>NC_089823.1:161396911-161704661 GCF_035046505.1 Tiliqua scincoides | reverse complement strand
TTCAAATCCCAGACAGTAGCGGAGTGGTCCTTAGTCCTCTGCTTTTCACATGGGAGTTATACTGATCCACCTCACATGTTTGCTATGAGGTTGATTGAGGGGGGAAAAAATGTCCTGTTCTGAGATTTTAGGAAGGAATGTGATATATCCAAAGAACAGTGCCTGGTACAGGAATTGCAGTTTATGTGCAAAAGAAGCCTAACATTTGCTCAAATCATATTGCATGTCTATCTAAAGTGTCACATTCATCCCAACTCTGTGAATAAATACATTTCAGTTTGCTGGAGGAAATCTCATCTACACTTAATGCAAGTGACAGGAACATGCCAAAATAACTTGGCTCACATCAAAGGACCATCCTGTCTACATCCTTTCTCTGCTGACCAGCCATGCTTCTGAGAAACTGACAGCAGAACAATGTGGAGATAGCAATCCCTATGGTTAAACAAAGCAATCCCTATGGTTAAACAAAAGCCTCCAGCTTTTGAAAATCAAAGATATACAGGTCATGCCTCATTATCCACTGGGGTTCCGTTCTGGAACCCTCAGTGGATTAAAAAAATCAGTGGATACCAAACCAGTGGAAAAATAACTTTAAAGACCTACTTCCAGATTTGTTGCTCCAGAATGCATCAACATAGATACCATACTGCATTCAGCAACTAAATGGGGTGAATAATGAATGAATGAAATTATAATTATTTAACAGCAAAAGGGGGGGGGGAAACTAGATTTTGGTGGTTTTTTGTTGTTACAAGGCATTTAAATGTGGACCTCGGTATCAGTGGAGAGTCAAATCAGTGGATACCAAATCAGTGGATAACAAGATCCCACCTGTACTAAGCTAGTGGCTATAACCACCATCTTGCACTGGTGAATGATAGCTCCTTGGCAATATGTTCAGTGGAATAAATTATTAGTAGATTAAGGACAGATTAAGGCAGGAGGTCTGGTCTAGAGGGTAGAGCCTCCGTTTGCCTGAAGATAACACCCACAGGTTGCCAGTTTGAGGCCACCAGCACTGTGAATGGTGAGACCTTGAAGCTGCTGACAAGCCGAGTCGAGTTATTCCACCTGCTCTTTGGTGTGAGCGAAGAAGTGTCTTGGCTGCCCTCCATGTGAGAGATGAAGGAGCTGCTTGTCAGCTTGCATGGGAGGAAACTGGAGGCCAGAATGTGATACCAAATCAGAAAGATCCATCTGAAATGTTGCGGTTCTTGAAAGATAGAACCTTTCTTCAATTGTAAAAATCCCTACAGGGATTTAGAACAGCCTGCCTTTGTAAACCGCCTTGAATGAAGTCTGAGGAGAAATCTGATGACCAAGAAAGGCGGTATATAAATACCTGTATAATAATAATAATAATAATAATAATAATAATAATAATAATAATAATAATAATTATTATTATTATTATTATTATTATTATTATTATTATTTTATTTATGAGAGCCTGTTTATTGAACAAGACTTCAAAACTGTGTATTAAAATCTAGAAAGCGAATCCTTTGACAAATATAAAAATGAACGTTACCTATAATATTATTATTATAATTGTATTAATTGCTCCTATGCATTCCCATAGTTTTATTTTTTAACTTTTATTATCAACATACAGAAGTAGAAAATTACTAAACAGTTCAAAAGAAAAGTACAAGATTACACAATACACGAAATGCCTGTAATAGATGCCTGTGAAAATTATATCAATTACATACAAAAAAGAAAGTGCTATATTTCGCTCTTTGTGCTGATCAGAATGAAACAGGTAGGTCATTTATAAAGGAACAAGAGCATATTAAGTGTCATGCACACACACACACACACACACACATTCAGAGTGAATGGAAAAAGTTCAAACAGAGGTAATAACAGGCACTGAAATGTAGAAGCAAACTCAAGATAGCAAAACCCAATGCACCTACTTAGACATGAAACCCACCTAGAAAGCATTTACTTTGTTGCAGTTCCTTTACTGAGCTCCAGAGGTGGAAGGGTTGTAGGGTCAGGTAGCAATGTCTAAGTAACCATTGTGCCGGAACAGAACATACCCGGATTCAAGCTACCCAGCTTCAGATGGGATTTTGAAGGCTCAGGATTTTACCTTTCTGACTGGCCAATCCAAAGGTAACAAACCTAAAGTCAGGTCCTTGAACTTCATCTTGGCCATGGTCAGGTAGACAGACTTGACACCACACAGGTGAGAGCACTGGTGAGAGCAATGCCTTGGCCATTGCTTCCCCTAGGTCAGATTGTTTGGCATGCTTAATACATGCCGCCTTTCTGGTGGACATGCAAGTTACCAAGGTCAAAATGAAGAAGCTGGCAGGGGGAACTTGTCCAAGCCACCACTGTGGTACACACACACAGGGGCTTATTTATCAGAGTGCAGGGCCCACATTCATCACAATTTTTTTTAAAAGAATAAAAGTATTTTAAGAAATCAGTAACATTTGTTCAGAGTTATAAGCAATAGGTAATCAATGTTTTTGGTAAAGGCTTCCACTTAAACATACTATTAAAAAAATGTGGATTCAGCCCTTTTTAACATAATTTTCCCCTCACCCTTTGGGCATTGCCACTAGAACATTTCCAATAATGCAGAAATATACTAACTAGTATGTTCTCTGTGCATTTATAAATGCCTTTGTCTGGCAGCATCTTCAAAGCACAAGCCAATTCTGAGTTAAACAAATTATTTCAAAGCGATGTTGGCACAAGAACAGATTGTACAAGTCTTGCAGAGGCAGCATTATGGCTTCCTGTTCCAGCCAGCAAAACCGTGGTGTGATGATACAGCGGCTTTATATTTTTTTAAGATATCTGGCAAGAGGATTGATGGTTCTTCACAGTCATAGATACACCTATCACCCAGAAACATAGCATTAAATTCTAAATTAGGAAATTCTAAATTAGCTGATGACATATTTCACACAGGGAGCTCTTGACTCTCATCTTTCCATAATTTGCACATAATTTTGCCAACTGACCAACTGACCAAGAAAAAAAATGGCCTCACTTCTTTGTCTAACTGCAGCTTGATCTTGATCTTCAGAAATCAACAGATAAGGCCTTTTATAGAGATAAGCACAATCACCTGCTAATGTCAGACTGCTGTTAAAGTACAGGAAAAGAAGCCAATTCAGAAACAAATTGGCAACCCCAGGGTGCTTGAAAACATCCCTGTTTCTTCAGTTCCAGGCAGGCACAATAGGCAAGAGGTTTCCTGAGTTCCTGTTGGGCTGGCAAAGTTAGCTGGTCAGTTGTGTTTGTCTTGGTGGGTCAGGGCTGGCCCAAGACATCTTGAAGAGGAAATGCCGAGAAGGTTCTCCAGCCTAGTATTCTTCCACTCCACCCCATCTTCCTTTTCCAGTCTAAGGAATAGAAGGAAGAAGAGACACAGTGGAGATCAGTGGGTGGATGGTGCCTGTGGCGACAGCTTTAGTTGGCCTCATGGTTGGGCCAGCCCTGCGTGGGTCACAAGTTGGCCAGGTTCCATGCATTGAAAAACAAACACTAGCAATGTGTTTCATGTTTCTGCACTAAATAGCAGCTGTGGGCCCCCTGATCCTGATCAGGGCGGTGGTGGGAGAGGGCTATAACACTTCTCCCATGCTACTGTTTGACCTGGGAGGAAAGCTCCCATTGCTCACACCAATAGAGGTTCTTCTCCTGAGTCAAATAGCTGGGAGGTGTGGGTGGGTTAAAAACACATTCCCATGGACCTAATCCAGATTCCTATTCAAGCCCTGCAACTGCTGTTCAGCACAGAAAAATGAAGCATGTCATTAGCATACTGTGTAATTTGGCCCTGAGAGCTGAGCAGGAAATGCCACTTTGTGATGGGCAAAATGGTCTTGCAAAAGAACCAAAACTGTTTATCACCAAATACCTACAAAAGAAAAAAAAGCAACTGGTGCTTCAGGTAGTATTTTATCTTCCCGAACATACCTCACTGATATTTTTTCCACACTGATTTCTAGCATGAAACTGCTAGTCTTCTGGTAAATCAAGCACTTGCCTAGGAGAAATGGAAGACCCAGTTGCAAACCTGATCCAGTATCAATTCTGGGCCAGGAGATCATTTGTCTCCAAATGATCCAACTGATAACTAATAATTCAGTAAGAGCAGCAAGCCAGAATTAATTCAGTAATATTCTTTCTGTCTCAGAATGGCTGCAAAAATTATTGAAATCAGAAAAAAAATTAGCCCTTCTTAGAGAGAAGAGAGAAAAGAAGCAAAAAGGGATAACCTGTACAATAATTCTGGATAATGCATTATTGCCAAAAGAATTTTGAATTACATTTTATGTGATGTGAAGGATTTGCTGTTGTATAATCTGAAATGGTTCTGATGGAGTAAATGCATTTAGTAATTAAAACAAGACAATTGTCATGTTTTCTTTCTTTCTTTTCTTTCTTTCCTGTACTACTTTTTGTATTTTCTTTAGCAAAAATACATCTTAATATAGATGGGTGAGTGTGTGTGCGTATGTGTTTTGAATGTTTTCATTTGAATGTTTTCATCTGCATATTCATTAGGCAATCACTTTTTAAAAAGATTGTATTAAAACCATCCCATGCAAAGTATATAAAGATCAGTCGTAGTTGATTTCCCCAGACAGACAATTCCATGGACAGGTAGGGAAGGGCTAGAGTTCAGAGGCAGACATGTGCTTGATAGCTCCTGCTTTGCATATATATAAATCTCAGTTCAATCCTAGTGGTGTCTCCAGGTAGGGTTGGGAAAGCTTCTCATCAGAAACTCTGCATATTGTCAATGTGTACGATACTGACCTAGATGTACCAAAGATTTGACTTAGTATAAATGAACATCAACAGAATAGACCCAGAGCATGGCACAGTAATGAGACTGGGACAGTCACAACACTTTAGCCAGTAGTTCTTTGTAGCCCAAATAGAGTATGCTGCAATATTGTTATACTACTTCATCACAACCTATGCTGGGCTGGTAATAGTCTGCAATTTGGGATCTAGCCAAGATCTTGGGAATCACAGAAATATTGCCATAGGATTCTCACAGTTCCAAGCACCATTGTTTTTTAGAGCTGAGCTGGTGTAATTTGCTCAAGTTCAAGAATGTAGAGGTGTTGTTGTTGTTAACAATAATAACAATAGTGTTCATATATCGCTTTTTAACAAAAAAAAGTTCACAAAGCGGCTTTCAGAGCAAATCAAATTACTAGATAGATACTTTATTAACGGTCATCCGAGCAGCTAATCACAAAACACAACAAAATACACAAAATTTAAAACCAACATCCCTTTCCACATATATAAAATCATAAAAGCATCAATTTGTACTCTCAGTTTTCTTTCTTATCAACTGTGCAGCATGGCAGAAACGGGCCACCCTGAGCAATATATCAGGATTTACATCGGATAGCAGAAAAGCAAGCTGCTCCTCCACCTGCATCCCCGTTACAGCACCAAAGATTGGGGAAATAAATTTCGATTGCAAATTATCATAATTTGGACATTGCAGAATAATGTGGGCAGTTGTCTCCACCACATTATTATGGCAGGGGCACAGTCTCTCTGAATAAGGACGCCTTGCGTAACGTCCCAAAAGAACTGCTGATAGGAGTGCATTGCACCTGGCTTTAGTAAAAGCAATCCTGAATTTTGGAATAACGATGTTATAAAAATATCTGGCAGGAGAAAGCATAAGAGCTTGATCCCCAAGAAAAACATATGTAGAAAGTCTGGCTCTCGCAGATCTCATTTCAAGATCCACCAGCCTCTGATGCAAAATTTCTTTTGCATCTCCCGGGCTCATCATTGTTAAAGACTCAGGGGAAAGATCGCAAAGATTAAAGTAGTCCAGGCACCTCTTTTCCCAGGAGCCTAAATCAAATTACTAAATGGCTCTCTGTCTCAAGAAGGCTCACAATCTAAAAAGATGAGGAAGAGACACCAGCAAACAGCCATTAGAAAAGACACTGCACTGGGGTGAAGAGGGACACTTACTCTCCCTCTGCTAAATATAAGAGAAGCATCACTTGAAAAAGTGCCGCTTTGCCCCACGCCTAGTTAGCAGTACAACATGGAAAGTGCACAGAAACCATTCAATACAACTGAGAAGAGTAACCCCTGACCAAGTTGCTGGTCTAATTTCACCCTAAACTGCTTGATTTCCACCATAATCTGTTGTATTCTGGTGAGGAATGTGCTTGGCTGGCTGCTGTCATTACAGTTAGTGTTCAGGTGTATAGCTGTATGCGATGAGCTTCTCAGAGCTTTCCCTATCATGTTGCTGCCCAGGTCAGTGTGTCTAGGGCTGCCGGAGTTACATATAAAAGCATCAGTGAATGGAGTCAAACATCTGCTCACTGTCTATATCTCACAATAGAGAAGAACGGCGGTGATTTGAAACACCATTGCAACTTTTTGTTTCTAGTGAAACAAGCCAGCTAACTTTACAAGATGAAAAACTAGACAGAAGAATAATGAAGTCATTGATTGGTTCTGAACTCTATTCCATGACTCTGCTTCTGGGAATTTCAGATAACTGTTTATCACATAAGCCCCTGAAGTTCCAATTACGCTTAAAGATGCAAAGTTTATTGGGTTTTGTCCTAATTTTGTTATCAACAATGTTCTACAAGCCACTGTTTGTATAATAGGATTGGAACCAAATTATAGAATGTTCTTTCCCTTTATCCACTTCTTCTTCTACATGCATAAATGTGAACAGTCACATAAACATCTCTCTTTATTCTGAGTACAACACCCATGTTGACACCTTTGATCTAAATTCTTCTGATTTAAACAAGAATGTATATCTGAGTCCTGCTTCAACCTAAAAGCATTCTGTGACTTAGGTTCAGAATATACACTGCATGGAATTCAGTGGTGCTTCCTTCCATATTTCTTCCAACCCAAAGCAGTTTGGGCAGCCTTTGAGTTGGAATGAAGGAAAGGGGAATGAAGATAAGCTATTTACAGCCCACTTCTGAGCTGCCTGGTGCACAGAGGAGCAGCAGTGTCAAAATAGCTACTGCTGCATCCTATGGGCTTCAGGCAGCTGCTGGCATCTCCTTGGGGAGTGTGGAAAGAAAGTGTGGAAAGTGTGTACAACTTATTTATTTACTGATTCAATCAATTAACCAATCAAATTTATATCCTGGTTTAGGGCCCTCAAGGTGGCTTACAAAATAATATAATACAATAACGGATAAAACAATGCTAAAACATTAATGTAAAAATAATTAAAACCACAAAACAATTAAAATAATAAGACAAATAAGCTCAATTGGATCACAGTTAAAATGATTTCATAAAAAGCAGCAGCCCCGCTCCCCCAATATCAGCATTTTAAATCTTACCTAAATAAAAAAGTCTTGAGGTTCAGCCAAAAGGACACCAAAGAGGGAGCTCAATTACAGAGGGAGGGAATTCCACAGATGGGGCACCGCCACCAAGAAGGCCCTATTTCTTGCTGCCATCCCCCTCACCTCTACTGGTCGTGGCACAGTTGGAAGGACCCCCTCTGATGACCTGAGAGGACAGGTAGGATTATACGGAAGGAGGCAACGGCCCAACTGAGTCAAACAGGCAAGTCCCAGCAACCACATGGGCAGCCGTGTTCTGCGCTAGTTACAGTCTCCAGACCATCTTCAGAGGCCGCCCCAAGTTCCTTTTTTCTCTTCAGGCTTACATCTTTTCCTTTTGTTCACTAACTCCCCCATACTTGCTGGAACCTGCTGGAGGGAAGTCAGACAGTGTGTGTAGATTGCTGATAGAAGCATCATTTCTGTCTCCCCCCTTCTCTCCCTCTTCTTTTACATCTTTATTAGTACTGCACAGAAAGACACAACAACTTAAGGAAGTTTAATAAGGATAAGGTACTTCTCCCAGCTTCAATTCTTTGCATGCTCAGGTAGGGATGGAATTTCTAGGAACAGACACAACAACTGCAGTGCTGGTGCTGGGTGTCGCACATGTGTTATAATGTGCTGGGTGTTGCAAACACCCAGGGATTAACTGGCAGCAGCGGGGAGTCCTGCACGGCCCCACGATGCCACAGTCAGAGCCCCAGCTGCCAGCACTGAGCGGCATAGGGCCATGGGGGAAGCATTCCTGGGCATGGGGAGGGTGGGGAGATAGGCCTGAGAGGAGTGGGACCAGTGGGGGCCTTCTCCACCAAATTCTATCCTCCCTGCCAATCTTGAAAACAAAATAGCTGGTGTAGACTTGAGAAGCCTTATTGAACAGCTGAAAACAAACAGGCAGCCCAGTCCTAAACTGCATGGCTTACACTGCATCCTATGCAGCTTAGGAGGGGGAGAATATAGCGCATCTTATTGTGCAATCCTTGGGGGTAAGGGGATATTTTTCTCCTTACCCCAGGTAAAGCCTTAGCCACCCCATGTGGCTTCTTGAATCCACACCGGCTAAGCAGCCAGTTTGGACTGCACCATAAGATGCACTATATTCTACAGAGAACAGCAACAACAAGAAACACCCTGGATTTTCTACCTGCCCAAAACATCTTGCCCCATCTCAAATGTGGTGATCCAATTGTGACTCGTGAATCTTTCTTAAAGCGCAATCCAAACCGACGCTGGAGCAGGCAAGCCAGGAGGCTTGCGCTGCATCGAAGGCAGGTTTGGGGCCAACAGTGGTTCAGCCAGAGGCAAGGGGAAACTCTTCCCCTTAACCCTGGGTAAGGGCTGCTGGCATCAATGGGTCTCTTCAGACCTGCGCCACCTCTAGAGTTAGCGCAAGTCCGAGAAGACCGGAGCGGCTTCAAGTCACTCCGTTCTCCCCAGGGACAGGGGTTGGGATCCAGCATAACTGCCGGGTCCCAGCCTCGCCTCTGGTTCCCCACCTGCCCGCCCCTGGGGCCACCCATCGCCTGCCCTCCCCCCGCTCAGAAATGCCTCCTTCCCTCCTCCTCCCCACCCCCTATGCCTATCTTTGCTGCTTGCGTTAGTGCCAGTGCGCCAAAACAAGCGGCTGCGGGGAAGCTGCCGCAGGGGCTTCTGTCAGCCTCCGTGCACCAGCACATCTAGATGTGCCGACACAGCTTCTTCCCACAGAGGAATCCAGGGTTTGGATTGCGCCCTTAGAGCTTTAATGCAAGCCTGTCACATCCAGTTACAGTTATTTCACATGCTTCCTAGTTTGTTCAAATGGGAAACATTTCTCTATTTGCAATAATGTTTGTTCATGTTGATAGGTCCTGTAATGAGGCACTAGAAGGATCCCAAAGACAAGGGATGCATCCAAGCATAACAGCAGACGTGGCAGCATGAGACGCATAGGCTCAGGCTTGCATGCTTGTTCACTCCACACTGTGGGGTGGGGGAAGTCCTGTGGGAAATCATGTTTGGCTCATATCAGACATTGCAACAAACAGTAATGCTTCTCCTTGGTAATGTTTATAATGTTGGTATTTCTGGTTTGCGGTACTATTCCGTCCATACACCTGCAGAGACATATGGTTAAATTTCTCCAGACCAAGATTCAGCACACTCTATTTCTAGCACACTCACTGTCCTTGCAGGATTGTCATTGAATTGTCTTCTGTAAATCATGGTGGTATTAATGGTCTTAATACTCCACGGTGACCTACAACACGAAATTAAAGATATTTAAGCAATAAATCACTCCATTCATTAATTATTCTTGACATAATGATGATTATTCTAATAAAATATCCTGTTCTCCAGCATTTTATATCTGCAATATATTCAGAATAAGCAAGAGTTTAGAGACATTAATTATAATCTATCTGTATTACAAATTGCTTGACTTCCTACAGTTAAGACCCTTTGAACCTACCTGTGATAACATGCATCAGATTAAGCATTAAAACTCTCCACCATGCAGAAGCAAAGGACATCTTAATAATCACACCCTCCTATATCCAATCATACAACGCCATAGAATGCCAAGTTATGAACTCAGCCTTGTGTGTATGTGTCCTTGGGCAGCTTGAAAGATTTACAGCTAAAATCTTACAAGGAGCACTCCCCAGCTTTGCACAGACTCTTTCACAGGGACTTCCCATCCGGAATAGACTGGATCCCCAGGCCAAGATCAGCTCTGATATGAAGCCCAACTCCAAAGACTCAAATACAATCAGGAACATATTTGCACCAAATTGCCAGTGTATTTTTAGGGTACCTTCTGAAGTTTGAACCTCACCAGAAGTATAGGTCTTGTATGATTGCTTTTGGTGCCTTGCAAGACAAATGCCTCGCGCAACGAAAAACTTGCAAGACGAAAGCATTTTGCAATTTTTTGGTGACTCGCAAGATGAATTTTTCTATGGCCGTGCTTCGCAAGATGAATTTTTTTGCAAATTTTTTTTGTTTGTTTGCAGTTTGCAGTGATGCCTCGCAAGACGAAATTTTCGCAATACGAAACGACTCGCGGAACGAATTAATTTCGTCTTGCGAGAGATCTATTCTGATGTGTTCAGTACAGGCTGAGTCATATTGTTTGCGAGGGTTCTGTTCCAGACGGTGGATGGTAAAAGACGCACTAAAGCAAAATCAATTTTAAAAAATAAGGGCGCAATCCTAACCTGCACTGGAACAGCAAGCCAAGAGGCTTGCGCTATATCCAGCACAGGTATGTGGCCACAAGCAGCTCAGCCAGAGGCAAGGGGAAACATTTCCCCTTACCTCCGGGTAAAGGCTGCTTGCACCTATGGGTCTCCTCAAACTTGCGCCTCCTCTTGAGGTGGTAAAAGGTAACCTTATGGCACATTTGAGACCCTCCTGGGCCGGCACAAGTGAGTTGCGTCGGCCCAAACCCGGGTCAGGATTGTGCCCAAAGTCCCTTTACTCCAGTGATTTAAAGACAGCCTTGCTGACCTTTTGTAATGCACACAATCAGTCCCTCTCCAGGGGCTTAGGCTTCACTAGGAGGCAGCAATCCCTCCCTTCACCAGAAGCCTTCACCACCAGTAAGGGGGAAAGAATGGAGAAGGTGATACCGTAGATACTCACGTCTTTTTTGCCAAGTAATCAAGCTCCAATTCTCACTTCGCCTTATCTCCGGGTCAAACAGAGGGCAGAGCCTTTCAGGGCAGAGATCCGTTTTACAGCAACTGGGAAATTCCAGCCGAAGTTCACCTTTAAATCTCCTTCCTTCTGCTGCAGCCTGGTTCTGGTTCTGCTTGGCAAATGCTTGCAAAGCAAGTCTGTTTTTGGAAACACCAGGATGGGACCCTCCTTCCCAGGCTACAATTCAGTGCACCATTACTTAAGAATAACACCCATGGAAAGCAGTGGGTCTGCTTCTGAGTAAAAAGGGCTGCAAATATATGCTGCTGCATCTCTCTGCTGTGAATTGCACACTCCCAGTTATGTGTTATGGGTTGTATGTTGTACATAGAGCTTCTGGCTTAACACCAGACCCCTTAAAGGTGGATTTGATTCATGGTTCTCCTGTAGTGGTTCCCGACCTTTTTCACTTGCATATCCCTTGGCAGCCCATTTCCATAAATTGTACCCTTCCTATTAGCAAAATGTTTGTAATTAATAATACAAGCCCTCATCTCCCCCTCTGCCATTTAGCCTTCGTTCAGTTGCTGGGGGAAGGGAGGGGTTTGCCTTGTGCCTGGAGAGAGAATGATTGGTGGATTGTCAGCCAGCTGCCCTCTCGCAGATTATTAAACCCGTTTTCCTTTAATTTAAAGGGCACTTCTCATCACAGATAGAAAAATCTGTGAATAATTAGGTTATACCTGCAGCACTTGTATGACTGTCTCTCTACAACAGTAAAAAGCAGTTTTTTAAACTGTGATTTTAAAGGGGTGCATTTTTCCCCTTCTCCAGGGATCAGCACATTCCTTCCCATTTGCAGTGGCCATTTGTGTTGAATCAAATCCGTGTATAAAAAATCCGTATATAACAATGTTGGACCTGTATATCTGTCTTTGCTTGTACAAGTGAGTCTGGATCAAGTGGTTGAGTTGCTTAGTCCCATACCCCTCAATACACCAGAGGTTCTGGGAGCAGCTTTGAGACCAAGATATTTCCACTTCCCACTGTGATCAAGATCCCATGAAGCATAGCCAAGATGAAAACAATGCCAAGATTCCTATCGCCAGAGATCTCTTTATTGCCATGCAAAACTGTTTTATGATGTTCATATAATGATGGTATTAAAAAATCTGCTTCAGAGAATAAAGGAGTTTACCCTTGCAATAACAGGAAAAAAAAGCACTCAGGATATACAGTCCAATGATTCCCAGCAAGCTCTTGTTTAATAACGTATCATAGTGATTACTTTGGTTGGTGCATCCCATTATTAAATCATACATTCCTTAGATCCTAGATGTCTCCTGCTGCTAGATGCCACCCAAATGATTTGTCTTATGAAGCTACCCCGGAGACCAGGGAGTTCTACTCAGTTTCTATTTGCATTTTCTAAATCCCAGCAGCCTCGTAAGAAGTTTTGAAGAAGCTTTTTGTTCCTTTGCCAAATGTTTATCAAAATTTATCAAAATATATTAAAATTCTCTTGGGTCATGTTTAAAATGAAACAAGATAAATCCATAATTTCAAGGGATTGGTCCTTCAAGATAAGGGCATTTTAATGTCTTTTTTCCTTTGGAAACTAATCTGAAGGGCAGTTGAAAATCATATAGAAAAGCACACAATTTTGGAGTCCATTTCCAATTCCATATTCCACTCCTAAAAGCCCCAGAAGAATCACCAAATAGAATGATTTCTCTTTCAAGTAATTTGTGGAACTCCTTGCCACAGAATGTGGTGATGGCACCTGGTCTATATGCCTTTAAAAGGTTATTGAACAGATTTGCTGAATAAAAGTTTGTCACAGGCTACAGACCATGATGACTAGATGCAGCCTTTGGGATTTAGAGGTAGTCTATCTCTGAATGCCAGATGCAAGGGAATGACAGCAGGATACAAGAATCTTGTTGTCTTTTCTGCTCCCAGAGGCATCTTATGAGCTACTATAAGATATAGAAAACTGGACCAGATGGGCCCTGAACCTGTTCCAGTAAGGCTCTTATGTTCTTCTGTAATGGTTCTCAAATGTTTCTCCTTCTGCTATGTCTTACTTTCACCTCTTATCTACTCAGTAATATTCCTTTAGTTGATACAGTACTAGTTGGATGAAGATTTGGAATAATTCATTAACAGCAAGAATTCTGAAGAGCTGCCTGTCCCTGTGGTATTTGTCCCTCAAAGTACTGCAGTACCTCCAAGCAGTTGGAGCAACGGGCAGCCCAATCCTGAGCTGTCTGCGCACAGGGCTGCAGCAGCACTGAAAATGGCTGCTGCCACATCCAGCACACTCCAGGTAGCCGCTGTCTCCTCTTTGGGAGGAGGCCTTCTCTACTTGAAGGTCGGCGTAGAATGAACGTCCATGTCGGGTGGCTAACCTGACACGGAGACTCTGGATTCGGTGGAGCAAAGCTCCACTGGTCCCGCCTCCCTCTTGCCCCGCTCCCTCCCTTCAGAACGCCTCCTCCCCGCCCTCTTCCCACCCTCTCCCCACCTCCCCCACCCCAGAAAGCCTCCCTCCACACCCCCACCTACCTCTCCACTGCTTGGCAGTCCGTGCGACCGCTGAGCTAGCATGTCGGGCTAGCACTAGTGGAGGACCGGCACTAGGGCCCACAAATGTGCCTTAAGTCATGTTTGTGACAGTGCATGCCAGTGGTGAGCTGATGCATACTCCATAGGATTGGGTCCTGAGCTGTCCCAGAGAACAGTTCTACATTCTTGTAAGTTGCTAAATGAACTTGAGCAGAGTCAGAGCAGCAGGTTGGGCATGCTTTATTTGGATTTGTTCCTTGCCAATATATCATATTGTATATAATTCAAAATAGTTCAGCAATCCAACCAAGAGATAAACAATCAGCCTGTTCCCATATGAGAAGACACCTCGAAACTCAAGATCTGCGGGGGGAAAAAAAGTCCAAAGACCATTTTTGGAGAGTCCATCTGGGAGCGCGTATCTCAAATTCCCATTGTTTTGGGCTCTCTGCCTCCCCAGCTAAGAATTATCACCCTCGGATGGTGGAACCAGAATATATATGCAAGATATAAAATGTAGCTTCCCATTATTAAATAGGAAGTAACTCAACAGAGAGATGCAGAAGAACTCAGATCTCAGTCTCTTTGGGTGTATATGAGGTTGTATTTAGAATATATAATTTCTTCTTACTTATAGATAAGTAAGGACCCAATCCTATCGAACTTTCCAGTAGCAGTGCAACCTCAATGCAGCCTGGAGGTAAGGGAACAAATGTCCCCTAACATTGAGGAGACCTCTGTGATTGCCTTCCCACTTAAGGATGTAGCTCATTGGCATGGCTGCACAGCCCTGGAAAACTGGATAGGATTGTGTCCTAAGGCCATGGAGGTGGTGATTACAAACCAAATGCCAAGAATGGAATCATTCAGTGAGAAAACAGGAGATCTTTAAAGAAATGGTGGGAACTAGTATTTCCTGGCTTGGTAAAAAAAAGAAAAGCAAACCAGTTTTCCCACCAACTCACCCATTTATCAGATGCAGAAACATGATCCACACTCAGAAACTAGATAATGCAATTGATGGGTGAGGTGTCACAGTAAAGAGAGGGAATAACTCAATGAATGTAATTCTTGTTTAAGGATGTGTTTTTCTCTTGCCAGTTTAGATTGTAATGGCTTTATTTGTTGCATTCGCTGCTCTGCTTCCAAAGATCCCAGAGCAGCTTCTATACTACTCCCAGGCAGTGTCCCATCCAGACAGTTTTCAGGGCCAGATCTCCTTAGCATCATATGCCTTCAAAGCTTAATTCTCACTCTCCAGGCATTTGCGCACTTGTTTGCTTCTGTGTCTTGGCTTTTGTTCTTAACATAATGAAACCTTTTCTTAAGAAGAAAATGGACACAACCTAGCAGCAAATGGTGAGCTAGTATGTAAAATGCCAAGATATTTCAAGATGCGAGACCCAATAAATATCTGTTGTTATTACTTTGGCTGTCTAGGGTGGGGCCTTTACTATACTTTTACCCCAGCAAAAGAACCAAATTGTCCTTAATTGCTGATGTCACAGCAATTTGACATCAGAATTTACAATTTGACACAATTTGAGGCAGTGTTGAGGTGGGAAGAGATCCTTTGGACTATTTTTGTGATGGTGCCAACTAGCAGGGAGTTCAGCTAGTGCTAACTAAATGGCAAGTAGCTTGGGTTGGGGTTGTGAGAAGCATGCCGTGTCTCTTGAGGGGTCTGATCCAAGGCAGTGGTGCTGCCTGTTTTAGAAGGTGTCCTCATATTCCAGCCCTTTAGAGCCCTGATCTGCTGCTGCAATGACACCAAATGTTTGTTTTCAATACGATTTGGCTCTGATTTGGTTTGGTTTGCCCATGATGACATTTTGAAATCAGACAACTTTGATGACATTGCTGTTACTAAGAAGGAGGATGATTTTTAGACAGAGGTGTGAAAGATTCCATGACGTCTTGCTTGTATAAGGGACAATATATACAAGTATTTAAGAAGTGCCCTTTGCCCTTTTGAATCTGGCTTCTAGTCTAGTCACAGGACAGAGACTGCATTAAGTGTCTTGGTAGATGTTCTCCATATGAAATAAACAGGGACTACCTCTCTGTTGATCTTGTTGCATCTTTCAGCAGCTTCCAGTACCGGCACAGTAGAACAACTTTATTTTCTTTAACTGCCTTGAACATTTGGTTGGTTTCCTGGAGAACACAATTCAGGGTGCAATCCTAACCCCTTATGTCAGTGCTTTCCAGCACTGACATGAGGGCAATGCAGCTCTGAGGTAAGGGAACAAACATTCCCTTACTTTGAGGAGGCCTCCAGAGTGACACCCTCCAGAGTGACACGGCAGGATGCAGCACATGTCCCATTGGCACCGCTATGCCAGTGCTGGAAAGCACTGACATTAGGAGTTAGAATTGCATCCTCAGTGTGTTTGCTCTTTTTTGCTTGCTAGGACTCAAACAGTGATTGGTGGTATGTCACATCCCCAGGACTTGTCACGTGACCGCAAGATTCAGCATTGTCACCAATTCCTATGCTGCTTAATATCTATATGATGCCATGAGCAGAGATAAGCATTAGGATTGGGTGCCATTAAAACAAGTAGCTTTATTCATGCCTATTTTATGTCACGCCTATTTTTAAAAAGGGAAAGAGGGGGTACCCGGGAAACTATAGGCCGGTCAGCCTAACATCCATACCGGGTAAGATGGTGGAATGCCTCATCAAAGATAGGATCTCAAAACACATAGATGAACAGGCCTTGCTAAGGGAGAGTCAGCATGGCTTCTGTAAGGGTAAGTCTTGCCTCACGAACCTTATAGAATTCTTTGAAAAGGTCAATAGGCATGTGGATTTGGGAAAACCCGTGGACATTATATATCTGGACTTCCAGAAGGCGTTTGACACGGTCCCTCACCAAAGGCTACTGAAAAAACTCCACAGTCAGGGAATTAGAGGATAGATCCTCTCCTGGATTGAGAACTGGTTGGAGGCCAGGAAGCAGAGAGTGGGTGTCAATGGGCAATTTTCACAATGGAGAGAGGTGAAAAGCGGTGTGCCCCAAGGATCTGTCCTGGGACCGGTGCTTTTCAACCTCTTCATAAATGACCTGGAGACAGGGTTGAGCAGTGAAGTGGCTAGGTTTGCAGACGACACCAAACTTTTCCGAGTGGTGAAGACCAGAAATGATTATGAGGAGCTCCAGAAGGATCTCTCCAGACTGGCAGAATGGGCAGCAAAATGGCAGATGCGCTTCAATGTCAGTAAGTGTAAAGTCATGCACATTGGGGCAAAAAATCAAAACTTCACATATAGGCTGATGGGTTCTGAGCTGTCTGTGACAGATCAGGAGAGAGATCTTGGGGTGGTGGTGGACAGGTCGATGAAAGTGTCGACCCAATGTGCGGCGGCAGTGAAGAAGGCCAATTCTATGCTTGGGATCATTAGGAAGGGTATTGAGAACAAAACGGCTAGTATTATAATGCCGTTGTACAAATCTATGGTAAGGCCACACTTGGAGTATTGTGTCCAGTTCTGGTCACCGCATCTCAAAAAAGACATAGTGGAAATGGAAAAGGTGCAAAAGAGAGCGACTAAGATGATTATGGGGCTGGGGCACCTTCCTTATGAGGAAAGGCTATGGCGTTTGGGCCTCTTCAGCCTAGAAAAGAGACGCTTGAGGGGGGACATGATTGAGACATACAAAATTATGCAGGGGATGGACAGAGTGGATAGGGAGATGCTCTTTACATTCTCACATAATACCAGAACCAGGGGACATCCACTAAAATTGAGTGTTGGGCGGGTTAGGACAGACAAAAGAAAATATTTCTTTACTCAGCGTGTGGTCAGTCTGTGGAACTCCTTGCCACAGGATGTGGTGCTGGCGTCTACCCTAAGCGCCTTTAAAAGGGGATTGGACAAGTTTCTGGAGGAAAAATCCATTACGGGGTACAAGCCATGATGTGTATGCGCAACCTCCTGATTTTAGAAATGGGTTATGTCAGAATGCCAGATGCAAGAGAGGGCACCAGGATGAGGTCTCTTGTTATCTGGTGTGCTCCCTGGGGCATTTGGTGAGCCGCTGTGAGATACAGGAAGCTGGACTAGATGGGCCTATGGCCTGATCCAGTGGGGCTGTTCTTATGTTCTTATGTTATGTTCTTATGTTCTTTAGGACTAGGTGCCATTAATATATAGATAACACCCAGCTCTCTAATTTTTCACAAAGCATCAAAAAGCAGTTATCTCTGTCCTGAATAAGTGTTTGGAGCTGTGATTAAGTGGATCAGATGGAAGGTGACTCCAGAGAAGACAGAGGTGATGCTAAAAGGAATGGCCAGGGTCTGGAGCAGATCTGTTTGTCTGTAATAGATGGAGTCTCTGTGACCCAACTCTGATCAAGGGTAGTCCTAGGCACTGCACTGCTTCTTTCTCTGATTCTTTTAATTTATAATTATTTTATTTGATGGGATTTATCCTGTTTTTTTAAAAAAAAAAAAATTGTATGGTTTTTATGTTGTGAACTGCTATGAACTGTTTGAAAAAGTGCTACCAAATGTTCTAAACAAAGAAATAAACAAAAATTAGAGATATTACAAAAGTCACCCAAAGTCTTCAGCATTCTTTCTTTTTGGGGAAAGTGCTGTAAAGAAGTCAGCCCTGAAACAACCCTCCATTGGGGGAAGGGGAGCAAGCCTTATTGTGTAATGATCCAAAGATGCAGATTAATTGGATTGCATGAGAAAAAAATTATTAAATGAGACACTGCTGTAATTGAGGTGGAAGAGTCAAAACACGACACTCAAAAGAGAAGAAGGAAAAATAATTTAGCAGTATTTAAATGGTGACTTTAATGGTGGCATTATGAGGGATAAATTTTGAATGATCCTACTAAATGTTTGACTTAGTAGAGTGACCTGCTAAAGAAATTGAAAGTTATAAGAACCTCTGAAGATTCAGGATCCCAGTTTCCTGTAGATATTATTCACACAGATTTTTAATTTTTTTAAAAAAATGAAATTGGTTTGACAAAAGTGCAAAGGAATGGAGACCGTGTAGCAAGCAAACTTGAAATTACCTAGCTGGAGACCATTATCGCTTAGAGCCTGCAGGCGAAAGCATTCCCACTTCTCATGTCATTGATTCTGAAACTCAGTCCCACCATTTTTAAATGAAAAATGCTGGGTGGGGGAAAAGCTGGAAAAGCTTTCAGAGATAGTTTGCATGACATTATTCCTGCAAGCTCATTTGCAGTCTGAAGGTGAGAAGAAGAAGAATCAAACAAATAGGTTTCTGATTGGACGAAGTGCTTTGCTTAAGTTCTTTTTTTGCCCCTACTCTCAAAAGGAAATTACAGAGAATTAGCACAGAAGCTTGCAAGTTATCTTGATCAATATGAGCAAGGACCAGCTAGGAAGGCACAGTGCTATTTACCAAAGAGTAACTGCTTTGAGATGATCAACCTGTGGCACAGCCAGCAGTAGCTCTTCTAGATAGAACTAGGACAGTAGTTCCTATACTGTGTGCCATGGTGCCTCAATGCACAGCAGCGAACTCACCTCTACTAAAATCAACTCATGTGTTGATCATGTGTAGGAAAATTATGCATACTGGTGTGGCATTTGAAAGAAGGCATATGTGTCCCCTGCCCGTGACACATCAGTTGGGCAGCCAAACTGCGAAACCGCTGCTCAGCTAGCATCCTCATAGCAGGATGGCCTTCAGATGTCATGGTGTTATGCTCTTTCCTACACAGTGACCAAGCCTACGAGATTGGTCACCGTATAGGAAAGATAAGATGGCCTTAAGATGTCTTCATTAAGGGCGCAATCCAGAGGTGCCCTTGGGCTAATGTAAGTACCTTGCACCAGCCCAGGAGTGACGCAAACGTGCTCTAAAGCATGTTTGCGCCTCCTTGGGAGAAAGCTGGGCCGGCGCATGGAGGTGCGCCAGCCTGCAGAGGCTGACACAAGCCTCTGCACCAGCTTCCTCGGCGAGGCCCAGCTGGGCTGACGCAAGCCTCTGGGGTGGATGGGGAGGAGGCTGGCAGGAGGCAGGAGGGGGGTATTCCTGGGTGGGAGGAGGGCAGGTGGTGGGTGGCCCGGGGACGGGCAGGTGGGGAGTGGGAGGCGGGGCTGGGATACAGCACTTATGCTGGATCCTAACCCTCATTCCCGGGGAGATTGGAGCAGCTTCAAGTCACTCTGCTCTCCTTGGACTTGTGCCACCTCAGGAGATGGCGCAAGTTCAAGGAGACCCATAGGGGCAAAGCCTTACTCCGAGGTAAGGGGAAAAGTTTTCCCTTGCCTCTGGCTGTGCTGCCTCGGGCCCCTTTCCTGTGCTGGATACAGCGCAAGCCTCTTGGCTTGCCTGTTCCAGTGCAGGGTAGGATTGCACCCTAGTCATACAACTTTTGTATTATAGTGTTTTTCCTCATTTCTTGCAAAATCCTTATGCCTGACTGGGATTTTAGCATTAGCATTACTTTTAAGGTCAAAATTACAATTCTCTCAAATATTCATTCATAATTGATATTTATTGCTTTCCAAAGAGTTCACTGAGACAGTCATGTTTTATTTCTTTTTAATATTTAAAACAGATGCTTTTTGATCGTTTGGTGCCAGGCTAAGAGTCTGGAGATGGAAGATAACTGTAAATAGCCCAGAGCAGATACCTAATGTATATATCAATGATGCATGGAAGTAAAATGCATTGAACAGAGTGAGATTTACTTCTGAGTAAACAAGTATAGGATTGGTGACTAAATCCAGACTCATTAAGGGACAAGAAGTGAGTTGGTTTTATTTCCTTTGCAGCTGTCAATTTCATTGACTGAGAAAATATACATTCATTGTAAAGAACAAAATCCAGGCATCTGGCTCCTGAAGAAAAGCTGTGAACAAACCGCCTATGCAGGTCTACTCAGAAGCAAGTCCCATTGTGTTCAATGGACCCTACTCTCAGGAAAACATGCATAGGATTGTAGTCTCAGTATATAACCTCAGCATGTACTGTAGCATAATGTCAGCATACAGTGAAACCTCAGAAGTATTAGTACTGCAGATTATATCTCCAAGATGTTTCAGGTACTGACAACTTTGATTCTGGCACAACTTTGGATGTGTCAGTGATTATAATGTTAGTGACTTAAGTTTGAATCACAGTGTTTCTTAAGCAGGGTTGGCACCAGGAGTTCACCAGGTAGGCACTGGCCAAAGGCCTGTTCTCCTCAGAGGACACACTTGGCTGAGTTGACTCATTGGAACTGGTAGTATCACATCACACCTGACTGGGTTGACCCATCATCGGAACTGGTAGTATCTAATATGCCACAGGGAAGTGGGCAGGGGGACACCTTACATTGAACACTTCTAAGGAAACCATCTTGAGGAACATCAAGCATGAAAAAGAGAGCAAGGTCAGCAGCCATTTTGATATCATTATAGGTCTGTAAATAAAGAGTTGCACACTCAGTTATCTAATATGCATCCTTCACAGTGGTCAAGTCCTTCGAACTGAAATGAGTTTAGTTTCAGTAACAAATAAAATGTATAGTAGATGAATCACAAATGCTTTCTACTTTCTGTTCCTTTGCATCTCTATCTCATCCAGAATAGAATTGTTTTTCTAATCTTCCCTACCTGGGAAGAGGCACACGCTGTTCCCACATCAACAGCCTGCATACATCCTCAGTAAAGTATGTGTGAAAATTCTATTTTGGATAAGGTGTGGTCATAAAGGAACAGCAAATTGAAAACCATAGTAGACATGATTGTAGAAATCCCTGACTACATCTCCACCCTCTTTCCACTTTTAAGGAGCTTCTGAAGACCCTGGAGCAGAGCCACGGAAAAGGTGGCTTTCTTTTTCCTGTCAGGGTAGAGAAATGGAACAATTTTCACCAGGAAAATGGCATATAGGGGAAAGGGTCAAGGGTCCCCATGGTCCTCATTCAGACTGAGTTCCTAACACAACTGCTGTTTTAAGAAGTGAAGCTTTTCCTAGCATGGAGCTAATGCAATGGGATAAAAATTTCCATGGGTGATTAGGGCCAGAAGACAAAGTTCCCCGTCTTTCAGAGGAGTTTGTTCATCGTTATTGAGCTTTGCATTGATACACCACTGATAACACAGGCCAACGCACATTTTGCTTCCTTAAACATTACACCAATTCCTGGGTATGTTTGGGGTGCCGATTCCAAGAATTGCATCCGTTTTGCCCTATCACATCTAGTTTTGGAGATACGGCATAGCCTCTTTAGTGAATGGTTCAAGCAGCTTCCTCATAAGGAAGCCTACACCATGGCTTCCTCAAGAGGAAACTGCTTGAACCATTCACTAATGAGGCTATACTGTATCTCCAAAACTAGACGTGATAGGGCAAAACGGATGCCATTTTTGGAATCGGCACCCCAAATTCATATCAAACCACCATAAAGTTTGGGAAAAACTTTTCTGACCCTCAATTTTGTAGGCCTGTGTAATCTTTCAGGAAATCCCTTGGTTCTTTAGAACACATACTGGAAGCCATTGCCTTAAATCCGTGCTTCCCAAACATTTTAGCACTGCGATCCACTTTTAAAAACAACAATCTATCATGACCCACTAGACTGAAAAAACAGATCTAGAAAGGAATAATTTTTATTTATTAAGAATTAATAAATTATTAATTAATAATAATCATGGTCCTGTGCTCCTGCTAGAGACTGCTAGAGACCTTACATATAGTATGCGTGTGCAGACATTTGCTAGACGCTTCTTAGAAATGGAGTTCAAGGACTGTTCCCCCAAACCTTTACAGTCATTCTAGGGTACCCAGTAGGCTGAACTGTTGAGCAAAATGTGTAGTTAAGATCTTCCAAGCCAGACAAAAGGCTGAAATTGGGTTCACATGTGATCTACAGCATGCTAATTACTAGAGAAAATTTGAGAATGTGATATTTTAATTTGGGGGTATGAAGATTACCTCATACCACAAGTTAGCATTCTAGCTAATGATTTTCTTCTGCATACCAACAAAAGTGCTTGCAAAGTTGTTTGTTTGTTTTACTGTTTCAAAAACTTTTCATGACCCACCAAAAATCAGTTCGTGAACCACTGGTGACTCCAGACCCACAGTTTGTCTTAACATTATCTTAAATGGTTTCTGAAAATTCAGCTGCCTCTCCAGCTATCTATCTGTCTTGTCATGATGAGGAAAACTTTTCAAAATATGATAGTGGCTGCAACCCTGTCCACACTTTCCTGGGAATAAGCCCCATTGGCTATGATGGGACTTACTTCTGAGTAGACATGTATAGGATTGGGCTCTTAGTGCCATAGATGTTCTAATTGCCATTCCAGAAATCTTCTCCAGCATAAATGACTTTCAATTATTTTATGCTTATTCCACCTTTGAACTAGCAACCTGGGAATAGGGAAGGCCCATAAATATCTCTTTATTCACCTCACAAAATATATTGCCCTTGTCATATGAGCAAGTCATTGCTGCTCTTCAGGGTTTAAGGCACGCACTGCTTACATCTGTCAAAAAACCACTATAGATTATAAAGTCTGCCCAGCCATTGGTAAGTTGTAAGAATGACAGCCAAAAATTGTATTGCAGAGGCCAAGTGATGCAGTTATGCAGCAATGATTTGTGGGTTCCAGCGTAGGAGTCTACTGAATGCAATATAGAATTTTAAACACCATCTTATTTAGAATTACTCAGTTGTAGCACTGTGCACTGTGCATGTGTGGCACTCTACATGATAACAGATCATTATGTCACATCAGTGCTCAGTACTGCTAGAGAACTATGCACCTACATGGCCTACACCATCTCAGAATCCAGAACCAGACCAGACCATTTAAGATCCTCGTGAGTATTTGGCCCGGACAGAACTAAGGCAAGTGCTGGCAACATCGCTACAATTCATATTGAGATTTGCTTCTCTTTCTTTTCAGCTTAGTAGATGTGAATGGCTTTTCAATTTATTACCAGACACCATATGCACACATGGGTTAAACAGAAGTACAAAATTAGCTTCCAAGTGCTATTATAAGGGTACAATATTTCTGCTTGGCTCTTTCTCAGATAGTCCATGTCCAGTCCAGTCTTGATTATTTGGTTTAGCATAAAAATATGCCTAGTGGGAAATATAAATATTTGAGATTTGCAGAAGTAGACATCGTAGTTTGGACAGAGCTATACTATAAATTAATGTTTGTTATCCCTGAAACATTGCTTGCTTATCTCAAGCCATTTTCATCTTTAGCTCATTCCTTTATAATGAGGCCTCTTTCATTTGGGCTTTCCTACACAAAGTGACCACATTCTCCTTCTCCTTCTTAAAGAATAGTGCACAGCCTATGGGTGATTAAACCAAATAAACTTGAGAACTTGAGATCTTTTTTTCCAATAAAGATTATGTTAAATGCTGGATTATTAGAAGCTCAGATAAACAGGAGAGTTATTTACTCGTGGTTACAACACCTTACACATAGGATATTGGCTGTAGTAGTGTATATCTACACTCCATACTTAATCTGGTTTAATAATTATTCCCTCTTCGGAGAGAATCCTGCAGATGGGTCTAAAACTACCAAACTACAATACCCAGAAATCTTTGTGGCAATCAATAGTAGTTAAACTGTTACAATGCTGTTAAGTTTATAGCATTTGTGTACCCTCAGTTTATCTGGGGGAAGGGGTACATCACTTGGGTAACTCAAACATTGAATGGTGGAA
This sequence comes from Tiliqua scincoides, assembly GCF_035046505.1. Classification (NCBI taxonomy): domain Eukaryota; kingdom Metazoa; phylum Chordata; class Lepidosauria; order Squamata; family Scincidae; genus Tiliqua; species Tiliqua scincoides. The sequence goes on along the minus strand of NC_089823.1, from coordinate 161,680,418 downwards.
TTCCTATTCTGATTAATGTTGTAGGACAGCGTGAGGAATGGTTTAAGAAAATAATCCTACTGCTTATGGAAGAGGAAGAAAGGGTTTACTCAGCTCTAGTGGTTAGCTGAATAACCGAATGACTAAAGCAAGGTATTTTTTTTTTGAAGTGCCAGGTTATTTGTGTACATTAAAAGTAGCTTTGACAATGTCAAAACTTGTCAGAGGTGATGGATGATGGACCATTGCTGTTTATTTTGGGAGGAACACAACTCAAGTAAAATTGTGCACCACTCTCCTGACACATCAAGTTACTGCACGAGTCCTGCTATCCAGAAGATTAGCCTGCCTCGTCACTCAGCAAATGCTAGCACTTAAAAAATGCTGTTTATTGTCACGTAGTAGCAAGTAGCTAAAGGTCTCAAACATACTGATGATAACTTCCTTCTCTTGGGTATAGGTTGTGCTCATTCAGTTTCTGCAAGGGCTGAAAACGAAGCATATCCGTTTCTAATGACACAAAAAATATTGCATTATGTGCCTGCTTAAAAATACTCCGCTGCAAACAGATATAGCCCAAGCCCTGCTGGCATCTGAGGTGGGGAGGCAAGTAGCTACCTCCACCCCGATCTTCTCCTTCTGTTCCCCCATAGTGGTTGGAGTCTGTGCCAATTCCCCAGTCTTCAACGACAAGGGCAGCACTGCACACAAATTTATTGCCCCCTGGCAGTCTCCCCCCCAGCAACCTCTGTGATCTCTCCTTCAGTCTTCTCTTTCCTTCCCTTTACCTTGCCAATAGTTTTGCTGCCAGTGCTACACTTCTCGTGCCCATTTTCAAAATGCAGAAGCAGAGAAGGAAGTGTGGAGAGGTGGGCTAGAAGATCTAGTCCACTCTAGCTCGTCAGCACTCTGCTCCTCCACACTTCAGACCCTTGCCCCCTGCTTTTTGAAAAGGTAGGGACTGTGACAGAGGACATTTGGAATGTTGATGAGTGATGGTGCAACCAGGTAAAGTGGGGATGGCAGGGAAGCTGGGCCCAGCAATGGCCACATGGTGAGGTAGATGGGTGGGTGTAGTGGCACAGCTAAGGGAGTGCAAGGGGTAGCAATCACACTGGGCAAAAAGCTTTAGGGGGCAACAAGCTGAGCTTAACATTAGTGACCAAAATTGTGAAAAACCTTGGTATGTAGGAATAATACCATCATGTTATATATCATTGGAAAGGTAATTTAATGCAGAATGCAATGAAATAAACTGCACTGGAGTATCCATATTCTATCAAAAGGTATGGCTAGTGGCATCACTAGGATTCACGTCACCCAGTGTGGGAGGCCTGTGTGTCACCCCATGCAGTGGGCGGAGCAACACCCCAGGTGGTGGGCATGGTGATGTACCATCATCCCACCCCCACCAGTTTTTTGGCTGTACCTTTTGTTATAACACAGATATTTCAATGTGGTTTATTTCATTGCATTTTGCATGAAATTACGCATTGATTGATATATAACATGATGGTCTTATTCCTCCAAACTCTGATTTTAGTGATTTTGAAAACTTGTAGAGTCTCTCACACACAAACACACACACACACACACCTGTGTCAACTTACTAACACCTTATTGCAGCAGTTCTCAAACTTTTAGACCGGGACCCACTTTTTAGAATGACAATCTGTCCAGGACCCATTGGAAGTGATGTCATGGCCAGAAGTGACATCATCAAGCAAATTAAAATAAATAATTATAAATAATTAAATTAAAATAAAAGAAATAATTAAATAAGGGGAGTCAGTACTGTTCCACCAAGTGAATCTACTCTGAAGTGAGTCCTATTGTGGTCAATGGGGCTTACTCTCAGGAAAGTGTGGGTAGGATTGCAGCCTGTGAGCCCAATCCTATGCATGTCTACTCTGAAGTAAGTCCCATAGTGATCAATGGAGCTTACTCTGTAGTCTGCCTGCAATAACAACCCCCCAAAAAAGAATCAGTGAGATTTTCAGCCCTCCCCAGTACCCAGTTTAAAGTTTATCAGGCATATCAAGATAAAGACCCACCTGGCTTTACAAGTGCAAAATAGAAAACATTCCCTTTACCAGTTCAAGCCTCTTTTTTTGTCCTTTTTAGTGGGGGGGGGGCTGCCTTCTGGAGCATTTGTCGAGTTCCAGTCTCATCAGATCAGGACCATTCTAGTGTCCTAACATTCTCCTTTGCCTGGCCTGATCACAAGCCAAGGCAAGTCTGCCTACTCATGAGTAAACACTGCCTACTCACGAGTAAACATGACTGTGAGGCTGTTTCGCTGTCCATAGGGCTCAATACTTTTGCAGCTGGGAGGGAGGGACCTCTTTCTTGGGTGTCTTTTGGGGGCTGCATTCATTGAATAGGGACCATTCTGGTGTCTTTGGATTCCTCTCAGCCTGTCCTTTCCGAAGCACTAAGGCAAGTATACCTAGTCACGAGTAAACGCGTGATACGGCTCAGTTTCACTTTCCATAGGGCTCCGTGCATTTTTTTCCTTCCGGTCTTTTGGCCATAATGTTTGAAGGAAAGGAGCTATTTCGCTCTGGTTTGTTGCATTGCATTCCGCCGGAAATTCCGCATCCAACGGTGTATGGCATAATGGGGTTGCTCCTAAAACCATGATTGTAGTGCGTCATCCCCCCAGTGTGCTTCATCCACCCTTGCATGACACCCGGTGCGGCCCGCACCCCCGTAGCGATGCCACTGGGTATGGCCAATTAACCAGATAATAAAAACACAACTGTCTTATGGAAAAGTGGATTTCTTCAGTTCAAAACTGTCCTATGAGTCTGATTGTTCTGAGAGCTAATGAGATGTTATCATTCATTCATTCATTCATTCATTCATTCACTCTACCTTTCTTGGCATAAACAATTTCCAATAAATGACAGCAATATCAACATAAAAACTTACAATAAACAGAGGGATATAACAGCCAAGGTTGAAACCACTCATTGTGAGATGTTATTATGATGCAGCATGGAACCAATAGTGTTATTATGAGTCAGCTCTCATTTCCATGTATCATAAAGCAGTTACCCCTGCTAACTGGGTAAAAGAGGAACTTTTTCAAATTGTGCCCCTCTTATATTTAGCAGGCGGAGAATAACCGTCCCTCTTCACCCCAGCTCAGTATCTTTAGCCAATAAGGGGCATGGTTTTTATTTATTTACTTAATTAATTAAATTTGATTTTGTTGGGGGGAGGGGGTCTACAAAATCTTCTTTGAGCCCAGGTAGTAGATATATGCCTTAGATATATGCCACTGGCTGAGGAGAGGTGTCAGAGCAAGTGGGTGGCAAGCTGCTGGGGGAGGAAGCTAGTTTCCCCTGATTTTCACTTTTTTAAAAGTCTTGGCGTGATGTCACTTCCATTTGTGGCATCACTTCATTTTGAGCTCGGCACTGGGCTACACGATCATTAGCTATGCCACTAGGTGGGTGTGCAGCACCACCTCCATAAATCCTCCTTCTGTGATAGTCATCTCACCTCTTTAGCGGGTTGGCCTTTAGGTCTGCAAAACCAAAAAAGCATAATCAATACCAGCAAAGGTTGAATTAGCTCTTTAGATGCTAGGGGAGGCATGCTTCATAGAAGAAGGCACACACAGTCATTTCTGCAGAGTGCTTTTTTCAAACAGCCTCCACATAGTGGTAGTTCTTTAAATTGGCCCTCAGACATTGTTGGGAAACCAGCTGATCCTCAGAGGTTCTGATCTGGAGCAATTACACACTTAAACACAAGCAGCTTCCAGTTTAGGTATATTTCTTTACTCTTTAATTAACAAGCAATTGCTCAGGGCCCAGATTAGCGGTAATGCTGTGCACACCATTACAAGGGTGCACCGTTATTCATATGGTCACAGCAACAGACACCATTCCATCACCATTTTAATTGAGTACACCTGTGATTAAGGAATACTCATGCACAGTGAGCTGTAAGCTTGTTAAAATTAATCCACGCATATTTAGTTTTTGATTAGCTTCCAGGAATGTTGGGAGTGAAGGACTAAAAATGTCAGGCTCTAATATTAATACCAAGGCTGACGTCAGTATGCTAACTCTCATAGCTGTTGTAATAGGTTGATTGCTTGTATCTCTTGATACTAAAGCTCGTAACAATAGCACTCCAAGGGGCTGCTGAAAAATAAAACACTGCACATCACGAGGACATAAACAGCACATTGCTTCTTATAAAGTACATGCATTGCTCAACACAGCATTATGATTACTGTGACCGGGCATCTTGGCAAGCACTAGGCATCAGAACACAAAGTTAAGACCAACTTAACCTGGAGGCCTTATCTCAATTAAAGAAGAATGGAAATAGGACACTGGGAAGTGAAAGGCTAGGATAATTCAGTGAGCTTATAGGAAGGCAGAACAGACTCAGAGGAACATGAACAGAAAATGCCTTGTGATGGACCCTTTGAATGAACAGTAAAACAGTTCCTCAGATAAGACAAATACATAGAATAAAGGCACAGTCCTGCTCTCCACACTGGAGACTGGAGCTTCTGAACCATGCTGGAGAGAAAATGAGAATTAGTTATTGGTAAAATGGCTCAAAAGAATACAGCACAGCTGAACAAACTTAAAGCAATAAATGGCACAGATACAGTGTGCAAAAGGAAGATGAGTGAGATGGCTGGCTTAAATCTTGATCATGTTTCATGGAATCTAAATGAAAATCAGTGGGACTCTTTTCTGCCTGTGAATCCCATGAATTGCTACAAGACATAGGTAAGCGTCCTTCAGAACTGGTTCAATTATTATCAGTGGTTCCCAAACTGAGCTGTGGCTCCTCAGGGAGCTGTGAAAACCAGCCAGGGGAGCAGTGGAATCCTAGCAAAACCAGCTTCCCTACACAATGTATAGGATTGTAGTTCTAATGGGAAGTCCCGGCCAATGGCTCAGGAGGTCAAGGGAGCTACCAGTCAAAAAAGTGTGGGAACCACTAAATTATATTGATAAACTTTCCCAGTGAGTGCTTGGGTCAGGGTTAAAAAAACACTCATCTATTTCCTGAGAAACCTCTCCCATTCATAATGCTGGCACATGGGTACTAACGGTGCTATGTGCATGCATATTTGTCATATTGCTCTTTGAAAATTGTAGCTTGGTTTTACTTCTGCTTCACCCATCCCACAGTACCAGCACCATTTGCGCAGGAGCAGAGAGGGTTTTGGATCTGGATGAGGGAACAACAATCGTATATAATGTTTGTAAGAAACAGTTGAGACAATTGACCCAAATAGAGAAGCTATTTGCCAAATAAAAGGCTGCTTGGTTGAGGCCAAGCAATCCAAAGGCCCAGCTGGACTGGTGCAAGGGACTGGTGCAAGGGACAAAAGTGCCTCCACCGTGGGAGGAGGCAGGCTGGTGCAAGATATGTGCCAGCCTCTGAATGCCAAATTCAGCCTCCAGTACAACAGTACCTAAGTCTGCGCTGGCCTCTCTTGGTCTGGCGTCTGGGGAGGACGGGAAGTCTGGGGGTGTTCCGGGGTGGGGGGAAGATGGGTGGTGGGTGGGCCCATGGGCATACCAGGCCCAGGAGGTGGGTAGAGCCAGGATCCAGCACTTAGGCTGGATCCTAACCCCCTCCCGGGCAGCCCAACCGAGTTCTGGGCTGTTCGGATCTGATGTGAGTAGCCCCATTTAGGTCGCTGCCACATTACCCAGGGGAAGGGGAATCAATTCCCCTTGCCCCGGGTTGTGCTGCAGCCAGCCCCAACCCTGCAGTGGATACAGCACAGGCCAGCCTGTTTCAGCACAGGATACAATTGGGCTGTGAGTGTTCTGGTCATGCAGTCTACAACAATCAATGAGAGTTTTATTGAGGAAAAAGGTTAACACTAAAGAATTTCAGCAGATATGCTTACAAAGCAGCTGGCTTTGTACTTCATGTAGTTTCATGGTAATCAATGAAACTTTAATTGAGAGAGAGGGATTGACATTCAAGATTTCAGCACATGCAACAACAACATAGCTGGCTTTGAGTGCTGGGTCTGCAGGGATACCAAATGTGTGTGTGTGTGTGGGTGGGTGGGTGGGTAAGTGGGTGAATCTCCTTTAGCATTCTGTACTGGAGAAATTCAGTTTGTAAGATTGTGGGGCATTCCAAGCCAGGCGGATTTGTTACTGATCATAATTAAGATTAAGAACATAATTAAGAACTTTGGCAACATAATATACTACAGAACTATAGAGAAAATAGAGTTAGGTGTATCCACTGAAATTTGAACTTTGGCCAATGTGTATATGAGGAAGTCATAAGGCTGAGAAGTGCAAATAATTGCATTTGGAAGATGGCCAATGTTGTAAATGAGACTACTAATTAGGGATGGGAACTTGAGTCAAGTGACTTGAGTCTGAGTCGCAAAAATGTACAATTTTTTGCTGACTCATGCAGACTCTAGTCACATGTGTCAAAGATTTGGGGAAAAACTCAAGTCCAGGGCTCCTGACTCAGGGCCCAATCCTATCTAATTTTCTAGTGCCAGTGCAGCTGTGCCAATGGGACATGCACTGTGTCCTGAGGTGGGGAGGCAGTTTCAGACACCTCCTCAAGGAATGGGAACATTTGTTCCCTTACCTTGGAGCTCCATTGCAGCTCCACCAGTGCTGGAAAGTTGGATAGGATTGGGCCCTCAGGAATCACCATGGGTTTGGGTGACTTGAGCTCCTGGGCTGTGTTGGATACAACTGAGGCCATGCAGCCCCACTGCACCAGCACAGTTTAGGATTGGGCTGCCTGGAAAGAGACACAATGGATGCCTCTGTGAAAGAGAAACCAAAAGAAAGTATTGTTGTAAGAGAAAGAGGCATGAGGGTTGCTGTATTCTTATTATTGTTTAAGTTCCCCCAGCTTAAGCCAGCCATTAGACCCATTGGATTTTGCAATAACTGATAACTGACAAATCCACTTCCCTATGAACTTATTCTCAAGTACCACCCAGCTCAGCTCTGGCAGGAAAACTGACTTCTTTTAAGAGAGGGCTGGGTGGCACATGCTGGCTCTCTCTGACTCTTCCCCCCAAGGCAGAAGGTCCTCTTCCCAGGACTCTTCTCCCCCCCATCCAACTGCTCCACGAGAAACTATATCTGCATCTGGAATCTTTTCCCTTCTTCCCCCCCCCTTTTTTCTCCCCTTCTCTCCCCATCTTTAGTCAGCAACTGGGTTGGCAGATCAGGGACCCCTAAAATCCTTCCCTACAACCTATCCTTTTCTGATTTCCTCAGATGCACCAAATACACTCCACTGGTATAGAGGTACACTGGATCCAAGTACCAGGATTCAAGTAGACATATACTTACCATTTTTCCATGTGCATTATGTATACCTTTGTGCTTTGTAATAAAATTATAATCTTTTACTGAAAGTTGTCTTTCTCTCAGTCTCCCTTTTAAGCAAAAAGGAATTTCTCTGCATTACGCCATCTTGTTATCCAGCCTGTGATCCTGAGGTTCCAAAGAGGGTAGTGTAGTAATTCCCCCTAAACAAAACAGCCCTTTTTGGTAACATTTAATTGGGCCCAGGGGTGGGGCAAGGCAACAGGGACTGATTTTCACGTATTGATTTGAGCTAAGCAGTCTGTTCTTTGGCAGTGAGCTTTTTGCTATAATAGTGCATCACTGGCTGAAGCCTTCCCCTATTATCTCTTAAAACACTCTTTGAGCTAGTAAGACGAACATTCTTGTCCTTTATTCTAAATAAACTGGAGATGATGCAGTTTATTTCATGCAGATTCAATTTCCAGTTATTGTTGTTCCACTGGTGCAGACAATTATCCAGAGCTTTCCTTGCATCAAGTTTTCTCCAATTTATTTATGGTTTGAAAAAAATAGTTGGTGGCTAAAATATAATTGATGGCATAGGCTGCACAGAAAGGGGGTGGGGAAAGGACTGGGTCAGAATGTGGATGTCTCTCAGCCTGGCCTTATTATTAAGCAGGAATGTGCATTCTGGTGTCTATACCCTTGCATAATTCATTCACATATTTGTGCCAACTGGCTATTATAACACAGTTCTTTGCACAACTGCAGCTTTGGGGGGTAGGGAATACAGGTGGGACCTTGGTATCCACTAATTTGGTATCCACTGATTTGACTCACCACTGATACCGAGGTTCAACTTTAAATCCCTTGTAACAAGGAAAGAAAAGCACCAAAATCCAATTTCCTACTTTCATGCTGTTAAAAAAATTATAATTTCATTCCATTAGATCTGCGGTTTTCAAATTCTTAAGGAGTTTGAAACCCACAGTAAGTCTTTGCGGGGGTGGGGGGAGGCAGCGGGGGCAGGGGGAAGGCAGCAACACGATCCCCAGGATTGTGTCACTCAGGGGGCCGCAGGGACTGGAGTGCACTCATCAGTCCCTGCAGCAGCCGTCCCTGGGTGCGGGGAGCCCTGCGTGAGTGCCTGCAGGGCTCCCCAGGTCAGAAAAAGTGAAAGCGGAGCCACTGCACTAGATTCATTATTCTAGTGGCTGAATGCAGTATAGTGTTTATACCAATGCATTCTGGGGTGACAATGGAAAGGAAACCCAGAAGTGGATCTTTAAAGCTATTTTTCCACTGTTATTCACTGATTTTTTTTATCCACTGGGGGTTCTGGAACAGAACCAAAACCTGTAACCAAAAACCTACATGTGCAAAAGACACATTGTAGACTTAAATATGAATATCCATGAGTGTGAGGAAGAAAAGCAGAAACGGCAACGGAAACCGAAAGAAAGGTTGTAGTAAATTGGAGAACTGAGCATGAGACCAACTACCGCTTGAAAGACAGAAATAAATTTGTCACCCATAGCATGGCCATCCTTGCAATGACAGCATAGTAAATCAAACTAGTTGTAATTCTAAGGCCCCTTTAAAATATGTGGTGGCATCAGTATAACCTCAACACTTCAACTTGGTTGATCACCAATTAATTACATAAAAGCCAGTTGCTTTTTAAAGGATCTGATGCAATGTCTATAATATTTATTCCTGCTGAAACCAGCCCTGATTGAGACCAAAATGGCTTGTGTTGCATGCAAAAAAAATGGCTACCTTCAGGGTTTAATTGCTAGCTATGCTTGATTGCGTTAATACACAGCTCATTCATTTAAACAGAAGTAGAATATTATTAGTGTTTAATCAGGAAGCATTGTGATGAGTCAATATATAAACACTGAAATGGTGCTACCAAACATACAGACTGATATTGAGCTAAAAAACACATCAAATCACTTGATCTGATCATTCAGACTAGATCCCAGATGAACACTAATTGTTCAGGCCTGATAATGCTGTGAACAAAAAACTTAAATGCCGTACCAGAAATCAACACAAACTTAAGCCTTTCCTCCAAGAATTTTCATTTAGTGTTTAAATAACAATCCTTAAGATACCATTCTGAAATAGTTTGCCTCTAAATTGTCCTGCTATGTCAATGGAATTCCATGCAAGGAACTAACTATGAAACTATGGAATTGTAACCCGTGGATTCAACTTTTCAGAATAATATTTAAAGCAAAACATCACAAGTGTACACCCAGAAGCCTCTATTCAATCCAGTGGATTGAACAAAAACATCTTTCTGGTTCTTGTGCAACAGAAGTTCTATATACTTTCAGGTCAATTAAAATTGCTTTGACATCCTCTCATCTCATGTGTCTGCTCATGCTGCAATGAAAGTCATTTGCTTGTCTACTCAGGAGGAAGTCTCATTGGAGGAGTTTACTTATTTGAATAAACTTCAATGGAGTTTATTCTTAGGAAACGGTGAATGGGATTGCAGCCTGAGACTGTAGCCCTAGGTATGCATATATGTTAAGCATTTCATGGAAAACTAAATGCTTTATGAGCACACTCAATTGTACCAGAGACTAGTTAGAAGTGAGCTAAAATCACGCAATATTTTGTGAACTATTTTCAGCAGTGCTAACAAACAGCCCCCCCCCCACCTTTTAAATGATTGTTTTTGGCATTACTTGCAAAAACAAGTGTGTCTCTCCCTTTATCTCCACTGTCTTTTATTGCTGTGCTTCCACCCACCAGTTGATCCTTGACTGGCTGGGAACATACACACACTCCTGGAAGATGTAGTAACTGGGGGAAATTGTGCTAAAGCAGCAGCAGCTAGCAAAACATGAACCCCACACAGGACTTTTAAAATAGTAAATATTTGCATTTTTGGAAACATTTCTCCCCCCTGAATGGTTGTTTTTGGTCCAGATATCTAAACTCGAAAAGGCACAACATGACTCTAGGTCCAGTCAGTGATACACTCTTTCTGCGCCATCCTTACCAATTTCAGTGGATCATTTACAATACAGTACTGTACTTTCCTCCATGAATTTTGCATTCTTTAAATCATTTGTTCATTTGTAGCAGGGGTGGGCGAGTCCAGCACCGCATGACTTGAATTGAGTCACAAGTCTCTGCCCTCGTCACTAGTCCCAGAAACAAGTCCTAAAGACTTTCCAAGTCATCCAGAGTTGTTTCACGACTCAAAAAGACTCAAGTCTTGGGGCTGCTGCCAGGCTGTGTGTGTATTTTGGAGTTTTCTTTAAACACTACCCTGCTGTTCCTGTCCATCCCACCTGTAAGGCAGCAGTTCCCTCCATACAATCCCACCATAGCTGTGACGAAACCCATCCCCCTTCACATCAGAGGCACGTGCGGACCTACAGGGAGGGAGGATGCACCCCAGCTTGGCAAGGCAGGAGGGGACTGTTGCAGCATGGGAGCAAGTGACACAATGAACACTCAGGGTAGGGGGGGAAATATCCCCTACTTGGATCTGTTGGGGCTACTTGGATCTGCACTTGCTAAATAGCGGACACAAGTCCAAGTGGCCTGATGTAAGGCCCTACAAAGGGTTAGGAAAGGCCTAGGAAAGTAATCAGGAAAGACCGAGAAAGGTCTGCTCTACTGATCCTGCCTCCTCCTGGTCTTGATCTACCCCATTTCACCCCCCACCCTGAAATGCCCTCTTCCTGCCTCTGTTCCCCCCTCCCATTGCTCCTCTGCCACCAGGCCTCCTGCCACATAGGCCACCCTGCCGGATCTGCTTACCATCTTATGATATGTTTGCAACACTCTCCACTGTACTGGTGGATCTTCTGCTTTGGATTGCGCTCTCCGTTACTTCCAAGGAGCCCTGTCTCATCATTTCCATACCTTCTAAGACCTCTTCACAGTCCTTTGATTGTCCCTCTATTGTTGTGTCCTTAGGACCGATTCAAGGCTTCCAGCACAACTAAACTCTTTCCCTTCCCTCACAGAAGCGAAACACTTTGTTTTCAGAGGAATAAATACGCTTGTGATTGTTCTGGGATATCATATGCCTGACCTCAACTGGTGTCAGATATTTCATGCTACAAGCAAAATACAATACAGACAATAATTGCTATAAGGTTGCTATACAGGTGTGGAGAACTGAAAAGTCATAGAGCTACCACAGCAAAATAACGGAATGCAATTTCAGCACCTGCTCCTGCACCTCCACATCTAGCAGCATTCCTGTCATACAGGAACATCAGAGGCACAGGAAACAATGAATCTTTGTAATCCAGCAGAAGGCTTTTTTGCACATTTGCTATACAGATTTTAAATGTTTGAAATCAATTTTCCAGCTCTGATTTACAGTAGCAGTTTATGGACATGAGGCCAATAATAACTATCCTGTCAACAATGTGTATAATTGGATTGTGGTATCTTTGGGACATGGATAGATTCTGTTTATATAGCATGAAACAAAACAGATTTGTGCCATGAAGCACTGAAGCAGTAAAGCTATTTCATTTTATGAGTTGGGGAAAAGTAAATTGATTCTTCTGCTTAAGACTGGAATTTAAGGGCAGTACACATTCAGACCACCGCGTTTGATTGCTAGTGGAAAACTTATATGTCAGATTTTCTCATCTTTCCCAAAGCTTTAAAGTGATAAAAGCAGGGCTTTTATTCTAATGGAACGCGGGGGGACGGAGTTCCGGCACCTTTTTGCAGGGGCCCCTCCCCTTCAGAGGCATTCCAGGAGGGCGGGGAGCAAAACAGAGGCAGAATAGACAGGCACAGGATTGTACTCTAAGGCTGCCATCCTATCCACAGTAAGCCCCATTCACTAAAGTGGACTTCTGAGTAGACATGCATAGGATTGGGTGCAATCCTAGGCACTTTCCTGGGAGTAAGCTCCATTGACTAGAACGAGACTTACTTCAGAGTAGACATATCTAGGATTGGGCTCTTAATCCTGGCAGAGATATATATCTGCACCCGTTTTCACATGCTAAGGGCAGGTGAAAAGGGATTCTACGTGTGTACAACATGCTGTCCAGCCTTGCCAGAGATCTTCCTCGTCCTTCCCCCACAAGCATGCCCTCCGCCAGCCAGCGTTTGCAGCTCCTCTCCAGCAATGCACAGCAACTGCTCAGGGCAGCAGAGAACATACAATTGCATGCCAAGCACCTTCCCAAAGACACAGAGTATTCTGATACCTGAATTAAACCATATTTAATCGCTTGTTTGCAAAAGTAGCTGTTTCTATGTGCACCTAAGGACCCCTCTCCTGTAAGAATTCCCTTTTTGTTCTTACTCCCACAGTTGCTTAGAGTAATTTTACCACATGGAACTCATGTAAGCCATTCACTGCTTCCGCTCCTCGAAGTAGTACCACACTACATACTACATGCTACAAGTGCACCTGTACAGTATTTTTCCCCATGTGAAGAAAAAGTAGCTAGGGGGAAGGGGATGTGGAGATTGACAGCCCAATCCTATGCATGTCTACTCAGAAGTAAGTTCATCTTTAGTGGGGAAGCACATAAAAATATTTTATTTCTCCAATAAAAAAATGGTTTATAAATAAATAAATAAATAAATAAATAAATAAAAAGATTAACAAGTTGTGAGTTCCTGCACCTTTTTTTCCACAAAAAAAGCACTGGATAAAAGTAACTGCATTTGAAGAGACGTGGGTCACTACCTGTTTTTCAACAGCAGAGTATAATCCAAATTGCAGACTGTATGTGGTGCTAAATCACTTGCTGACTTTTAAATTATACAGTTAACAGTGCAATCCTATCTTGCACTGGAACAGGCAGGCCAGGAGGCCTGCGCTGTATCCAGCGCATGATAGGGCACCAGAGTAGCTTAGCTGGAAGTAAGGGGAAACCCTTCCCCTTACCTCTGGGTAAGCCACTGCAGCCCCTATGGGCTGACTTCCCCCAAATGAGGAGGCTGGTTAGAAGGAGGTTGAAAGGGAGGGTACAAAGAGTCCAATCTCTCCAGAGTGCATGGAGGCTGCTTAAAACAACAGTAATAGAGGTCCAGCAGAGGTGTATACCGCAAAGAAAGAAGGGTTCCACTAAATCCAGGAAGGTGCCCGCAATGCTAACCAGCCAAGTTAGAGAGGCTGTGAAGGGCAAGGAAGCTTCCTTCCGTAAATGGAAGTCTTGCCCTAATGAGGAGAATAAAAAGGAACATAAACTGTGGCAAAAGAAATGTAAGAAGGTGATACGGGAGGCCAAGCGAGACTATGAGGAACGCATGGCCAGCAACATTAAGGGGAATAATAAAAGCTTCTTCAAATATGTTAGAAGCAGGAAACCCGCCAGAGAAGCGGTTGGCCTTCTGGATGGTGAGGGAGGGAAAGGGGAGATAAAAGGAGACTTAGAGTTGGCAGAGAAATTAAATGAGTTCTTTTCATCTGTCTTCACGGCAGAAGACCTCGGGCAGATACCGCTGCCCGAACGGCCCCTCCTGACCAAGGAGTTAAGTCAGATAGAGGTTAAAAGAGAAGATGTTTCAGACCTCATTGATAAATTAAAGATCAATAAGTCACCGGGCCCTGATAGCATCCACCCAAGAGTTATTAAGGAATTGAAGAATGAAGTTGCAGATCTCTTGACTAAGGTATGCAACTTGTCCCTCAAAACGGCCACGGTGCCAGAAGATTGGAGGATAGCAAATGTCACGCCTATTTTTAAAAAGGGAAAGAGGGGGTACCCGGGAAACTATAGGCCGGTCAGCCTAACATCCATACCGGGTAAGATGGTGGAATGCCTCATCAAAGATAGGATCTCAAAACACATAGACGAACAGGCCTTGCTGAGGGAGAGTCAGCATGGCTTCTGTAAGGGTAAGTCTTGCCTCACGAACCTTATAGAATTCTTTGAAAAGGTCAACAGGCATGTGGATGCGGGAGAACCCGTGGACATTATATATCTGGACTTTCAGAAGGCGTTTGACACGGTCCCTCACCAAAGGCTACTGAAAAAACTCCACAGTCAGGGAATTAGAGGACAAGTCCTCTCATGGATTGAGAACTGGTTGGAGGCCAGGAAGCAGAGAGTGGGTGTCAATGGGCAATTTTCACAATGGAGAGAGGTGAAAAGCGATTGGCCCCAAGGATCTGTCCTGGGACTGGTGCTTTTCAGCCTCTGCATAAATGACCTGGAGACAGGGTTGAGCAGTGAAGTGGCTAAGTTTGCAGACGACACCAAACTTTTCCGAGTGGTAAAGACCAGAAGTGATTGTGAGGAGCTCCAGAAGGATCTCTCCAGACTGGCAGAATGGGCAGCAAAATGGCAGATGCGCTTCAATGTCAGTAAGTGTAAAGTCATGCACATTGGGGCAAAAAATCAAAACTTTAGATATAGGCTGATGGGTTCTGAGCTGTCAGTGACAGATCAGGAGAGAGATCTTGGGGTGGTGGTGGACAGGTCGATGAAAGTGTCGACCCAATGTGTGGCGGCAGTGAAGAAGGCCAATTCTATGCTTGGGATCATTAGGAAGGGTATTGAGAACAAAACGGCTAGTATTATAATGCCATTGTACAAATCTATGGTAAGGCCACATCTGGAGTATTGTGTCCAGTTCTGGTCACCGCATCTCATAAAAGACATAGTGGAAATGGAAAAGGTGCAAAAGAGAGTGACTAAGATGATTACGGGGCTGGGGCACCTTCCTTATGAGGAAAGGCTATGGCGTTTGGGCCTTTTCAGCCTAGAAAAGAGACGCCTGACATGATTGAGACATACAAAATTATGCAGGGGATGGACAGAGTGGATAGGGAGATGCTCTTTACACTCTCACATAATACCAGAACCAGGGGACATCCACTAAAATTGAGTGTTGGGCGGGTTAGGACAGACAAAAGAAAATATTTCTTTACTCAGCGTGTGGTCAGTCTGTGGAACACCTTGCCACAGGATGTGGTGCTGGCGTCTACCCTAGACGCCTTTAAAAGGGGATTGGACAAGTTTCTGGAGGAAAAATCCATTACGGGGTACAAGCCATGATGTGTATGCGCAACCTCCTGATTTTAGAAATGGGTTATGTCAGAATGCCAGATGCAAAGGAGGGCACCCAGATGCAGGTCTCTTGTTATCTGGTGTGCTGCCTGGGGCATTTGGTGGGCCACTGTGAGATACAGGAAGTTGGACTAGATGGGTCTATGGCCTGATCCAGTGGGGCTGTTCTTATGTTCTTATGGGTCTCTTCAGACTTGCGCCACCTCCTGAGGTGGTGTAAGTCCAAGGACATTGGAGCGGCTTACAGCCGCTCTGTGCTGCTCGGGTATGGAGCTTCCACCTGGCATAACAGCTGGATCCCAGCCCCACCTCCCACTGCCTGCCTGCCTGCCCCTGGGGCCACCCTCCACCCACCCCAGAATGCCTTCCTCCCGCCTCCTCCCCACCTCATCCCCACCCTCCCCAGACCCCTGTTATTGTGTGAACAGGAAGGTGGAGGTATAGTCTTGGCACCTCAGTGAACTCTAGCCCTCGCTTACCATCTTGATAAATGGCTACTCGTCTCCTCAGAGTCAAATCACATAATTATGGTCACCACAGGAGTGCTGCTATGGACAGTATTTTTATAATGGTTAATCTCTTTTCCAGAGGTAACATTTGCAAGTAATTGTCACCAGATCCCTGCCTCTCATGGTCGGAGTCTCCATGCTGCCTGAGTACATGGACTATTGGGTCTGAAGAATCAAACATGCTGAGGGTGAGTTATTCGTTATTAGGAAGTATTCCAAACGTTTCCACCGAAATATTTACCATGGTGGGTCTGAAAGGAGAATGACAACATAAAATATTTTGGGTCTTTCTTAAAGTAGCAACTAATCCTGAAGTACATAATTCATGGTTATGTATATATAATCGATTCTACAACTTAAACCAGTGTGTACCAGCCAGCTGCTCTGGGATGTTCATAACCACAGAAGCTCCATAGTTCATTTCAGCAAGCAGAGACTTTTCTACTTGTGATTCAGATTTCATATTTGATAGTGCTCACTTCTGGCTAGCAAAAAAAAAAAGTATATAGTTTCACTGCTAATTGATGCTTCGCTTGCCTATTAGAAAAAAAATGACATATTAGTTCTCTAAGTTAGAAGATGATGTATATTCCTACACTGTGCACATTAAAAAAAATATTATTAACCATAACCTGATTCTCTGTGGATTATAATTATCTCATCCTCTGTATTCTATCATTATTATAATCTTTTTCAATTAAGTGATAACATTTTGGCTTCTAACCAGCAGGCTAGCTGAATTTACATCTCAGTTTAGTTATATTTGATAAACTTAACTGTAACCTATTCCAAGAAACAAAGAATCACATGGCAGTTTTGAAGACTCACTGACATCTGTGCAATTATAACTGTGATATGGTAGAAACCAAATCCTTGCAAAGTTACTTTTTGTGTGTGCAGGAGAAATTCATGTAGCAGAAAGAACATCTGGCATCATTTGTCTTCTCCTTCAGCCATTTTATCCTTATTGCTGAATTTTAGTCACAGGTCTGGTGGTGGATGCATGCCCACAGATTATCATACAGATGGGCCTGAACTGAACCAAAAGGTCCAAAATGTGTTTAAAACAGGAAGTGTAGGAAGTTGCTTTCTTTTGGGGTGAGGAGAGTTAAACTTATAGTACAATCCTATGTATATCTACTCAGAAGTAAGCCACTGAATTCAGTGGGACTTAGGGCCATATCCTAAAGCCTCAAAGCACTGGCACAGAGCTCCACTGGCACCCAGCACTGGGAGGATGCCACTGAAGGAAGGTAAAAACATTGGCTGGCGGAGTTGGCTGGCAGAAAGGGAGGAAGGGCCAGGGCGGGAGGGGTGGGACTAGTGGAGAACTCCTCCGCTGGATCCTAACCTCTGTGTTGGGCTGAAAAGCCTGACACAAAATTTCTCTGGGATGGCAAAAGAGCCGGCACACAATGGTGTAGCTAGCAAGGTGTAGGGGGGGGGCAGTCTGCCCTAGGTACCAGCCTTGGGAGTGGGGTGACACCACAGGTTACTAAAATCACGGTTTTTAGGAATAATATAATCATGTCATATACCATTTGATGTGGAATTTATAGCAGAATGCAATGAAAAAAAACCGGAGTGAAATATCTCCATTTTATCAAAAGTTATGGCTAAAAAAACCAGAAAACAAAAATGTGTGGTGACCTATGGAAAGTGAAGCTGAGCCCTATCACGCGTTTACTAGTGAGTAGGCAAACTTGCCTTAGTTCATTGGAAAGGGCAGGCTGAGGGGAAGTCAACGACAGCAGAATGCTCCCAATCCAATGAATGCAGTCCCCAAAAAACACCCGAGAAGGAAGTCCCCCCTTCAAGCTGACCAATGTATTGAGCCCTATGGAAAATGAAACTAAGCCACATGGTCGCGTTTACTTGCAAGTATGCAAACATGCCTCAGCTCATGATCATGTTAGGCAAAGAGGAATGTGGAGTCACCAGAATGGTTCCAATCTGATGAAACCGGAGCTTAACAAATGCTCCAGAAGGCAGTCCCCCCCCCCCAAGAATAAAACAGAGGCTTGAGCTGGTAAGGTGAATTTCTTCTATTTTAGACTTGTAAAGCCAGGTGGGTCCTGATAGTGATATGGTTTAAATATAAGAACTCAAATTGAACTGGGCACTGAACACTGAAAATCTCACTGATTTTTTTTGTAAGAGGGGGTGTTCTTGCAGGCAGGCTACAAAGAAAATTCACTTGGTGGAACAGGGCTGGCTTCCCCTTTTTTAATTATTTATTTTTCTTTAATTTAATTATTTATAATTATTTATTTTAATTTGCTTGATGATGTCACTTCCAGCCATGACATTGCTTCAGGTGGGTCCCGGATAGATTTTAAAAAGTCATTCGAAAAAGTGGGTCCTGGTGCTAAAAATTTGAGAACCTCTGCCTTAACTCAAAATGGATCAATGAGACGTCCTCGGGGGTGGCGGGGGGGGGGGTTTAATATCCTAGTGACCAAAATTGTGGAAATCCTGGCTTTTAGGATTTATATACCATTTGATGCAGAATTTCATCCATTGCTTGTGGGGCAATATTCACTGCATTTATTTTCGGGCCATTGTTATTCATTTCAGGTAATGACTATTACTATCTCTCAGTCTCACCTACCTCACAGGGTTGTTGTGAGGACAAAATAAAGAGAGGAACCATGCACACCACCCTAAGCTCCTTAGAGGAAGGATGTAGAAAAATGTTTTTAAAAAATCAAGTTGTATGGGGTGGGGGGTTACACAATTTTATGGGCCTTGGGTGTCAAATGACCTAGCTACGCTACTGCCGGCACAGACTTAGAAAGCCCCATTGTGGGGCCTGGGGCTTCCCAGCATCTGTGATGTTAAACTAAAATCTAAAACATTCTAAGGTATAAGGCTTTAAGTGTAAGACACACTAGGAGTAACAGACTAACCTATGCCTCCCGGTACATGGAGAAACAGAATGGCTACCACTATATCCTGTGGGCACAGGCAAGGTGTCCTTGGGGGAAGGGGACTTCCAGCAGCTGACACCTCCAGCAGCTTTCCCATGCCCACAGGATACAGTGGTAGCCATTCTTTTCTCCATGCACCGGGAGGCATGGGATTGGGCTGTTACTCCGAGTAAGTGTGCCTTATACTTTAGCATGTTTTAGTTTTCAGTTTAACATCACAAATCTTGGGAATCACATAGCCAATTCTTCCCCACTAGTCAAAAACTATCTCCGACCAATTTTGTTGGAGGCCAGCAATATGGAGTTCAGAGCACTTGAATGTACCTGGGGTGAACAGGGATGGTTGTTCCCTCCATGGCTGAATTTATTTATCATTCATCATATTTCTACCCTGCCTCTCTCTTTCTAAGAGATCTCAAGGCGGCTGTAAGATCATAAGAGAACCGCCACTTGAAAAAAGGCTTCTTTGCCCTGTGAGAGGCGTTTGACTGATCTGTAATTTGAACTGAGCATGAGTCTAATTGTGTGAGTTGTAATCAGAGGACACAAATACACAGAAGAACAGCTCCACTGGATCAGGCCATAGGCCCATCTAGTCCAGCTTCCTGTATTTCACAGCGGCCCACCAAATGCCCCAGGGAGCACACCAGATAAAAGTGTGCAACAGCTTTTGGTTTTGTCCCATCTAATAAGAGGAGGGCAACATTGCCTCCCAGGGTAGAATGCAGGAGACCAAGAAGTAACTGCAAATTTGAGCTCCCATCACTGGTGAAAGTGACTTTTTTCCATTTTTTCCATGAATGAGCATTCCAAAAAACAGACCACCCTTTCCTTCCCATTGGTTATCCAGCCTGTTTGTTTCAGAAGAAATTGAATAGGCCTATTTGGTCTGGTTTCCATTCATTACCACAACAACTGCACACCCAGAGTTTTTCATAGATGACTAATAAGAACAGTAGGGTGAGATGGAACCCAACAGGGTAACCAGATGGTTTAAAACTATCTTTAAAAAAGGGAAGGCACACAAAGCATTCCTGGCTGTTTGATTTTTAGTCCATTTCTAAATCACTTCTACTGTGGCATTTACCTTTTTCACAGCTGCTACCCACTGAGTTAATATTTTCAATGAACTGTCATCTACGACCTCAAGATCTTTTTCATGGTTAATCACTGCCAGTTCAGAGTACATCATTTTTAACAGCAAATCTTAAAAATTGTTCAGAACATGATCACAGAAAGAGAAAAACTGTGACCCAGTTCAGAACCTAACCTACGCCAGTCCTAACCTATGCTGGCACAGGCAGGCAGCATGGCCTGTACTGTATCCAATGCAGGTTAGGAGGCTGCTGGAGGTCTCCTCTGGGTAAGGGGATATATTTCCACCCTGTACTGGACCTGATCCACCCCCATTCTGCCCTCCCACATCCAGAAACACCCCCCAGCCTCTCCGCCACCCTCCCTATGTCCCTGTGCTATTTACCTGCTTGCACCCGTGGCCCTAGGGTTGGGAAGCAGCACCAGAGGGTGCACAGGCCTCCCTGTCAGTGCAGCTAACTCTCAAGTTGTCACATAAGGCACCTTTGCGACACTATGGGCTGATGTAGCAGCCACTACATTAGCCAAAGAGGATGTTAGGATTGTGCTCTCAGTGGCCTTGAAACAATCACCTGTGGATGTATAAGGGGCCATTGGTGAGCAGTCAACCTAGCAGGGATTGTATGAACTGGAGCCTCCATGAAGGGCTATTCTACACACCATGTTTTAAGTGATGCAAAGTGCAGTTCTATGTATGCTTACTAAGAAGGAAGCCCCACTCTTTTCAATAGGGCTTACTTCCTAGTAAGTTTAGGATCACAGCTTAAGGGTTCGGAAAAGGACTGCCATTGGAAATTGTGCAAGTGTGTGTGTATGTGGTGGTGGTACATATATAGGTCCTATGTGGTGAATTCAGTTCATATGATCAGCAGGAACTCTGCTGGGTCATGAGCTTGCCTGCTGTTCTGGGCAATTGCAGGTGTGGAGACCACCACACATCTGAAATGGGCCCTGCAGTTGAAAAGTGCCAAACCAAAGCCCTGTCCAAAAGTATGAATCTCTCTGCTTAAAACATGCCAACCAGTTATTTGCCCAGCCTTTCTTAGAATATCTACAAGAGAAGAATCCAGTCATCCAGGCAATCTCCTCCACTGTCATATTTGCTGAAGAAGTTAGAGCTTTGGAGGTGGGGCTGTAGTTAAGTGATATGGTCAGGAATTCTATCCCTGGCATCTCCAGGTAGAACTGGAAAAATACCCATTTAAAACCCTGGAGAACCATTGCCAGTCAGTGGCAACTATTCAGACCTACGTGACTCCACATAAGGCAGCTTCATGTATTCAGGTGAGGACTGGTTCACACATACACCTCATGGAATACTACAATGTCTAAACGTGAAGTGAAATCTCTCACATTGCACTTGATTGTGAAAACACACTACTCAGGAGTGCTGCACTTGAGGTGGTACAGAAATTCTAGCTGTGCTATTTCATTTGTTGCCGTTTTATATGTGCAAGTCATCACTTACAGTACGTTCACTAATTTGTTTGTTTATTTACTTTTAATCTTTTTCTTCAGGGGACTCAGGGCAGCATAGAATATTCTCTCCCTCTACCCCCAATTCATCTTCAAAACAACTCTGAGAGGTAAGGTAGGCTGAGAGAGAGCTGAGAGAGGCCTGACTGATTGCAGTTCACCAAGGGATCAATATGCATATGAATATGCATCCACATTGAAAAAAATTTCCTGAACTTACAAATGTTTTGTGTAAGAACTGAAGGCTGAACAGTCCTGGAGAAAGATGTCTACAGAGTTACATAGCAGTTGCTTCAGGTGGTGGATGTATACCTGATGATCTAGCCCACCACTGCTGTCTCCTCCATACTTCCAACTAAGCCTCTCCCCCCCAGGTTTGAGATTCCATGATGCTACTACTGACCCTCTTCCTTCAGCCAAAGTTCTGCCTTGAGCTGGGTAGCCAACTTCAAGCAACTTCCTTCTGCCGCAAATAATAATTTTTTTAAATATGTTAAATACCATATCTCTTCCAATTGACAAGGTTCTTAAAGAATCAAAGTGAAGTTATAGAAAGGTGCTGTAAACCATAAGGACATGCCCCACTGGATCAGGCCATAGGCCCATCTAGTCCAGCTTCCTGTATCTCACAGTTGCCCACCAAATGCTCCAGGGAGCACACCAGATAACAAGAGACCTGCATCCTAATGCCCTCCCTTACATCTGACATAGCCCATTTCTAAAATCAGGAGGTTGCACATACACATCATGGCTTGTAACCTGTAATGGATTTTTCCTCCAAAAACTTGTCCAATTCCCTTTAAAAGGCATCCAGGCCAGAAGCTGTCACCACATCCTGCGGCAAGGAGTTCCACAGACCAACCACACGCTGGGTAAAGAAATATTTTCTTTTGTCTGTCCTAACCCTCCCAACACTCAATTTTAAGCAAGGCTCAGCAAGGCTTCAACCATGGAGGCTGAAGAGTCAGCCAACAGAAGTGGTTGCATATTCACCTCTGCAAAGTATTCCGCAGCCACTTCTTGCAGTATGCAATCAAGCTAATTTTATCTCCATCCACAGATATTTCCATGGCAATTTTACAATTATCCATAGATACTGCTCAATTTTCCACTTTCACTGACAGTGCAAACAATACCTGTGGGGTGTGTGTTTTCATCTAATAACAATCATCACTGTTGTTCACTACTCCTAAGTACAATCATTCTTTAGTTTTCTTACTCCAATCAGTACTACTAGGGGCAGAATGAGACTTAGTGGAGGGTCGTTGACTGACAGGTGAACAATGGCATGATTAAGCCTATATTTAGTTTTGTGTGAGGGGGAATAAAAAAAATGAGAGTAGCTTAAATGTTCTGGCATTAAAAACTTTTCAAATCACATATGTCATTTTACTTCCAGTGTATAGAAGGCTCATTAAAATCTAGTTCTAAATTCCTTTAAACCACCCCACTCCCAGGAAAATCAGCAAACACACTTCTGTGCTAGATTCCTGACAGTTAAGATTTTCTGCCTAATGAAAAAGCTTGGTTAGGATGGAACATTTGTTCCCTTACTCAGGGGCAAGACTCCACAGAATGGGGAAGGGGGGGAATGTGTGTCTACTCGGTCTTCTACCTAATATTTCCCAAATTCAAAATTCTACAAATTATATGTATTTAAAACTTAAATCTAGACATAGGCACAGATTCTCAAAAGCTTTCGTTCATGAGCTTCATGAATAAAATACAGTCAGATTTTTTAATTCAGGCTTTTCCTCACAAATCTTAAACTGGTGAGCTGAATTTCAGGCTGACATTTAAAAATCAAACCCCAATGTGTCAGAAATGAAAACCTCCTAATTTATTGTGTCTAGCATCTCTGTGAAAATCTGCATTGTACCATTTAAATATTGAATTTTTTTTAAATCCTAGCAAGCTTCAAATAATAGTGCTAGCACATTATGATTTTTGCCTTGCATTTTTCTTGCTTTAGCAATAATTCTGCACCTTTTCTATTCATAACGCTTCACCAGTATACATGTATAAATTTGGTAATTAGCAAGTAGCACAGCAATGGAAATGGGCTCTAAAAATTAGAGCTATGAAGAGTTATTAATTTCTCATGCTCAGTTTTCTCCAAAACAATATTACTCCAGATCACAATCTGGACTCTCTGTTTAATTCCAGTTGCTCACAGACCCCGTTCAATTCAGCAGGACAATTTGAAAGTAAATGGTTTCAGATAACTGCCCTTAATTATGCCAAGTTTGGCTTTACTGCAATATGAGTAATAACCATATTATTATTCTGAAGTAATGTCATAGCATTAAGAGGCTGGCAGACAGATGCTGTTTCCTCTTGGCAAGCCATCATTTCTGTGTGAAGCATCTTCATTTACTAGGATGAATCAGATTTGAAGGGACAAAACTGAAAGTAGAAGTGGCACTATTCTTGAAGGCTTAAATAAAATGATGATGCAAATAAAAACAGGATGTTTTTCTATTCCCAAGATATGAACTGAGAAGACATTGTCAAGGCTGTTTCTCATGTTATGATTCTCATTTTCCAAGAGTGTTTCTGAAAGCCATTTCTGGGACAACAACTGTAAATTGGAGAGGACTCAATGCCATATTATGAACTCAATAAAGGCATGAACATGGCCTAATAAACCAACGCTTTAATGCAGATGAGAAGAGCTCCTGGTCAGTCTGACTGCTGGTCAGGGCATAGGAATTCAGACAGTTCTGAACAGAGTTGCACTTTCTTTGAAGGATCCAGTCTACAGTTTTGGAGCTACCTCCTCACCACCACCAGGGAGATAGTTCTGCATCTCAGGGACTCACAAAACACATTCTTTAATAAATGCAAAGAAGCGAAGTGTACAGTACAGCAAGTGCCCTTTTGTTTCCCATCGTCTACAGTAGCCTTTATTCTTGGGTGGCAGCAGGTGCACTTTCTAAGATAGTTGCTTACTTCAGCCTTCCCCAAGACTCAATTTACCTGACTTGTTCCTTCACTGACCCCAGTGGGTTCACATACAGTCTTCATGTCCTGGCCTCATACAAAAGCTTAGTGGCCGTTGTGCCCTGGCAATCTCTACTTGGGCTCAAGGTCAGCCCAGTCTACTGGCTACTCTAGCCTGGGTCTAGTTTCCTTCCTATTCAGGGATGGTAGCAACCTTCACTGGAGGGTGATTTCCTTCTCTTTTTTTCTTCCTTCATCTCCCTTTGTTCTCTTTCTTCCTCTTGTCTGTTTCTTTGTTCCCAATCTCTGCCCTCCCTATACTGCTACCTGATTTCTTTGTCAGTCACCTAGCCCCCACCCCCTCTAGGGAACAATTGGTGAGTCCCTGCCAGTTGATGGTCTGGTTGTACCTCACTGTGCTGCCAATACTGGGTATGTTGAGTCATGGCTGACCTGACTGACTGAAGCAGCATCATTGGTGACAGGACATGACTTGGGCAAGTTTGCAGGACATGCTTGGGCAAGTTTGCTCCACAAGCGTTCATCATCATGCAGTTGGCTACTAGATTTCAAGGTGGCAACTGTGGTCACATAGTGTAAGCAAGTGGACCAACTATGGCTATGGTCTGCCTTAGTTACCTCAATTGTAACATGCTCTGTGTGTGATCCTTTGAAAAGCTTCGAGAAATTCCACAGTGAAAGTTCTCTGGTGCATAGGACCCTTTTACGGTTTCGTTTTTACTGGCTTATGATCTGCTTGATAAGTGACCACTTGATAAATGATTTTCCATATCCGGGCTTGGATAAGGGCATGTTAAACATCCTGGAGCATCTTGGCATCTGGTTGCCCACTAGTGCTGGAACAAACAAACAGTGATGAAACTCCAAATTCTCTGCCAAATTTTTAATTGTTAAAAAATGAAACACGTCCATGCGACTTGTTCCATATGTGCAAGTTGTAGCACATAGCTATGGCCCTTTACACATTATATTGCACAGATGCTAACACATACATGCATATGCTAGTAGGAATGTTTATCTTGCACAGGATCATGTCCTTCCAGTTCTTGGCCAATACCTTTTATAAAATAGTAAAGAATCTGGGATTCAGAACAAGATGGGGATAAACAAAACCAAATCATAGGGATAATGGGCCTAAAAAGTAGAGAATTGGCCCTTCTATAAAGTGTAGCTTCTTGAATAAGTATAACGGAAGAGCAGATCTTCATAGACTTCAATAGTTGGCCATAGTCTCATTGTTGCACAATAATTGCACTCATACTGGTGAGATGAGAAGCTTCAAAAAGAAACAAGCTTTTGGATTTTGAAATGGATTTTGTGATGTGAATGTCAGTTAGAGAAGGATGTCAACCAATGCCGTTACTTCCTTTTGCAACTGCTTTGTGTGCAAAGCATGGATGGAGTGGCTGCTACTCTGCATAACAGCTGCTAGCACATTGTACTGTTAACTGTCTCATGAGAGCAGTACTTGTTTATCAGCTGGGCTGCAGCTGGGCTGTAGGGTGAGATTTTAACATTCATGATCTAAAATCTGAACAATGTGTCTCAATGATTGCAGACGGAGTGCAAATGCCATTGAACAATTTTAAGAGCTTCCAAGTGCTCCGATGTTTTAAGAAATGCAAAAAGGATTCATCCATCACTCTTGGATCTTCAGGGCAAATGAGAACTGAACTATGGTAGTAATTAGAAGTCCAAACGAAAGGGCAGATATGCCCAGCAAACTGTAGAAGCAATGTGTATTACCATCAAATGATTTCAGTTTCAGATTTTCCATCATTTGACACCAAGTTACAAAAGATGTAAAACCTGATTTATAATTAATCTATGGTAGTTTCATAGTTTCTGTATGAAACTTTCTGTATGTATAGGATGACCGTGCATCCTAAACATGTCTACTCAGAAATAAATTCAACTGAGTTCAAAATTCAAATGGGACTTCCTCCCTAGTAAGTATGCTTAGGATTGCAATCCTATAAATACTTACCTGTGAATAAGCCCCACTGAACACAGTGGGACTTACTTCTAAGGAAACCTGTTTAGGATTGTCCTGTAAGTTGTGTTATTGAAAGAGAATTCCCTCTGTTTTCATACAGCTATATAACAAAGATGTGTATTTAATTGAAGGGGAGAGAAAGATATAATGGGTTTATTGGACCTTGAGCTCACCTCTGGCTAGATTTTTTAAGTCCAGGATGATACAAGAAAAGCCCTGATTTCTGGGCTTGATTTTGTAACCCTACTGTTAATGAGAAATGATGCACACCTATGTAAATAAGTTGGAGTCATGTGACCTCAGGGAGAAAATGCTGAGTCACAGGAGCAAGGGGTCTTGGGAGCCAGTCACAAGACTATGAGTCTCCCTCACTGTGATTAGTGGAGTCCAATATATAAGGTGGCTGCCTCAGTCACTTGGTGTGGGTTATTTGTTTGGGGAAAAATGCTGTTGGAGGTGGTGCTTGCTGTTAGTCTGCCTTACTGTATAGCCGACCTTGAATTTGTTTGATGACCATGCTTCTGCCTGCTCTTTCATAATACAAATGTATGCCTCATTTGGCATAGCAGCAGGAGTACTGGAAAGTTGGATAGGATTTGGCCTTAAATCTCATTGAAATTTATAGGACATGCAGCTACTACATGTAACACAAGAAACTCACACCAAGACAGCTGTATTCTGACTTTTCAATTTCCAATCCTTGTTGACAACTAGTCCAACCTCTTTCCTGCAGCAGGAAATCATCCTAGAACATCTCCAGCAGGTACCTGTTGAGCCTCTGCTTGAAGATCTCCAGGGAGGGAGAGTCCACCACCTCCTTTGGCAATCTGTTCCACCACTGCCTTTAAGGAATTTTTTTTTCCTTATGTCCAATTGGAATCTCTCCTCTTGCAGTTTATACCCATTGGATCTAGTTCTACTCTGAGGCAGCTGAAAACAAATTTGTTCCTTCTTCCATAGGACAGCCCTTTAGGTATTTGAAGAGAGCTATCATACCCCTCTCAGCCTTCTCTTCTCCAGGCTAAACATACCAAGTTCTTTCAACCTTTCCTTGTAGGGCTTTTTTTCCAGCCATCAGATTATCCTTGTCGCTCCCCTCTAAACCCACTCCAGTTTGGCTGCATCTTTCTTAAAGTGGGGTGCCCAGAATTGGACATAGTACTCCAGGTGAGTCCTGACCAATGCAGAGTAAAGTGGAACCACAACTTCTTGCAACTTGGAAGCTACTTGCAACTTGATCTAGTAATGCAGGCTAAAATCATTTGTGGCTTACATCCACATCTTGTGGATGCATCTGTGGCTTGCATTCATCTGTGGATTCATCTGTGGCTTGCAGCCACATCATACTGCTGACTCATGTTCATCTTGTGATCCACTGCAACTCCAAGATCCCTCTCATGTGTTGTGCTGCCTAGCCAAGTATCTCCCATTCTATATGATTCTATTCTAAACGTTTGAAACAAATTTGTATTAAAACTTTCCTAGAGCTTGGTAAATAGCCTCCCTCCTCCATGCCTCTTCTGTTTAGAGTGAACAGGAGGAGTATGGAGGAGGAAATCTACATGCAAGATTCTATGTAAATGAAAGGAAGGGAAGAGAAGGGGAAGGGAGTGGCTCCAGTTTCTCTCTCTCTCTCTTTCTGTCTGTCCATGTGGTGCTATCCAGGAGGGTGGGAAGAGGAGATCATTTTTCCCCCCTTCTCCCTCCAACACTGTTAAAAGTGGCACTGAAAATAAAATCTGGGTTGAGCACATGCATAGAGGTGTCCTGTATCATTTAATTTCAGGGCTTTTTTTCTAATGGAACGCGGGGGGACGGAGTTCCGGCACCTTTTTGCAGGGGCCCCTCCCCTTCGGAGGCATTTCAGGAGGGGGGGAGCAAAACAGAGGGATTCGCTGGGTGGGTGCTGGGGGGTGCAGGGTGGGCGGGCGCCTGGCCCCTGCCTGACCGCACAACGACCCCTCCTGTCCCCATCCCCAAACTCTCGCCTGAGCCCAGCCTGCCTCCCCTCCCCCTGCGCTCTGCTTCCCCGTGCAGCTTCCAAGCCGGTGGAGGGTGCGGGGACATGTGCCGATGCTGAGGAGGAGGAGGACGGACAGCCAGCCAGGGAGACGGGCTGTGGCACCCATGGAATGCCCAGGTACTGGCTTGGCAGAGGAGGAGGAAGCTGGCTGGTGCAGCCCCCGTGCCAATCTGCAGCACGAGCCTAGGCATGTCTACTCAGAAGTAAGTCTCATTGTACTCAATGGGGCTTGCTCCTGGGAAAGGGTGCATAGCCTTGCAGCCTGAGAGCCTAAGCCTATGCATGTCTACTCAGAAGTAAGTTCCATTGTGTTCAATGGGGCTTACTCCTGGGAAAGTGTCATAGCCTTGCAGCCTGAGTAGACAGGCAGAGGAAGGGCTCTGAGGCTGCAGTCCTGTCCACACTTTCCTGGGAGGAAGCCCCATTGACTCTAATGGGACTGACTTCTGAGTAGACAGGCTCAGGATTGGGCCCTGAGGCTGCCATCCTATCCACAGTAAGCCCCATTCACTAAAGTGGACTTCTGAGTAGACATGCATAGGATTGGGCTCTTAGGCTGCAATCCTAGGCACTTTCCTGGGAGTAAGCTCCATTGACTAGAATGAGACTTACTTCAGAGTAGACATACCTAGGATTGGGCTCTTATTCCTGGCAGAGATATATATCTGCACCCGTTTTCACATGCTAAGGGCAGGTGAAAAGGGATTCTACGTGTGTACAACGTGCTGTCCAGCCTTGCCAAAGATCTTCCTCGTCCTTCCCCCACAAGCATGCCCTCCGTCAGCCAGCGTTTGCAGCTCCTCTCCAGCAATGCACAGGAGCTGCTCAGGGCAGCAGAGAACATACAATTGCATGCCAAGCGCCTTACCAAAGACACAGAGTATTCTGATACCTGAATTAAACCATATTTAATTGCTTGTTTGCAAATGTAGCTGTTTCTATGTGCACCTAAGGACCCCTCTCGTGTAAGAATTCCTTTTTTGTTCTTACTCCCACAGTTGCTTAGAGTAATTTTACTACATGGAAGTCATGTAAGCCATTTTTCGGAATCCATTCACTGCTTCCTCTCCTCGAAGTAGTGCCACACTACATACTACATGCTACAAGTGCACCTGTACAGTATTTTTCCCCCTGTGTAGAAAAAGTAGCTAGGGGGAAGGGGATGTGGAGATTGACAGCCCAATCCTATGCATGTCTACTCAGTAGTAAGTTCATCTTTAGGGGGGAAGCACATAAAAATATTTTATTTCTCCAATAAAAAATGGTTTAAAAATGAATGAATAAATAAAAGATTAACAAGTTGTGAGTTCCTGCACCTTTTTTTTTTTTTTTTTTTTTACAAAAAAAGCACTGCTTAATTCTAATTGCTTGTCCACTTCCCTGAGTCACTGTGTGCATCCAACTGATGGATCTTGAGGCTCTAGTAAAAAATAAGTGGAGCCTGTACACCTGGAGACTGCCTTCCTCTGTTCCTAACAATGCTGACAGTGGATGTAAATGACCAATTTAAAATAGAAGTCAATTTAAAATAGTGCTGCAGATTGGCACGGGGGCTGCACCAGCCAGCTTCCTCCTCCTCTGCCAAGCCAGTACCTGGGCATTCCATGGGTGCCACAGCCCGTCTCCCTGGCTGGCTGTCCGTCCTCCTCCTCCTCAGCATCGGCACATGTCCCCGCACCCTCCACCGGCTTGGAAGCTGCACGGGGAAGCAGAGCGCAGGGGGAGGGGAGGCAGGCTGGGCTCAGGCGAGAGTTTGGGGATGGGGACAGGAGGGGTCGTTGTGTGGTC
This sequence comes from Tiliqua scincoides, assembly GCF_035046505.1. NCBI lineage: Eukaryota > Metazoa > Chordata > Lepidosauria > Squamata > Scincidae > Tiliqua > Tiliqua scincoides. Next base: position 161,650,336 of record NC_089823.1, on the reverse strand, counting down.
AGGCAGGGGCCAGGCGCCCGCCCACCCTGCACCCCCCAGCACCCACCCAGCGAATGCCTCTGTTTTGCTCCCCCCCTCCTGAAATGCCTCCGAAGGGGAGGGGCCCCTGCAAAAAGGTGCCGGAACTCCGTCCCCCCGCGTTCCATTAGAAAAAAAGCCCTGAAATTAAATGATACAGGACACCTCTATGCATGTGCTCAACCCAGATTTTATTTTCAGTGCCACTTTTAACAGTGTTGGAGGGAGAAGGGGGGAAAAATGATCTCCTCTTCCCACCCTCCTGGATAGCACCACATGGACAGACAGAAAGAGAGAGAGAGAGAAACTGGAGCCACTCCCTTCCCCTTCTCTTCCCTTCCTTTCATTTACATAGAATCTTGCATGTAGATTTCCTCCTCCATACTCCTCCTGTTCACTCTAAACAGAAGAGGCATGGAGGAGGGAGGCTATTTACCAAGCTCTAGGAAAGTTTTAATACAAATTTGTTTCAAACGTTTAGAATAGAATCATATAGAATGGGAGATACTTGGCTAGGCAGCACAACACATGAGAGGGATCTTGGAGTTGCAGTGGATCACAAGATGAACATGAGTCAGCAGTATGATGTGGCTGCAAGCCACAGATGAATCCACAGATGAATGCAAGCCACAGATGCATCCACAAGATGTGGATGTAAGCCACAAATGATTTTAGCCTGCATTACTAGATCAAGTTGCAAGTAGCTTCCAAGTTGCAAGAAGTTGTGGTTCCACTTTACTCTGCATTGGTCAGGACTCACCTGGAGTACTGTGTCCAATTCTGGGCACCCCACTTTAAGAAAGATGCAGCCAAACTGGAGTGGGTTTAGAGGGGAGCGACAAGGATAATCTGATGGCTGGAAAAAAAGCCCTACAAGGAAAGGTTGAAAGAACTTGGTATGTTTAGCCTGGAGAAGAGAAGGCTGAGAGGGGTATGATAGCTCTCTTCAAATACCTAAAGGGCTGTCCTATGGAAGAAGGAACAAATTTGTTTTCAGCTGCCTCAGAGTAGAACTAGATCCAATGGGTATAAACTGCAAGAGGAGAGATTCCAATTGGACATAAGGAAAAAAAAAATCCTTAAAGGCAGTGGTGGAACAGATTGCCAAAGGAGGTGGTGGACTCTCCCTCCCTGGAGATCTTCAAGCAGAGGCTCAACAAGTACCTGCTGGAGATGTTCTAGGATGATTTCCTGCTGCAGGAAAGAGGTTGGACTAGTTGTCAACAAGGATTGGAAATTGAAAAGTCAGAATACAGCTGTCTTGGTGTGAGTTTCTTGTGTTACATGTAGTAGTTGCATGTCCTATAAATTTCAATGAGATTTAAGGCCAAATCCTATCCAACTTTCCAGTACTCCTGCTGCTATGCCAAATGAGGCATACATTTGTAATATAAAAGAGCAGGCAGAAGCATGGTCATCAAACAAATCCAAGGTCGGATACACAGCAAGGCAGACTAACAGCAAGCACCACCTCCAACAGCATTTTTCCCCAAACAAACAACCCACACCAAGTGACTGAGGCAACCTTATATATTGGATTCCACTAATCACAGTGAGGGAGACTCATAGTCTTGTGACCATCTCCCTTCATGTGTACGCCAAATACATGGAGGGAGACCACACACACCAGCCACACTCCTGATGTGCACTTGCCAGGTGGCCCATTCTAGGTGTTCCATGCATTCAGTGGGATAGCTGAAAGCAGTGGCGTTGCGGAGAGTGTGTGTGAGATGCATCAGGTGACATACACAGAGGCTGACACCACTACACTCCAAAATTTTTAAGATCTTGGTGTTTTTGAATAATACTTTCATGTTATATATCAATCAATGTGTAATTTCATGCAAAATACAAAGAAACAAATCATGTTGAAATATATTATAGCGAAAGTTATAGCCAAAAAAATCAGCAAGGGTGGGGTAATGTTACCACCCAGGATGTTAACCCACCCACTGCATGGGAGGAGGTCCATCATAGGGGTGACACGCTGACCTCCTGCATTGGGTGGCGCAAACTGCCTGAAAGAAAAGCCTACAGGCATACAGAAAAGAAAGATTCTGATGTATATATGTAGGCTCCCTCTGATGTGTGGACATTCACATGGGGCAGTGAGTACAGTCAAACACTCCATCTGTACATTTGGCTTGCACATGGTGGGAGAATTTCTGAAGAATCTTTTTGCAGGTCAAAATGTAGGTTATATTAGAAGATATACTCACTATATTTTACACTGCTATTAAAGGTTGCTACAAAGCAATTCTTAAGGTGTCTGATTGGTAATGATCTTCTGCAGTCTGGCTCTGTGGGGCTTGTTTGCTGACTGCTTGTGATAAATATGTTGCTGTGATGTTTGCAGTAGCTGCAGTTCACAACAGTGTACTGTCTATTGCCTACCTCATTGATGTGATGACCCTGTGTACGTACGTGCTGTTTGACACGCACTTGGGCTGAAGTGGTAGATGTCTTAGTCCAGTAATTGAACCCCTTATGCGGTGAAAGCGGTATGGCTTTGCACTGACCTTTCGATTTTCAACCAAATAAATGACTGCCTGAGTGAGAGAATGGCAAATAGCAAAGACTAACTGCAATTTATTGCTTTGAATAGCCATGTATCAAAGATCCCTTTAAGATATGTTAGAAAATACTTGAAATGCATATTCAAAGATTAATTTAAGATGCTTCTTTATCAGCCTGGAGATAGGACTGAAAATCCTAGTAGCTCAATTGCTACTCCATTAGGGAGTAGATGGGACAAATCAAAAGTGATATCTCAGAATGGAAATTGACTACTGTTCAGTTTTACCAATTATAGAAATATGCTGCTACATCTAAATGAAAATGGTTTTTAAAATGTTCAGTGAAGACACATTTAAGCATTCATTTCAAGGTGAAGAATTTTTTTATATGGGACTTTGTAGAATTTCCTAGATGGGACTACCTTGATGACACTTTCATCTATATCTTCAGAAGGAAAACTAAGGATATAAAAGTTGTTTTGCTGAATCAGACCAAATATCCACTGAGAGCAGCATCCAGTTTTCCACAGTAACTAGCCACACACACCAAAGCACACACTTGTGGATTTGACATAGTAGGGTTATATGGAGATTGGGAACTGTGGGTTTTCCTTATGAGATAGGTAGGGACATGTAGGCTTAGTTTTTCCATTTTCATTTCTTTCTGTTTTGTTTTCATTTTTATTCATCTCACTTTTGTTTGATTTTAATTTTGCTTCAATTGTGTTTCCTCATCCATTCAGCGCTTTTTTTTTTTTTTTTTAAGAATAAGGAACAGCACATTCTTCCTTTAACAGGTTGCTCTTGACTGGAGCTCCTCTGTGAGGTGACCTCCTCAGGATGGCTATTGTTATTGCCTGCAACACAGCAGTGCCTTACAGCGCTGTTGTTAAAACAACAACAACAACAAAAGACCAGTGCTATAAAAATGAGGTTGTGGCCATTTTTTAAAAACTAACAATGCCCTGTGATTATGCTGCATCACTGAGAATATGAGAAGGGAATGTAACCACTGGTACAAGGGGGCAGCTGTGCAATGGAACTCCAGTCTGGAGGAGTCCGGTAAAGCAGGAACATAAACATGCTGTTCTGTCTTTTTAAAAACAAAACACCAAAATGAATGGCAAAAATGGAACCCCCACTCATTGCCATGCTTTCTGTGGTGAATTCATTTTGGAATGACTGAAAATGGATTGAAATGTGGCCCGCCTGGCTCCATATCTACTTATACTGAGTACCAGTGCACAGGGCTAACTTATGGTTGATACTGTGCCGCAGGTCTATGTGGCACCAGCGACTCCTCCTTAGGGATGTTTCCTTATCCAGAAGAGACTCTGCAATTGCCCCCCCCCCCCCTCAGCAGGATACAGCAGTCGTCATTGTAGACCACAGCATCAGCAGGGGCAAGGAATAATAGGATTGGGCCTTGGTTTAAGGTGTGTCCTTCCAGGAGGGCACAAAGGCTTAACTGCACCCTAAACCTAGAGATTCCGGAAAGGACAAAAGATATGTTAAGGTGTGGGCAGCACCCATGCTTCGGTCATGGGTGAGAGAGGCTTCCTGCAGAAGGAGGCTGACAAGACTTCCAGTTGACCTGGTCACTAGGCAGTCAAGCTTAATTTGTTATGCAATAAGATTTGGGCTTGCAAACAAGATTATGCCAAGGTGGAGAGACCAAATGCATAAGACCATAGTAGAGGAAGGTGACACACACATGACCCACACTGCCACAGCCTTCTACTCTGATGAATGTCCCTTATTAGCATGATCTTGCTTAGAGGGCCCCACGACTTACCTCCTCCAGGCCAAAGCCCTGGCTGATTCTCAGGAATCTTGGTTTCTTGGCTAAGGAACCAAAATGGAGTTAGGAGGATTAGGAAAGTGTTTGGAAAATGCACTTTGGAAAGTGAGGATATTGGCAACAATTGGCTGCCACTGACCTTGGAAAAATGCTCTCACAGATGTCAGTGATCTGTTATCCAGTCTTAAGAACCACAATAGTGCTGTGTGAATCCCTTCAAAGCCAGCTCTTTTGGTAACACATGACAAAGTTCTTGTCTACTTTGATCCAGGGTTTTGCTAGTTTTTAAGGAACCTTAAGATGAATTGCTGTCTTTGCAAATCCCACATGCATGGCTTTGGGCTGCTGGGAACTGAGCCCCAACCTGTTGTTCTTTGGCATGGTCTGCTTCTTTTCTGCTTTGGGAGATTCACTCTACCCCCCCCCCCCCTTTGCCCCCAATTTAGCATTTCCCCCCTACATAGTTTTCTGTCTAGGGAACAGTGTCAGCACTTCAGTGGGTTGAAAATTGCACTGCTTAAAGTCCTGATTACAGACTTGTTTGTTGTCAGTTTGGCATTGATTTGCTTCAGGGAGAATGCAAACTACCTCTTAATAAAATGTAAAAAACACAAACTTCCAGAGCTTCTGCATTTCCCAGAAGTGAATGTTACCCTTTTCTTTTTCATTGCTACAATATTTATGCTTTGAGAGAGCCAGTTTAGAGAGAAGCCAAGGAGTTGATATGGCAAAGATGGAGACAGGCCAAATTCTACATTTTGGCCAGTTCTTGAGTAAATAAACCAGGCGTGGTTGGCACAAATAAATATAGCACTGAATGGTGGCAGAGTGGGGGGCTACCTGCTTTCTTATCATCAAGGCAGCTGCTATCCTATGAAGCTTCAACACAAAGAACATTGGAAAAATCATAAGATTTTAAAAGGTATGAAAACATTGAGTACCGTCGTCATCAGATGCCAAGTTCTTATAAACAGCAGAGGGAGTGAGAAACCTGTTTCTGTACTAAGCCATTTCAGACTCTGTGTTGGTGACACATGAATGGTGGTTTCTCCATCTTTCATCCCTCCCTCCACAAAATCCCTGCACATAAAAATTGGTATGTCAAGGGAAAGGCTAGGCTAGAACAATTCCTCCTGAAATCTAATTTTCTACATTCTGGGAATTGATTTTGTATGGAAGAGCATTTTGTGAGTCCCAAAGTGGTATAGCCAGACATAGGTTGGCCTTGCACGTCTGTTGGTGTCTACAATGCACTTCTAAAAAGCAACATATGAGGATGATTCTTGCCAGCATCCAGCAAAGTGCTAAATATGTGGAGCTGCTGGGAATGCAGGCATGCATTCAGATGTGACTGTCCTGGTAGTACAATGCTCACCCAGGTCCACTGATATCAGCACTTGCCAATGGGGAGGCATGCCCTTTTCCAGGGCCACTAGTTGCATACAACACATATAACTAGCCCTGGATCGGAGGCACCGTGTTTAAAAAGAACAAGAGAGATTATGAGAAGGTAGGTGAGGTTTGATTTTTGAAGCAATCTGATAATCCTGATAAGCACAAAATTCACAAATGGTTTTACCTCACCAGAGGAATGAGAAAACAATTCCCTGTCCCAAAGGGGCTCACCCACTGAAAAGAAACACAACAGAGACATCAGCCGTTGGAAACGATGCTGTGCTGGGATGAATCAATTTGCTAAATATAAAAGAACCACAAACTGAAAAGATGTCTCTGTGCCTGGTCAGCAGGGTAAATATGGGTACTGATCACTAATGATTTATAAATTGTCTTGGACAAATCAGTTAGCTTATGTTTTTCTCTTTTGAAGATTTAATTCAATATCATTTACCTGGTGCCTCCAGGCCCTCAGTTTGAATAGGCCCTCAGTTTAGGCCCTCAGTTTGGCTGTACTTGTCGTAAGAGGCGACTAAACAGCCACCGGGTAGATGGGACTCGTCAGCCTGGGAAGGCAGCTCATCTGAGAGAAGGAAAACTCTGATCCCAACCTCCACTACCTTGTGGCTACATCCAGTTATGGATAAGGCTTCAGGAGTCAGCCTCGAGGCAAAATCCGGAGCTGGAGTCCCTGAGGCAGTTCATGGCTGAACACAGTCATGTTCTGGCAACTCCTGCGACGCCGCTGGAACCAACCCTATTGGCTTCTGCCTTTCCATTGGAGCATTTCAGTGACGTGGAGGGGGGGGGATTTGCTGCATGGGTAACAGTCTGTCCTCCATATCTGCTTTACCCAGGCTTCGTGCACTGGAGAGGACACTCTGTTCCAGAACCACCATTCAGAGCATGACACCATGGTCTTCGGAGACTGAAGGATGCCAACACTGGTGCCTCCAGCACCAAAGTGCTGTATGAAACATGCTTCTGACAATCCTGAGATTTATTCAGACCACCCATGTAAAATGTGGTACCAGAAGAACAGGCGTAAGGCGATTAGAAGCCTATGTGCTTATAGCTATTGCCCAAAGACAAGATGGATGTAAATTCCACACAGTTGCATGGGTAGGAGAGAGAGGGAGAGAATGGTTGAGTTTAGACTTAGCTGATGACTTAAGAATCAAAAGCCCACTGAACTTTTAATAAATGAAGAAGTACTGAAATATCTGTTACTTTTAATATTCTTACTAAGCAAGAGAAATATTAGGAAGTGTGAACATCAGCTTTGGTATTAGATATTAGAAAGGAAATGGATCGAAATGTTTAAATAGTGCAAGGTCTGAATGTAGAGTTATTATCTCTCATACAGAAGCACCACAATGGCTCCATTTCAAATTGTACAGTCATTTGGGATTGTCCTTTGAGTGCATGTAGTTGAGAGCAGCTTCCACATTGTTCTTTCCAAGTACAGTACAGAAATTTTTTGCAGGTGAGAGGGAGTGTGAACCTTCCTGCATACTGACATACTGATAGTTTAGACACAAGCACGCTACCTCATCTGTTGTTTGTGACAACAGGATCTTAACTATGCAGAAGCCCTCTCATGGACTGGAAGTCCAATCCTATCTTTGTGGAATGCTGGCAGACAGCCTCTGTCAAGGTCCACTGGTGTGACAGCCTCTGTGGAACACTGCACAGTGAAAAGGCCAGAATGCCACATGCCAGCAGCAGCACCTTGCAGATCAGCTGTCAGTGAGGTTGTGATGGGGCAGATTGGGGGTGGGATGGGTGCTGATCTTGGTGGCACTGGCTGCCAACGAATCCTACCTCCCTATCCCAGGCCTGACACACCAACTGAATGCAAAAGAACTGGTGTAGATCTGAGTAGGAACATAAAGGACCATGGAATGGCCAGACAGTTAAGTAAAATTTGTCTTTACTGCTGGCCTGGTCCCCAGCCAGCCTGCAGGATACAGTGGCCACTGCATTAGCAGCCCCACACAGCGCAGGTTGGCCCAGGAATCAGTCTGCCAAATTGCTTTGCCACTGCATTGCAACTTTTGGACTACATGGATAGAAAGGTGCTTCATGTGAGTACTGAACCTGTGTCAAGTTGTCTTTCGGAATTCTCCCAACTGCAGTGCCTGCTTTTCGTCTGGCCTCTATATCCGGTCCATCCTCTCTGCTTGTTGTGAATGGGTTCTTGAATCTTTGTGTCATTAGCAGAACCTGGACTTTTGCACCACATTCATTTTGTGGCAAATGAGTGATGGGCAATGTTCTAGGTTCTGCTCATGACCTCTTTCCCACAAGCTGAGAGCTGCCTCCAGGAGGATAAATAACATCCATGAACCTTGATCGTCACTGTGCACCATATTGGTTTTGTATATGGAGGTTTCTAATGTTTCAACATATGACTTCAAGTATTTATTTTCTGAAATAAATATCGTTTTTTCCTGTCTAACCAATACAAATGGCAAATGCCACCTTATGGTACAAATGTAGTTTGGTCTTGCATGTTTGTTTGTTTGTTTAAATTAATGGGTAGAGCAATGGGTAAAGGTGTGATTTTTCAGTGATGATGAAATAAAAACACATAACGCCACTTTCTGCACTTTGGATTTTAGTAAAAAATAATTTTAAAAAATGGACTGGACTGGGGGTTGAATGGATTATGACTGTGGTTGTATCTGCTGACACAATACCACCTATATCACCTACCTAGTACACTTTTAAAGCAATTCTCATTTATAATTATAATTTATAAAAATGGATCCTTGGAATAAAAACACATAACATTATTTTCTGCACTTTTCCTCCTTGGGAAAAAATAAAATATACAATTTTTTTTTTAAATATTTAAGAACATCTCTAGCCATGGAGGCAATCAGGTGTCTTCCTTTCTGGAACTGACAGCAATTTCAGCACTTAGACCGAGTCCTAACCCCCCTCCCAAGCAGCCCAGCCTTACACTGGGCTGCTTGGATCTGCACCACCGATTTCAGTGGCGCAGATCAGAGTAGCCCCATTGGGGCAGCTGCCGCATAACACGGGGTAAGGGAAATTAATTGCCTTCACTCCAAGTTGTGTGGCAGCCAGCCCCAGCTCTGCCCTGGATAGGGATTAGGATCGGGCTGCCCATCCCCAAAACTGTGTGGGCAGCAGTGATCCACTCCCCTATCAACTCACCTCACTGTTTACTTGTGCTGTTAAGTAAAACCGGAAGTGCAAGACACACTGGAAGCTCCCAGCATTCCCAAGCACACTGGAAGTCCTGCACTTCCTATTTTATGGAAAAATTGGATTCTTCTACTTCGTACTTTTGGAGAGTGTGCAGCAGCAGGTCAGGGATGGTGTTTGATGACAGATGGTTTTGGGGTGTCTTCCTACCCGACTGCTATTTAACTTAAGAAGCAAAACAAAACAAGTAGACTCAAATTGGATGTTTAATGTGGTTTGACCCAAACTTAAAGTAACCATTTAACGACTTTACCTGTAACAGGGCCAGTTTGCCCTCAAACTATTTCTCCAAGTTTTTGCATCTTTCTTAGGCAGACGAGTGCTAAGAGTGCATCTTAGATTACATTAGAGCCATTACTGGGCTCTACCTCAGTACCAGATTTCCTCACCACCCCCTAGTTTCACCTCCCCCCAATTTTCCTTGGCAGTCTTGTGACATCACCTCAGAAATCTTAAGTTTTTAGATGCATCTAGCCTGGCAACTATCTGTGAAAACTAAGAACAAAGGAGATGGTAGAAATGGAATGGCAAAGCTACTTGAAACAATGGGGATGATATAATACAGGACAGGCATTTCAGAGTAATGGAGAGTATGGAATAAGAATAGAGATTGGGGGAAAGAGTACAATGTTTGTGATACTAGAGAACTCAATTTAGCAGGCTTGGGAAACAACCAATGTTTTCTGCTCCATTAAGCCATTTCTGTCCAACATTGCAGATACGCAGCAGGGACCAAAAGCTTACACTTGTGGGCTGGGCAGAAATGGGTGAAAAACTAATGTACATTTTGCACATGCGTGTCTGTGTTGACTTCAGTGTATTTGACTTTGACAGACAGACTTTGGGCATTATCAGATACCCCTTCTCCCCAGTTAGCATGTTAAATTGAGGGTCCTCTGTAGCTGGATTTATAGCTGTCATGTGTGCTCCATGTTGAAAAGCAATGTTTGTTATCTCCTTACACAAAGGTGTACTGCATGTTGATCATATATCATGGTATTTTCTTGTTGCCTCTCTTCATTTCTGTTCTGAGTTCTGAGATTTCTGACTTGGCCAAACACATTATGAGGTACCTTAAAACAATTGCTTATCTAAACATCGGTGTAGGCAAGAGGGGGATGGAAACACTACCATTCTAAGTAAAAGAAATATGTGGAATCTGTGGACTCTTACAAAACACCCAAGGGAGTATATTTTGAAATAATTGGCTGGAATGGGGACATGGGAAACTTCAGTTAAAATGGAACAAGAAACCTCAGCACAGTGAAATTTACCGATCATAAATATTTACTCAAGAGAGGAAAGCACTAATGATTTTCTCATATTGTTCTGTAACTCTTGAACTTAGGAAGATAATGACATCAGAGGGAATTAGAAGGTGTATGAGATCCATTATCAAATGAGGCACATTTTTATTACGTGAAGGAATGGAATTTCTCCCTCCAAATAAGAACAGTGAAAATAACTACAATGGGGTCCAAAAGATCTGTAAACGTAATTGAGAGTCATACCACATGTCTGAGGATATTGCATCATTATTATGGTCCATGACACGACATTCTCCTGGCTCTCTGGCTCATTTTAGTCACTCTATAAAGCTGTTACTGGTGTGCATGCGGTAATAATAAATGAAATGATATTGAAGACTGCCAAAATAGAATTACTGCTTGATGGAGGAAATGCTTTCTTTGAGATTTTCATAATACTAGAAAAGAATTATATGGCACATAGCTAGCTGAGTTATACGTTCCATAGCCATACATTTGGCTATTCCAATCTCCTGAAACACCTTCCTGCTAGAATACAAACTACAGTTTGCAAGCTGATTTGTGGATACCTGTAAAGAGGGAAGGGTTTTGTGTGTGTGTGTGTGTGTGTGTGTGTGTGTGTGTGTTTTGTTTTGCTTTGCTTTTATTTGTTTGTGTGTGCGTGGCACATGTTAATCTAACTTTGGAACTAATGCTATGATCTAGCACTGCCTGCCTGGATGGGTTTGCATCTGCACTCCTGTAACATCTGCTCAACTGAACATTTCAGAAGGCTATAAAGAAGGCATGAAACATCTCCAGTTACTTGTTCTACAAAAGGGAAGTGAAACTTTAAAGGCTGCCCTGGATTTCCCACCACTTTGGGAAGAGGCAGTGCAAAACAGTATTTGGGGACTTATGCACTTCTGCCTTCTTCCCTTTGCCTGCCTAGATATAGATGCCCTGAGGTTATTCCATAGTATAACAAACAATTCTGCCATAGAACAGATGGTCATCTAACAGCCCATAATAAGGCATATATAGCCAAATGCCTCTGGGCATAGTACCAGTGGGATTTTGCTATATCTCTTAAAGTACTTAATGTAAATCCTCTGCATGTTCAGAATCACTTTGACTTTATAGACTGCCAATTTCAACTCATATAACTGTAATTCAGAGGCCCTCCCCCAGTGCAGCAACACCAAAATGTCTACCACTGCATCCCACAAGGGGGCAGTTGCAGAGGTCAGAGTATGGAACATTCATGGAACAGAGTATGGAACATGGTCAGAATGGCACATTCATTTCCTTACCCAGGAATAGGCCTCCACAATGTGGGATGGGGGGTTTACGTGGACGAGCACTAGCAAATTTGCTGGTGCAGGTCCACATGGATCAGTGCAGCGGGACTAGGGTTGGGAAGCGGGCTAGGATTTAGAGGCCACTACTGCCACTGAACCCACTCCCTTCCCTGATCCAAGCCACCTTTACCCCACCCCTGTCACCACTCTGATCTGCCCTCCCCCACTCCATCACCATCACATTCTGCTCTCCCCTGCTCCTGTTCTCCCTCTTCCACCCCAATCTACCCTCCCTCACCCTGTCCCACCTTTCCTGCTGTCTTACCTGCCTCAGTGGGTGGCCAGCAATCCTGATATATGTGGGAAGGCTCCTGCCTTCCTGTTGGCGTTCCATCGGTATGCTACTTTACGCACTGCTGGAAGCACTTTTACAGCATCTGGAAAGCAGGTAGCACTGGCGGAAACGCTTGTTCTTCCAGCACTATGAGTCTATAGCAGGGATCTCCAAACCCTGGCCCGGAGGGGCCAGATGCGGCCCGCAGCAAGCCTCTTTCTGGCCCGTGGCCAACCTCTTATCCCCTGAAAGACTCTGGTCAACTCAACTGAGCATGACCAGAACTGTGCTCTGGTTGTGTCTGGAGAGTGTTCTGAGGGCCAGAGAGGTTGAATGAATGAGCACATTCATTCATTTATTCACTCATCTAAGTTCCATCTCAAATTTATTTATTTAAATTTTATATTCAAATTTTCTGGCCCTCCACATCACACCAGATATTTGATGCGGCCCTCTGGCCAAAAAGTTTGGAGACCCCTGGACTTTTGGGGTTGGGATTGGACTTTTAGGAAGATTCTACACTTGAAGGAATAGATATTTGCCCCTCCCATGGCAAATCAATTATAACACACAGAAGTTCTCTAAATTCCCAGTGGTGACCAGAAAAGATGGAGGGGATATACAAGGTGGTGGCTACTCTTTTACTGACCATTGACCCAGTTAGTTTAGCAGCTCCTCTGGGTTTCAGTCAGGGATCTTTCCTAGCCTTACTTGATGTTTTAGGGAACTGAATCTGGAACTGTCTGTATGCTTTACATGGTGCTGAGCTATGACTTCCTCCCTTATGGAAACCTCCCCATAGCAGCTGTAATGTATGCTGAACATTTTTACACTATCTATTATTTGGACTATTTATAACCCACTTTTCTTAGCCTTACCAGATAAAAAGTGGCTGTAACTACAGTTAGGTGTCACCACAGTCACTGTGAGAGCAAATTCTATTAGGCATATTGCAGCACGGGTGAGTTGTATGCCTCAGCCTTTATGAACGCATTAATTTTTATAAAGAAAAAAGAGGAATAAATCATCTTCCACGGCACGTTAATTTTTTCTGCTGTGTTCTATACACCAGCACTTTCTTTCATTCCCCCAGTTTCCAAAGCCACTGTGTTATTTTTGGACACGATAGTAAGAACAGTGTTCATGTCCCAGAGGAATGAAACATTCCCTAAAGTTCTCTCATAATCATCATACTGTCAATCCAGTTGCATGTAATATTCTCTGGCTTGATGGACAACTGTATTAAAGCTACATAAAAGATAAGGCTGAATTGCCCTGAATCCTATTTTCTCCACTGGAAGCCTCTTTGCCTCTTCATTACATAAATATGAATGAAACTCTAGAGGACTGTGAGTTCATGGCAATATCTAATATGACACAGAAGAAAGAACTTCTCTGTTCTCTTGGTCTTACTGAACCCTGCCTGCCTTGAGTCATCTGGAGAGTAAGTTTCAAGATTAGTAATGGCCTTTTCAGTGTTAACTTTGAAAGGGGGGGGGGGAAAGCTTAGGTTATAACCTTTGAATTTGCTCTGTTTCCTGCTGCTAACCTGCCTTGAAACGGCAGGAAGTTCTCCTTGCTTCTTCTGGTTATAATTGCTGTTCATGCAATGGTTGCCTTCTGCATCTTGGTCACCTGCTATTTTGTTGAGGCAGCTGCTCGCAGATCTACTTATAGTTAATTGGATCCTGGCACTTGCTTAGCTTTTCCAAAAGGAATACTGTAGTTCCTTTAGCCAGTCGTGAGCCCTAAATCACTGCAAACACCCTTTCTTGGTGCAGATGAGGTGTTGTATCCAGCACTGGTGCTCTAGGCTCTGTCTTTTGTTCTGTTTTTGAATAACTTTTTACATTCGCTGCTTAAGCACCCTTGCCACCTAGCATGTGGCACAAGCTGTTTCATGATGCTGGCAAACTCTGTTGTGATAATTATTAGAGCCACTGGGGAGGAAGCCACTCTGCGCTGAACTGTCAAGTCCCCCCTTGTCTTTTGTGAAACAAAAACTTCATCAAACTTTCCTCATTCCTTTTCCAGACATATACGTCAGTTCTCAGTTCCATACTCCTCGTATTCTTTTCAAGTAGACTTTGAACAGCAAATACGGTAATTTCACCAGATTATTTAGTACAATAGCTCACTGCAGGACTTCATAAGTCAGGTAGATGGGAGAAATTTTAGCAGATTATTCTTATGTCATAGTTCTACACCTGCTGTAGCTATTCCTTCTGCGCATCTGTAGAAGTAGTGTCCTGTATCGGACTTGGCAGCTCTCACTCATTATGCTTTTGAAGGTGTTGTGACTAACTGGCTTGCTAGGACTGGTACCTCACAACTCAAACACACACCTTTAAATTGCCCAGTGCAGTGAGAGAGAAGGCAGCCATCACACTCCCTCCACACACAAAATCTGATCCTATTGCACTTTGTCTTGCCTACTGTGATGATTAGGAGTTAAAGAACAGATCATTGGGTAGTTAACAGAACTGGGACAGAAGGGACAAGAATGTTTATTCACCCACTGTATTGAGTGATTTAAGGTATGCATTGCAAAATGGCAATAGTACCGAGATTTCTGAACATCACCCCTCAGCGCTGCAGCCTTGAGTCAGAATATGCAGTGGCATAGCTAAGGTAGGCCTGGGGAGAACAGGTACTGGGTACCATGCCTGAGAAGGGGGTCCAAGCCGGGGGGGGGGGCTCCTTGCAGATACTTAGCTCTGAGCGGCTGGCCACTTTTTCCACCTTTTTTTTCTTGAAAGGAGGGGAGAAAAGATAAAAAGCAACTGGCTCAGAGTGGCATGCAACCAATGTAGAGTGCCATAACCTGGAAGTAATTGCCAGCGATGTCATCACGTCACTGCAGTTACTTCTGGGTCAGACACTTTTGGGGGTGACATCTGAAGTCACAGCTCCCAGGTGCCAGACGGGCCAGCTACACCAATGGGTATATGACCATCTTTGTAGCTGCCATTGTCCTTTTAGGGAGCTTTTGCCAGAGACAATGCCATGCCTTTAAGATATACAGACATAAGTCATCACAGCTAAAAAGTGTAGCAACACAAGGATAAATGATACTTTACATTAAGCATGCTTTAGCTCAGAGTCCTTAATTTTTTTTTACTGAAGAGAAACTGTCTCTCTCTCTCTCTGAGATCTGGATTGAGACTACAGAAAGGTGGGGGGGGGGGGCTTAACCCTTTGTCCCTGCCATGGTCAGAGCCCCACAGCTAATATTTACCCTACAAGGAAAGCTCCCATTGGCATTGCTTTCATGCTCTGCTTGTAAGCTTCCTAAGCAGATTTAATTGCTATTTGTTGGAATATTGGTTTTAGCCAGCAAAGTTCTTCTTAAATATTTCTGCATGGGTTCATTTGCACAGCAGCAAGCAACTCTCTAGCAGGAAATAACCAATTTCTCTTCACTTCAAGGACTCTTACCTAGTCGTGTAAGAGGTGAAGAAATCCGTATTTGATCTTTGGTAAATTATATTCTGCCCTGTGCTTGATTGGGAACCATATAATTGAGATGTCAGGGACTTCTCTGTCTCCTCTTTATTTTTATAAGAGGAAATGAAGAGGAGATAGGGATGAGACATTTGCTGTACAAATGCAAAAAGCAGAACTTTGATCCTAAGAGTATTGCTTGGTTTCCACATCCCTATTTATATATTAGAAGGTTCTGTCCTATTTTTCACTGATCCTTTTAGGGGAAAAAGGGGAAAAAGAAGAGCCCTATCTGGTTGAAGAACTTTTGCTTTTGCCACTCAAAGTGGCTCAATAAAGGTTGCCATGGCAGTGTAGCTGGAAAACTCCAACAGATTAAAAGGAAGATTGTTTTTCCTTCTGCTCTCAGATTATCTTGTAAAGCATCCAATAAAAGCAAAATAATGTCTCCAGACTATTTACTCTAGCTGCTTATTAGGGAAAAAAAATCTGTCATTTCTAACTGAGACAGATGCTGCTTCATACATTTCAGGGCCCAGTCCCATTCAACATTTCAGTGCTGATGCAGCCATGCCAACAGGATGTACAGTTGCAGTGGGGATCTTGCAGTAGAAAAGCAGTCATGGTGGCCTCCTCTAGGTAAGAGGACTTTCATTCCCTTATCTCTGGGCTGCATTGCAGCTGTGTCAGCACAGGAAAGATAGATAGGATTGGGCCCTCTTTGCATGACTCTGCCTAGAAGACTTGGGGGGAGAAAAACTGAGGCTCCAATGAGACAATGATGGTAGCAGATTTGTGTGTTGGAATTGGATGGCCACTGATGATTCCTTGAGGGAACTGAGATCTCTGCCCAGCTCACTCGTTCAGTGCTGTGTCTGCAATTAAATACCAATCAGACCTGTCAGTCAGACATTCATGCCAAGGCCACAAATCCTTTTTGTGATTTAAAACAAAAGCGTGTGCGTGTCCTGTGTTGATAACACTTACGGGGCTCGATCAGGTAATACTTTGCCCACCAAAGTTGCCCAATGAGAAGGATGTGCATGTGCTGTACAGTCACTGCAAATATTCTAATTTAAAGTAACGGCCCCTCCCCCATGCAATTGAACTGTCCCATGCAATTAACAGCCCAAACCTATCCCTGGTGGGGCAGCTAGGTGCAGCGGTGCCAAAATGGCAGCCGCTATATCCTGCAGCCCTGTGGCGGTCACTGGAGGTCTCCTCGGGGGAAGGGAACACACCCTGCAATGGGGCTACTTGAGTCTGCTCTGGCTGTTTTGCCTGCCCAGGCTGTAGAACCTCCATGTCGGGCTTTGCAGTCTGACATGGAGGATAGGATCTGGCGGAGCAGGGCTCTGCCAGTTGCCCCCGCCCCGACTAGTCACTCTCCCTGCCTCACCCTCCACCCACCCCACCCCACCCACTCCTCCACCCCAAAAACCCGAATTGCCATCCAGCGGTGCAACCTACACCTGGGCGTCTCTGCAGCGTCTCCTCTCAGTGCTAAGGCCCAGCACCTACTGGCACTGGCCCAGAGCCAGGAGCCCTTCCTCTCCAGGTGCTGCAGATGTTTCTTACAGCATGTTTGCAACATCCAGCTCCAGCACTTCGGCCCTTTAGGATTGGGTCCTAAGTCACAGCACCAAGGCAGGGGAGGGGAGGAGCTAAGACAAGCATGTGCTAAGCACGTGCACATCCTTAATCATGTGAGGGTCAGTTTGATGGGTAATGTATCATCTGTACCAGCCCATACTAATGGCATACAAATGCTCTTAAAATGCTCTGCTTGTTTTTGAAATTGTACCTTGAATGTATCAGAGTGGATCACTGAATCTTGCTGAGTCACCATCCTGAAAAAAATGGCTTTGTTCCTTTGAAAGAGTTTGAAATGGTTGCTCTGGCCATAGAAACAGGCCATTATTCACTTGGAATTGCATTATACATTTGTCCAAAGTGAGAGAGTGGAAAAAAAAAACACACAACCCCTTGAATCCGGGGAGGCAGAAAGATATGTTTCAGGGGCCCACTCTTTCTCTGATTTCCTATTTTTAAATCAAATTGACTTATGTGATATTCTTGGCTAACTTCACAGAGCGTATAGCTTCTCACATCTCCAGATGCCAACAAAGTAAAATAAAGCCCATTGCTTAATAAACAGTTATGTTTTGAAATCCTATATGATTTCACAGATATTCTTCTCAAGGAACAGATGCTCTTAATTTAATTTTTTGGGGGGCAGGGGGTCATCTTAGCTGTCTTTTTAATTATCCTTGATGCAAAAGAAATATGCTTTTTGCCAGAAGATGCTATTTTTCACAGTGGTTTCAATCGTGAGCAAGATCATGCTGTAGAAGCAAAAGAGGCAGGCAGGGCAATTTCAGCCCTTAAGAGTCTATACATCAAAGAAAGGGAAAGGGAAGCACAGCAGGATTCCATCTTAAGATTGCAAAGCTATATTCCCATTGTTGAATAAATAATTCCAAGCCGTCTTTTCCATTCTCATTGTCAAGTATTGGTGCCAGTGTAGATGCAGGGACTGTTCTTTTGTGTGTGGGGAGGGGTTAATTTGCTATTTATTGGTTATTAATTGTAAGTGCAAACACTGAAAAACAGCAAAAATGATTGAACAGACATTCAGGCAATTATAATGCCAAAGCATTCATCAAGATGTTCTCTAGGTAACCATCAATCCCTTCTTAACTGACGTCCTATTCTTGTCAATATTGGAAATGTTTTTGTTTGTAGAACATCTTCTAACATTGAAAAGAATTCTAGGACATAGTCCTTGCTGTAATAAGTTCCATGCATACATCTGAGTCCAGTGGAACTTTGAATTTACTCTACAATATCTTGTTTGTCTACTCTATAGTGTTTGTCTACAATAGATGAGACAGAAATCCTAGGATGCATTATATTCCCTCCTCTATTCCATGCTTTCAATTGAAGAACAATGGAGCAGAGTTGAAAGTGAGGAATTTTGCTCTGGGATGAAAAGAAAATTACTGGAGAGAGGAAAAATATATCTTGCTCTGTACAATGAGAGCTTATTTCTGGCCATCATATGCTTAATGACATCACTTCCAGCTTAATGATGTTACTTCCAGCCCTCAGCAGACGCCATGAATGCTATTCAGCCGACTACATGAATTGGGTTTGACACCCCTGCTCGAATGTAAAACAGCCCTTCCGTAAGCAGAAGATGCCGTCTACAGGCAGAAGGGCATCTTTGGATGCAACTCATTCTGCAAACAAATAAAAGGCCAATGAACAAGCTTTGTAACTTTAGAGTATTTTGCCCCCTTCCAAAATGCACATTGAAACAGCATGATGAAAATTATGTCTCCTACTCATCCTCAGCCATTTAAAAAATACTTTTGTCAGATGTAGACTGGGGGTTATGATCCAATAATGCAAAAGACTGAAGTTCACATAAATTAGTACTCTAATTTCCAAATATCAGGAAATCAGCACTGTGAGTAGAAAGTCTTTGGCCTAGACCTTCCCATGGAAGAAAATATTTGAGTCTTTTTCCACTCAAGCAACCATTCATGGCAGCAAGCTCTGTCAGCATCACTCAGTCTTGTCTCCTCTCAACTTTGGGAAAGCTGGGTAAAGTGGGCTAGAGTCTCCACAGAGAAAAAGAAGCTTTGAATGTCTTTTTCAAGAACATTTTCATAGATGACTCTTTGACA
The DNA here is from genome assembly GCF_035046505.1 of Tiliqua scincoides. Classification (NCBI taxonomy): domain Eukaryota; kingdom Metazoa; phylum Chordata; class Lepidosauria; order Squamata; family Scincidae; genus Tiliqua; species Tiliqua scincoides. Next base: position 161,631,351 of record NC_089823.1, on the reverse strand, counting down.
GCATAATAGACTGAGGATGAATACAAATTTAAAAGCACTTTGGAACAGTATATAGAGGAATGAATCTACATGAACATAAAGACAGTTCATTGTATTCCATCCCATGCTGTTCTGGAGAAGTCCCGTCCCCCCCCCCCAGTATGGGGGGCTAAAACAGGAAGGGGGGCAGGAAAGCCTTGCTGTGCAAATCTGGTTTGTTTTTCTCCAGATTCATGCACAATGCATGCCTGAATGTACTGTAAGATCATGAAAAAGCAGGTCAGCATAAGTTGTAGCAAATATTAGACAAATATTAAGCAAATATCAAATTAACAAATATTAAAGTTCATGTGTGACACCATTATAGCCCCTTTCTCCCAAACTCTTTGTCCATTCACTCCATGTGTGGAAAGACAGTGGGATCTCACCAGCTGGCCCCTGTCCTGACTGTACTGGTTGTATACAGGAAGACCATGGCAAGCACAAGGACATAGTAAGCTTTTACAATTTGTTCTGCTTCGTGAAGCCTGGCATTCAGGTGACCTGTCTGTCTGATATTGTAGTAAGACCTGAGCCACTGCGTTCACACTTTGCCTGCCTTCCTGCTTGTTTAGCAAGGCCTGACAACTGCAGGCTCACAGCTGCTGTGTTGAGCTGTGCCTATTCAGTTCATTGAATACCTTAGTTAAGGCCCAGGTAGGGGAGAGCCCTGGGGGTGTGGGAAAGAAGATGGTTCAATACATTCCACCAAGAACAGGGAAAAGCAGAGCCTGGCTGGATTTTGTTAAGGCACTGACCTTTGCACCTTGAAAATTTGAGTTTCTGCATGCGTTTCTGCACATGTATAGAATTGCATGTGCAAGCAGACTCAACGCAATTGGAAACCCTTTTAGTCAATGTTTCCAATAGTAGTGGCTATGCCTGTAGGTATAGGTCTAAAAGTCCAATTCTCACCTTGGCCCCAACATACAAAGGTCAGAGGCCAGGTCATGAGTAGAATACTATTCCCCCTTCCATGCAGAGCGTGAATGTACAGAATATCTGTGAAAGAAGTGGCCAGTTTGGACAATGTGGGAAAGCAAAGTTATATTTCCCAGTACAGTTGACTGGCATCTTCTGTTGAATCATGATCTACCCCAAAGAAATCTCCTTAACATTTAAAGGACCTTCTGAGCAGACTTGTTATCTTGTTCATCTACATCTGCAAACACCTATCTTGAATCAAAAGATGTGAATTCTTACTCTGTTTGGAAGTATTGCAGAAACTTTTCTTTTTTATTCGTGTGTAGGTTTTCTTTTCTTTTTTTTACTGTTTTCCCCAGATATCAGTCTCTTGTTTTGTTGGAAAGAAAGAATAGAGTTGATGAAGTACATACTTTTGGGAAATCATCTTAAAATTCTACCCTCCATCAAGATATAAACCTAGAGAAGAGCCGAAAGTCTTTCAATTATTTCTCGGGATTCAAAACAAGCCCCTTGTGTACTGGCAAAAGCTTCTTAGGATAAATCCCTTTAAACACTGAGGTAGATTGCAACTGTAGTTTGTATGTAAGTATGCTCAAAAAAGGGCATGCCTGATTAGTGTAACTCAGGGAATATGGCTTTGAACTTAAATATGGGAAATCTAATGTTCAGCTATCATCTCAACCAGAACTGAAAGGATGGCTCTGTTTAATCACACTTTCAGGACTGGAACTAAATGTTATGGAGGATGTATGGTTGCTAAATAAAACACCAGATATATGTCCTCCTTTCCCTGAATTAACCAACAAGTGGCATGAAGGGGCAATGAATGGACACGACTGGCAGAGTGACAAGATCTATAAGAACATAAGAACAGCCCCACTGGATCAGGCCATAGGCCCATCTATGTCAGATACTGGACTGTCATTAAGGACTGCCAAATATTTCCAGTCTTATAAAACTACTGTACAGGTACAACCTATTTATTCACAGATTTTTTATTTGTCTCAAGGCAAATCCTGTGGGGGAATTCTAAGATGCACACACCTTTGCCCTGCACTGCACTTTGCCTCTCGCTCCCTTTCAAGGCAGCCTAAAACACTGCAAAAAGGCAGGCACTGCAAAAAGGCAGGGCTATTTCCCTGGCACAGGCAGGGAAATAGCCCTGGAGCTATGGAAGAGGTTCCCCTTGTAAAAGAAGGAACAGTAACACTCCTGGAGCCCCTGAGCCAGCAAAGAGGCTGAAGAGGGGAAGGGAGGGACCCAAAAACCTCTGTAGCCAGAACATGTGCAGCAAGGTGGAGCGCGCTCTCTCTCTCTCTCTCTCTCTCTCATACACACACAGGGGCAGTTGCAGTAGTAACAGAGGGGATTGCTTTAAAAAAATAAACCAGGGAGTGTTTGCCCAATCCCCCCCTTCAGACTGAGATGGTGTAGGTGTGCTGCAGCCTACACAAACAAAACAGCCCAGCAAGCAAGTCTACCCAGCAAGCAAAGCATGAGATTTAGGCTACAATCCACACTTTCCTAGGAGTAAGCCCCATTGACTAGAATGGGACTTACTTCTGAGTAGGCAGACATAGGACTGGGCTCTCAGGCTACAATTTGACCCACACTTTCCTGGGAGTAAGCCCATTGACTACAGTGGGGCATACTTCTGAGTAGAAATGCATAGAACTGAGTAGAAATGCATAATAACCCAAGGGTTATTAAGGAATTGAAGAATGAAGTTGCAGATCTCTTGACTAAGGTATGCAACTTGTCCCTCAAAATGGCCACGGTGCCAGAAGATTGGAGGATAGCAAATGTCACGCCTATTTTTAAAAAGGGAAAGAGGGGGGACCCGGGAAACTATAGGCCGGTCAGCCTAACATCCATACCGGGTAAGATGGTGGAATGCCTCATCAAAGATAGGATCTCAAAACACATAGACGAACAGACCTTGCTGAGGGAGAGTCAGCATGGCTTCTGTAAGGGTAAGTCTTGCCTCACAAACCTTATAGAATTCTTTGAAAAGGTCAACAGGCATGTGGATGCGGGAGAACCCGTGGACATTATATATCTGGACTTTCAGAAGGCGTTTGACACGGTCCCTCACCAAAGGCTACTGAAAAAACTCCACAGTCAGGGAATTAGAGGACAGGTCCTCTCCTGGATTGAGAACTGGTTGGAGGCCAGGAAGCAGAGAGTGGGTGTCAATGGGCAATTTTCACAATGGAGAGAGGTGAAAAGCGGTGTGCCCCAAGGATCTGTCCTGGGACCGGTGCTTTTCAACCTCTTCATAAATGACCTGGAGACAGGATTGAGCAGTGAAGTGGCTAAGTTTGCAGATGACACCAAACTTTTCCGAGTGGTAAAGACCAGAAGTGCTTGTGAGGAGCTCCATTAGGATCTCTCCAGACTGGCAGAATGGGCAGCAAAATGGCAGATGCGCTTCAATGTCAGTAAGTGTAAAGTCATGCACATTGGGGCAAAAAATCAAAACTTTAGATATAGGCTGATGGGTTCTGAGCTGTCTGTGACAGATCAGGAGAGAGATCTTGGGGTGGTGGTGGACAGGTCGATGAAAGTGTCGACCCAATCTGCGGCAGCAGTGAAGAAGGCCAATTCTATGCTTGGGATCATTAGGAAGGGTATTGAGAACAAAACGGTTAGTATTATAATGCCGTTGTACAAATCTATGGTAAGGCCACACCTGGAGTATTGTGTCCAGTTCTGGTCGCCACATCTCAAAAAAGACATAGTGGAAATGGAAAAGGTGCAAAAGAGAGCAACTAAGATGATTACGGGGCTGGGGCACCTTTCTTATGAGGAAAGGCTACGGCGTTTGGGCCTCTTCAGCCTAGAAAAGAGACGCTTGAGGGGGGACATGATTGAGACATACAAAATTATGCAGGGGATGGACAGAGTGGATAGGGAGATGCTCTTTACACTCTCACATAATACCAGAACCAGGGGACATCCACTAAAATTGAGTGTTGGGCGGGTTAGGACAGACAAAAGAAAATATTTCTTTACTCAGCGCGTGGTCGGTCTGTGGAACTCCTTGCCACAGGATGTGGTGCTGGCGTCTAGCCTAGACGCCTTTAAAAGGGAATTGGACGAGTTTCTGGAGGAAAAATCCATTATGGGGTACAAGCCATGATGTGTATGTGCAACCTCCTGATTTTAGGAATGGGTTAAGTCAGAATGCCAGATGTAGGGGAGAGCACCAGGATGAGGTCTCTTGTTATCTGGTGTGCTCCCTGGGGCATTTGGTGGGCCGCTGTGAGATACAGGAAGCTGGACTAGATGGGCCTATGGCCTGATCCAGTGGGGCTGTTCTTATGTTCTTATGTTAACTGGACTCTTAAAAGCTCAGCATTCCACCTGTGAAAGAAGCGGGGACAGCTGGCAATGGGGAGGGCTGAGTATGGAGCAGAGGAGGGGAGGCGGGAGGGGGGGTGATTGAGAACTGCTGCCTTAGTTTCCTTCCAACCCCAAGTGTCAGGCTGTAGCATATTTGCGTAACTCTATGTAATTTAGCACAACACATTTTTTCTTAATCCCAGCGGGTCATGGAACAGAATTTATGTGCATAAATAGGCTCCACCTGCACTGTATTTTAATATTCTGCCTCTTGCATCATAAAGTCTTGGAGGGTGAAAACATTCAGTGTGCAATGATGTAATGTCACACCCTTTGCATTACTAGACATCACAGGGGAAAGGTGAGTAGGAGGAGGCATGGGGCTGAATATCATAGGGTGAATAATGATTTAGGAGAAGGGCCAGTATAAAAGGTGATGATGTTGGTGACAGAGTACTAGCTTCAAAAGGATGTTGTGAGAATGACTGGGATAAGAAATGATTTGGTAATAGCCAAAACCTGGCAATTTATAATTAATTGATTAGTAGGCACAAGCTTACCAAAGTTTCCATTGTTTCCAGTTAGGCTAAGGCAGGGGTGCCCAAATCCTAGCCCAGGGGCCACATGTGGCCCTCAGAGGCTCCCAATCCAGCCCGTGGGGAGCTCGCAGTCTTCAATGAGCCTCTGGCCCTCCAGAGACTTTCTGGAGCCCATGCTGGACCGACGCAACTGCTCTCAGCATGAGGACGACTGTTCAACCTCTCACCTGAGCTGTGGGACGAGGGTTCCCTCCACTACTTGCTGTTTCACGTCTGTTATGCAGCAGTGGCAGTGAAGGAAAGGCTGGCCTTGCTTTGTGCCAGGCCTTTTATAGGCCTTGAACTACTGCAAGACCTTCATTCATTCATTCAAGTTCCATCTCAAATATATTCATTTATGTAAATTTATTCAAATTTTAAATACAAATTAATTCTTTTTTCCCAGCCCCTGATACAGTGTCAGAGAGATGATGTGTCCTTCCTGCCAAAACGTTTGAATGCCCCTGGGCTAAGGCATGCTTCAATTCAGCTAGATCAGGGGTCAGGGAACTTTTTTACCTCTTACCCCCCAAAAAATTTATAAACGCAGACGTTACCCCCTTGATTTGAAAGTAAGGAAATCATACATCCAATAACATTTTGAATTCAAATACTGTATTTAAAATTACTTTGAAAGCTTCAACTTACTTGAAAACTTCAGGTTTTGGAGAAATGATGTTGCTTCATCTTGGATACGAGATCATCAATATTGGGACATTTTGATGTCAGAGCAATATGGATACAGTCTTCCCGGTCCAATCGATTTCTTGTCTTTGTTTTTATGTTCGTAAGAGTGGAAAATCCTTGTTCGCAAAGGTAGGTTGTTGCAAAAGGCAGCAACTTTTTGAATGCTTCCTCATGTGCAATTTTGAAGGCCTTTGCAGGTGTTGACATCCAAAAATGTGAAAGATCTGCTTTGTTTTCAAATGCAATCTGTGCTTCATTACTGCATCGAAGCTCAAGAAGTGACTCTGCCAACCCTTGAGGCTCTTCTGGTACAGCACAAATTTCACATTTAAAGGGGTCTACAATCCAACTGACAGCATGTGAATCAAGATCTGGAAAGTAATCAGAGAACCGCTCTTTGAGTTTAGTAAGATGCCTTATAACTGTATCCTTGATGTCTTCAAAAGTAATATTTTCACAATCTTCCAAGAACAAAGCTAACGTTGAAAAGGTAGCTATCTTTTTCTGTTCAACTTTGTGCCTCCAATATGAAAGCTTTGATCCAAATGCAGAAATCTTTTCTCTGGCTGAAATTATATTTATGTTTTTTCCTTGCAATTCTTTGTTCAATACATTAACATGCTCAAACATATCTGCTAAATATGCAAGATGTGCAACCCACAAGGGGTTTGTAAACTTCTCTGCAAGAACATGCTTTTGCTCAACCATAAAACTTTCAAGTTCAGTTTTGAGAGCCCACACTTGGTTCAGAACATTTCCACGTGAGAGCCACCTCACTTCAGTATGATAAAGTAGGTCTGTATATTCAGCATCACCAGCTTTACATAATTCACGAAATAATCGCGTGTTTAGTGCATGTCCTTTGACAACATTGACAATCTTCATAACATCATGCATGACGGCCTCTAATGTAGGTTCCAAATGTTTCACAAGCAGAGCCTGGCGATGGATAATACAGTGGTTTACTTCAACTTTTGGGTTTCTCTCTCTCACAAAAGCCACAAAACCATTAACATGACCCAACATAGCTGGAGCTCCATCAACAGACACAGCAAGGCAGTCTTCCCACTTTAAATTGACGTCATTAAAGTATTCATTAACTTTATTGAAGATATCAATTCCACGAGATCGCAAGTCAAGAGGAGAACAAAACAACAATTCCTCTTCAATTAAATGTAAACCTTTGTAGCGGACATATACCATCAGCTGAGAATTACTACTAACATCCGTAGTCTCATCTAGCTGAATAGCAAAGTATTTACTCTCTTTTACTGAGGAAATAACTTGTTGCCTCACATTTTTTGCTAAAATAGAAACTCTTTCTTTAACAACTCTTGCAGACAAGGGCACACAATTTAGTTTCTTGGCTTCATTCTGACCACACATAATCTCTGCCATTTTCAAAGCTGCTGGTTTAACCAAATCCTCACCAATAGTATAAGGTTTTTTGTTTCGGGCAATCAACCAGGCCACTTCAAAGCTAGCCTTGGATGCTGAACATTGACTGAATGTACCTCTAAAGCTGCTGTCCAATCTTTGTCTTTTGACAGACATTTCCAAATTGACAAAATATTCCCGTGGTTTTGAAGCCAGATGTGGGTGCAAATTATCCAAGTGTTTCTTCAATTGACTCTTTTTCAAAGATTCTGCAGTCAGTACTTTCAAACAAACAACACACTGTGGTTTCATTATTCCTTTGTCGTCAATTTGGGTAAACCCATAATCAAGGAATTCTTCCTGGTATATTCTTTTTCTAATTGATGTCATCTGAAGGGTGAAAAAGACAATGATTGGAAAAGTTGTAACCCTGACTGACAGGCTGTGTACCGAATTAGCAGGATGCACCAAATTTAATAAAGATGTGCATTATTTTTACTGGAACACATTGCACACCAGCCATGGGGTGGTATATAGTGAGTAGTTAGGTGTCCAACGTGCCTAGCAAGTTGCATTATATTTTTGCTATCTCACAGAGGATTTTATCATCATCATTATCAATGGCTGGCAGAGTGGTGTTGGCAATGATGTGCTTGCTAGAGACAGCCAAGGCAGGAGACACTGACGGCCCGGCGCTGTGTGATGACATCATCACTACAGCGCCGGGCAGCTCCAGTCTCCCGCACAGAGCGGAGAGAGCGGGCGGCTGCGATACACGCAGGCTGTGGATACAGCCTGAGTGTATCGCCTTCTCCCTTCCGCTCACCGCATCTGAAGGTGAGCGGAAGGGAGCAGGGCAGCGGGCGGTGTGCACACAGCGCACCAGCCCGCTGCCGGCCCCCTGGAGCAGGTGGAGACCGGGTGCGCTGACTCCCTCCGCTACCTCCCCGCCCGGCGCCCGCACACAGTTAGGTAAGGCAACCTTACCTATCGCTTCTTCGTCTGACACTCCTCGCAGGCAGACTGAAGATGGCGGCTCTGGATCAGGTGGTACCCGCTCTCTCTACAGCGCTTGCGCCATACACGTAAACGCTGGAGCAGTCCACTGAGAGAGCGGGGGGGAGCAGAGCAGAGAAGGAGGATGCGGTGACACTGACACACACTGACACTGGCCGTCCGTGCTATAATGGACCGTAATAACTGCTGCTATGCCGATAGTTCCGCCATTGGCCAGCGCAACCTCCTCATTACCCCCAGATTTTCACTTTTACCCCATTTGGGGTAATTTACCCCTGTTCCCTGACCACTGAGCTAGATAGTGCAAATCATGTTAATAATTCATGAAAAAATTATTAAGGCTGCAATCCTATACTCACCCACCAGCAATAAGTTTCATTGTAAAAAATAAGACTTGCTTCCGAGTAGAAATATCTAGGATTGTGCCGTTTCACACTTAGACGAGAGACCAGCTGCTTCAGCAGAAGCAACACAAGACAGATTTAGCCGCCCCGCTTAATTTGTAAAAATCTAAGACACAAGCATCATGATTACATAAGATGGTGCTTCAGTACATCTAGAATGGAGAATAGAGCATTATTTCGCTCATTTTACCATTTACAAATACACGCTAGTACAGTGTTTACACTCTGGTTCTGTTCCAGTTCTAGAGCCCAAGCCTATGCATGTCTTCTTGAGACAAGGCCATAAAGGCCACTTATGCTAACAAACAAGCTGAATGAATCAAATGTTTATGCTATGTTTATGGGTGTTTATAGTTAATTTAGTTTAAAACAAATTATTGGTTTCTATGTTTAAGAAATAAGGAAAAATGTTATGTTTAGCATGCTGATATGTTTGAAACAAAGAAAGCATTTTCTGGTCTCTGTTTCTGCTTCAAGCAGGCCTGCAGGCAGAGGCAGTCTGAAATGGCACAGGAATGTTTCTTTGGCAGCCCGTCAGAGAGATATTCCTTTGAAGGCACTGTCTCTGATAAGGGAGTTAGGGAGTGACACACTCCCTCCTGCTTACTCCTATGTGAAGGCAGTGTTGCTGGAAAACATCCAAGCCATTTGAGCTGGAAATTCACTGAACAGAGAACATTTTGGATTTTAAAATATAATTCAGACAGGCTTTCCTTTTTAAACCAAATACAGTTTGGTAAACACTGGGAAGGGCTATTTAGACCAAAGTTTCATAGAAGTTCCAAAGAGATTATAATGCTTGCTTGCTTGCAAATATTTTTCAATGACTTAAGTGTAACCAATATATAAATTAGCTATTAGAGTAAAGCTTGATTGCCTGATGTTATTGAAAGTTAAATAATAGTATAGAAATACACAGAATAGTAAAAGCAATTAAATTTGACTATTAAAAAGGCTTAAAGCCACAAGTTTGAAAATTGTAATTCAGATGCAACCTTGGCAGAAGTAATCTGTCTCGCAGACAGTTCACAGATATGGAATATGGGAGCTGTATCCCTGTAACCTTGAGGAGACAGATGTCGGGCAAAGTTAATTAAGAGAGTCTAACAAGGAGACTCTAAGAAAAGTTACTCCTCTCAAGATAAGAACTCTGTATATCTCTGTAGACTCAGAGACAGATTTACAACTTAAGGTGAGATTAGATGCAACATACAGAGGAACTAGGGAGTAGCCAGGAAGCCGATATCTCTTGGCACCAAGAAGCAGAACTAAAGGTTATACACAGGTTAGAAGCATTTTTAATGAAGAGATCTAGGCAGACAGTTTATCTTGTTTGACAGACAGAAGATAACAGAAATAACATCTATGGGAAAGTCCCCTAATTAAGCCAAAACATAATGAGAGCCTCTAAAAGCTGACAAAAGAAGCTAGATTTAATTGAAATAAAGACAAAGGTCTCTTAAAATCCTTATTTACAATAAGAAGTTGGTTTGTCTTGTATTAAATATGTTTATACCACTATGCATTACAATAACAAGTCACATATGGAGAATCACACATGGAATAGAGGGAAAAACCAAAGGTTTAGTTAAACAGAGGTTGATAGAAAGCCCACAGTGATTGATGAGACCAGACAGAAAGGAATTTGGAAAGATAGCACTGGTGGTCAGAGATAAGCACAAAACATGCCAAAAAAAAAAAATCCAGTTCTGTAATAAATGAGTAAAGAGTGCCATCTAGTGGTTGTTGGAAACAATGTTTTCTATATGTCTCAAATGCACATTTTGCCTTTTTTGGAGTTTGTAACTTGAAGCCAACCAATCAAATGTTTGTAGAATTATCTGTGGCCAATCCTGAGAAAGCCCCCATTTCTGATGTCACACACCAGCCAATGAGAAATGTAAGACTCCTCAAACAAAGGAGCCAGAATCAAAAATAAGTGAGAGGCTCAAACTGGAAAATTGCTTTTCTCTGAGGGCTCTGAGAGTTCCCACATGGCTCTCATTGCTCTCTTCACTTTGGACAGGAGTCCCTGAGAAGCCATTGCTGGCAACGAAATAAAGCTTGCAGACGATCACCACTCTTGCCTACTGAGTTTGCTTTTGAACTTTGCTCTGGACCTTGCAACATTCTCAGAATAAGTCCCATTATTGTCAATGGGGCTTACTCCCAGGAAAATGTGGACAGCATTGCAGCCCTAGTCAGGAGCTACAGGTACAGTCAGTTCTCATTTGGGTTAGTTTCCTAGTGGAAACCTAGTGGATAATGGAAAACCTAGTGGATACTGAATTAGCGGATACTGAATAATTGATCCTAAGGGAAAAATAGGGTTAGGTTCCAGTGAAACCTCTTCATCATACACTCTATGAACATTATGAATTGGAATCTTTTCTTGATGTCTATGGGGGCAGGGTGATAGCGAAGGCTCTTCAATATTTCCAATATCTGACGCTTCCTCCTCTGTGCTGGCTATCCCTTGACTCATTGAAGGTTGCTGGGCAACAATGAGGCCTCAGAGTTCAGCAGTGGGGAGGGGATTGCTTCACCAACATCTTCCACCTGGTCTTGGCTTCTTCTGTAGTTTGCACCAGCCCTAGAGCATCCCTCAAGTAGCCTTCCAAAGACCACTCATCATCAGCCTTTCATCATTGCCAGAGTTGCAGATGAGAGGTAGGTAGAATTCTGCCCCTCAGGGATAAGTGAATTCATGGATAGTGTATTTGCATATAAAGAGAACTGACTGCAGTTGTGTATGACAACTGGTGGCTCTTGGTGGAAAGGCACATCTGCTGTTTGCACATAGAACTCCTTTGTATGCAGATTGTCCTTACTGGATTTGGCTTTCTGATAATGCAAAAACCAATGGCAGAGATAGGAAGGTAGGGTAAAGCAGATTTTTATATATTGTGAATATATGTGCTGCTTGACTCCTGGAGAAACACTCTAAGTAAGCATGATAGTAATCAGAAAAGCTTTTGCATGGAGCCCCTTATTAACACCATGACTCAATTCAAGAGCCTTCTACACAAAATTTCTTCTGAGCATCTAATGCATTAATCTACCATGAAGACTTTCTATTACACCATCTTCAAGATTAATCTATTTTGTATCTAATGCAGGCCATCCAAAGCCAAAGAGATTATTTCAGGGTTTTTTTAAGCACCAAAGGCATATTTTTGGCCCCAGGGTTAGGAGAATACCCACAAAATGTAAGATCATTGCAGCATTATATTTCATTCTCTCTCTCTCTCTCTCTCTCTCTCTCTCTCTCTCTCTGTGTGTGTGTGTGTGTGTGTGTGTTTTGTATTTTTAAGCAGTCAAAAGAATGCTCATTGGCAATAAGCAACACTCTCATCTAAGGCTGTTTGCTGCAGTTTCTTGAAGAATTATTTGGCTGATCCTGGGGAAAAGATTACTGTTTTTAAAAGCTAAGTGGATTTCCTCCACTGAGACTTCCACTTCTTCTACTTTTAAAACCTGAGTAGCATTGCTTGATCTCTTGTTTTGAGCCCGAGGCTTACGTTTTGGAGAATCTGAGATTAAAAAGTTGAAGGGTCACTTTCATTGACTCATCATTCCCTGTACGATATTTATGGTGCACTGCCAGTATGCCACTCCTCCCATTGTCCCAGAAGGGCAGGATTGTGTGGTGGGTCTAGCAGCAGGACTTTGTGGCAGTGTAATTGGCTATATGCTATAACAATGTTGTTATGAAAAAAGTTTTTAAAAAATATGTCAGTCAACGTTCTGATAAAGAAAATTGCAATGTTTCCATTGGAACAACTGGGAAAAAAAATTAGGATTTGCTAACATTCTTATTCCTTGGCTGCAGACCCAGATTTCTGGCACCAGATTTGTTTGGTTATCCCAGGGCTTTTCAAACTGGGGCATTGCAACGCCCCAGCCTGTGGGCCTTGGCCCCTGCCCCTTAAGGGGCGGGGGCAGCCTGGAGGCAGGGAGGAGGCATGGACCCAAGCCCCTGCAGCCTCCCAGGGGTGCAGGGAGCCCGGCGCGACCCGCAGCAGGGCTCCCTGCAGCAGTGAAACTAGATGCGGAGAGATCGCGCTCCACTTCTGCTTAAGCTTCCCCCACTCTTGCTGCCTCCCACCTCCCACCTATGCAAGAACTTAGTGGCTCTCAAACTCCCCCAGAGAGTTTGAGAACCACTGGGTTATTCAAAAGCATGCAACTATAAGCAAAAGAATGTTAGAAAAGGCCTACTAGTCCAGGCCTTTCTTGCCCAGCATCTTGTTTCCCATAGTGGCCCACCAGCCATGCCAAGGAGGCCCATAAACAGAAGAGAAAGACATAGTTCTGTCTCACCATAGCTTCCTTGCAACTGGTATTCAGAGGCATACTGCTGCTGAACCTGCAAGTAACCACTGACAGGTGTGTTCTCTGTGAATTTCCTCAGTCTCCTTAGAAAGCTGTACAAGCTCTTGGCCATTGGCACATCTTGTCCTAATGAATTCCAAAGCAATTGTATGCTGTGTGAAGGCTTCTTTTGTTTATCCTAATTCTCCTTCCAGTCCATTTCATTGGATTATTCCTCATTCTAGTATTGTTAGAGAGTGAGAAAAATGTTAATTTTATAATTCTCAGTCAAACTCCATCCTTAGTCAAGGCTAAGAATCCTCAAAGACTGTAACCTTGCCTCATGATCAGCCTCTAATCATTTTGATGGCCTTTAGCATTTTTCCAATGTGCTTGTTTTGCCCATCCTAAATCTCCTATTAATCAGTTTCAGTGAATGACTGAAACTGGGTTGTGAAAGAGAGAAGAATGGAAACCCCCCCCCCCCATATGTGTAATTTTATGTCTTGGATTCTCCCGTCTTCTAAGCAAAAAAGCTCTAATGGTTGTAGGCCTTTACATGTCAGGAAATAATCCAGTCTTCTGATTGCTTTGATTGCCCTCTTTTGTACCTTTTCTATCCTTCTTCAGGTGTGGTGACCAGGACCGTACTGCAGATATGGCCACCCCAGAGACTTGTAAAGGGTCAATATAACAGCAACAGTCTTATTCGGAATGATTTTCCTAGAGACCCCATCACGGAATTTGCCTTCTTTACTGGTGCCGCACACTGGGGTTGATATTTTCAATGTGTCCTCTGGCACAAGTCCAAGATCTCTTTCCTGTTCATCACTGACTGCTCAGATCCCATTGGTGTATATGTGAACGATATGAGATTGGCAGGCCTTGGCTCCTGGATCACAGGTTTGAATGTGACATTGACTAGAGAACCCTAAAGTGAGGGTATCCCAATTTCTCAGTTTTCCTGTTTCAGACTGCAGGTGTGGTTCACATAGTCAATGAAATTATTTCCCCCATTGGCATCTGCATGGACTGACCTATCTTACAGGGTTATTGTAAGGATTCCTGAGAAAAAATACAGAATGTACTTGGAATTCCTTTGGAGAGGCGGGATGGTGTAGTAATGGTTCTGGTGTTAGACCTGGAAGATCCAGGTTCAAAACCCTGTTCAGCCATGAAGCTTCCCGGATGACCTTCGGCCAGTCACTCTCTCAGCTGCACTTACATCACAGGGTTATTCTGAGGACAAAAGGAGGGGAGGACAGTGGCGGACCTTCCATTAAATGAATGGGGCAAATGCTCCAGGTGCGGAGCCTCACGCACCTCTAGGACTGCGTGGAAGCCTCTCTGAGGCTCCCAAAGTGGTCGGAAATTGTGCTTCTGGTTTGCCAGAAACACAGTTTAAAACACTGGGGAAACTTAAGGAGGTTTCCCCCCATGCATCCTAGACTACCTGAGACTCCTTGTACTCCAGGTAAGTATTGTATTGGCAACCTTCAGTCTCGAAAGACTATGGTATCGCGCTCTGAAAGGTGGTTCTGGCACAGCGTCTAGTGTGGCTGAAAAGGCCAATCCGAGAGTGACAATCCCTTCCACACCGGGAGCAAGTGCAGTCTGTCCCTGGTCTGTCTCCCTGGCTATGGGCCTTCCTTCTTTGCCTCTTTGCCTCAGACTGTTGGCAAAGTGTCTCTTCAAACTGGGAAAGGCCATGCTGCACAGCCTGCCTCCAAGCGGGCCACTCAGAGGCCAGGGTTTCCCACTTGTTGAGGTCCATCCCTAAGGCCTTCAGATCCCTCTTGCAGATGTCCTTGTATCGCAGCTGTGGTCTACCTGTAGGGCGCTTTCCTTGCACGAGTTCTCCATAGAGGAGATCCTTTGGGATCCGGCCATCATCCATTCTCACGACATGACCAAGCCAACGCAGGCATCTCTGTTTCAGCAGTGAATACATGCTAGGGATTCCAGCACGTTCCAGGACTGTGTTGTTTGGAACTTTGTCCTGCCAGGTGATGCCGAGGATGCGTCGGAGGCAGCGCATGTGGAAAGCGCTCAGTTTCCTCTCCTGTTGTGAGCGAAGAGTCCATGACTCGCTGCAGTACAGAAGTGTACTCAGGACGCAAGCTCTGTAGACCTGGATCTTGGTATGTTCCGTCAGCTTCTTGTTGGACCAGACTCTCTTTGTGAGTCTGGAAAACGTGGTAGCTGCTTTACCGATGCGCTTGTTTAGCTCGGTATCGAGAGAATGAGTGTCGGAGATCGTTGAGCCAAGGTACACAAAGTCATGGACAACCTCCAGTTCATGCTCAGAGATTGTAATGCAGGGAGGTGAGTCCACATCCTGAACCATGACCTGTGTTTTCTTCAGGCTGATTGTCAGTCCAAAATCTTGGCAGGCCTTGCTAAAACGATCCATGAGCTGCTGGAGATCTTTGGCAGAGTGGGTAGTGACAGCTGCATCGTCGGCAAAGAGGAAGTCACGCAGACATTTCAGCTGGACTTTGGATTTTGCTCTCAGTCTGGAGAGGTTGAAGAGCTTTCCGTCTGATCTGGTCCGGAGATAGATGCCTTCTGTTGCAGTTCCAAAGGCCTGCTTCAGCAGGACAGCGAAGAAAATCCCAAACAAGGTTGGTGCAAGAACACAGCCCTGCTTCACTCCGCTTCGGATGTCAAAAGGGTCTGATGTGGAGCCATCGAAGACAACAGTGCCCTTCATGTCCTTGTGGAAAGATCTGATGATGCTGAGGAGCCTGGGTGGACATCCAATCTTGGGGAGAATCTTGAAGAGGCCGTCTCTGCTGAGGATTTGCATGTGAAGGGACACCATTGTGGACCTTTGCCCTGGGGTGCAGGGCTGGGAAGTCTGCTACTGTCAACGCTCTCTTGAGCTCCTTGGAGGAAGGGCAGCATAAAAATGTGAAAAATAAACACTCCAAATGCCAGGTTATTAATCAGTAAAATCTGTTTTCGTTACAGCTCCATTTAAAAACAAGTTATGTGTTCTTTTTCTGACCTGAGTCTGTCTTAAAAGTAGATTTGAGGATATCTTTAGTGATTGATTCCATTTGCTTCACTATCAATTGTTAAAGCTATCAGTAAAGCTACAGTATTTTGCTTGGAAGAAACTAATCCCAGTCCCATTTGCACTCAGCTATGTGTGTCATGATTAGAGCTGCAGACTGAAATCCATTTGTCTCATTGTTCATCTAAGAGAGCGGAGATAGATTATCTTAAAAAAATTTTTTTGAGATCATTGTGCTCTTAAATGTTCTCAACTTTTCAACCACTTGTAATACCAAAAACCTTTTCTGCCTTCATATGAGACTCAGTTTTGCCTGACTTGCCACACTGAATTGTGCTCTTTCTTTCTTTCAAATGCTCAGTGTGTTGAACTCTGAATGTTTGAGGATATCATTTTAGATAAAAGTACGAGATGTGGGAAGTCCAATCTTCATGTTCATGAAAACGTTTGCAATGCTACCATGTTAGAAACCACAATACTTAAAAACCATTATACCGCAGTATCCATTATTGATTCCGAGATCTGCCTCAGCAAATAGCTAAGACACACTGTAAAAAAAATGGGCCCTCTTAGACCAACCTGGAAAAATGAAACCCTTCCTTCCCAAACTTGGACTAAAGGAAATCGCTGGTTGCTGGTTGTCCTTTGGTTGCTTTAGGAAATGCATGTGGGACAGCTCTCTGGGGAGCATCAAATTAACAGCCCAATTCTATCTAACCCCCCCTCCCCTCCCTACTGATGTAGCCACACTACTGGAGTGCTTGCTGCATCCTGTAGTTGGGACAGTGTCATAAGTCTCCTTTGGAAGGTCTCCTGGAGGGATAAGCCTCTGCTGCCTCCCTGGGTTTCAGACTTGCACTTGTGATTTTGCTGATGCAAGACCTAGTAGATCCAGGAAGGCAAATCAAGGCCCAGAATTTTTTTTTTAACAGGTATTTATATACCGCCTTTCTTGGTCGTCAGATTTCTCCTCAGACTTTAATTCAAGGCGGTTTACATAGGCAGGCTATACTAAATCCCAATAGGGATTTTTACAATTGAAGAAGGTTCTGTCTTTCAAAAACCACATTTCAGATGGATCTTTTATGATATGGTATCATATTCTGGCCTCCATTTTCCTCCCACACAGGCTGAGAGCAGCCAAAGAGCAGGTGGAATAACTCGACATAACTCGGCTAGGCTTGTCAGCTGCTTTGAGGTTCACAGTGCTGGTGGCCTCGAACTGGTGACCTTCAGATGTTATCTTCAGGCAAACGGAGGCTCAACCCTCTAGACCAGACCTCCTCTAGAAATGGGATAAAATACCAGCAGCACCACTACTTAAGATATCTGCCCCCTTCCTGCCCTCAACACACCTTCTCCCTGCCCCATTCCTCTCCCCGACCTGGTCCACCCAACCCCTGTCCCCCACCATAATCCCATGTCCTGTACTAATTTACTGGTGCTGGGGCTTTTCCTGGGGTGCTGGTACGTGACCACTGACTGCTTGCGGTGATGTCAGCCCAGCTGCGCTGAGTGGCATGTCACCTTCTACAACAGCCATAAATTATGCTGTGCCACCAGGACACGAGTTCCAGCAGTGCAGAGGCCCAGGGCGCAGTCCTAACTCCTTAGGTCAGTGCCTTCCAGCACTGGCATAGCTGTGCCAGTGGGACGTGTGCTGCATCCTGCGGTTGGGTGGCACTCACGGAGGCCTCCTCAAAGTAAGGGAATGTTTGTTCATTTACCTCAGGGCTGCCTTGCCCTTAAGTCAGTGCCAGAAAGCACTGACATAAGGGGTTGGGATTGCGCCCCCAGTAGGATTGGGCTGTAAATTCTTGTCACTTTCCCATAAACCCGTGCTTTTCACTTTTACTGTTGGCAACCAGAAAGTTACTTTTTGACTGTCACTCCCTTGAAATCAGACCCTGCTCCCACATGTGCTGCAAGCATGCACGTCTTGTGTCTTTCCAGTTGTCCTGTTGCACCACTGCCTAATCTCATGGGGGTAGTTCGAACTGCAACTCTATGCACAATTTAATATTATTCAAAGTAATACTTAAATTGTGTGAAACATCCCCCCCCCATTAAATTAGGTGGTGCTCTGGCAGGCAGCTGGGATGTGCACACTCAACCTTCCTAATTGCATGTGAACAGAACTGATCAGAAAGTACTATCTAAACCAGTAATTGGTTTACTAGTCTCACATGAAAGAGCGGTGGATTATTATGGTAGCCACAGCCCTTTCAAACACAGCCCTTGTGCTTTTAAAAGAGTTCAGAAAGGGAGGAGTACAAAGTGTGAATGTGTCGCACTCAACAACAAAATGTAGGAGAAAGTGCTTGAAAGTTGGCCAGTCAAAGGAACACTATCAAAAGGTCACAGAAGTGTAAGTGAAATGATATGAGGTTATCAAAGACTATATAGGATGTCCAAGGATGAAAAGTGTGGTGGGCGTTGTTTGCTCTCTCAGAAAGTGCTGGAAAATAAAACAGTGCCAACTGAATCTACTCACATCCAACGTGATTGCAGTGAGGATGGTTAAGTGCAAAACAATCACAAAGATGTCCATTTGTGTGCTGCTTGAATGCTGCAGTTACGTTAACTAGGCTGCTTTCTCAAGTTGCAGCCTATTTTCACAGACATTTGAATCCCTCCCTTGATTGCTGTGAACTGGGCTCTTCTGCCTTTCCTTTTATTCATTGCTAGGAAGAAAACTGATTTGCAGAAAACCTGCCAGGCTAAGTATGCAAAAATTAGCAATTTAAACAGGCTGTTGGAAATTGCTGCACATCTGCATTTAGCAAACAGGCACAGCTCATCCACATTTAAGGGGTAATAGTCCATCAAGAACTGCCTCTGCAAACTGCGAACTATGGAACCCTTTGGGCTTGTCATAAGAACATAAGAACAGCCCCACTGGATCAGGCCATAGGCCCATCTAGTCCAGCTTCCTGTATCTCACAGCGGCCCACCAAATGCCCCAGGGAGCACACCAGATAACAAGAGACCTCATCCTGGTGCCCTCCCCTACATCTGGCATTCTGACTTAACCCATTTCTAAAATCAGGAGGTTGCGCATACACATCATGGCTTGTACCCCATAATGGATTTTTCCTCCAGAAACTTGTCCAATCCCCTTTTAAAGGCGTCTAGGCTAGACGCCAGCACCACATCCTGTGGCAAGGAGTTCCACAGACCGACCACACGTTGAGTAAAGAAATATTTTCTTTTGTCTGTCCTAACCCGCCCAACACTCAATTTTAGTGGATGTCCCCTGGTTCTGGTATTATGTGAGAGTGTAAAGAGCATCTCCCGATCCACTCTGTCCATTCCCTGCATAATTTTGTATGTCTCAATCATGTCCCCCCTCAAGCGTCTCTTTTCTAGGCTGAAGAGGCCCAAACGCCGTAGCCTTTCCTCATAAGGAAGGTGCCCCAGCCCCGTAATCATCTTAGTCGCTCTCTTTTGCACCTTTTCCATTTCCACTATGTCTTTTTTGAGATGCGGCGACCAGAACTGGACACAATACTCCAGGTGTGGCCTTACCATCGATTTGTACAACGGCATTATAATACTAGCCGTTTTGTTCTCAATACCCTTCCTAATGATCCCAAGCATAGAATTGGCCTCCTTCACTGCCGCCGCACATTGGGTCGACACTTTCATCGACCTGTCCACCACCACCCCAAGATCTCTCTCCTGATCTGTCACTGACAGCTCAGAACCCATCAGCCTATATCTAAAGTTTTGATTTTTTGCCCCAATGTGCATGACTTTACACTTACTGACATTGAAGCGCATCTGCCATTTTGCTGCCCATTCTGCCAGTCTGGAGAGATCCTTCTGGAGCTCCTCACAATCACTTCTGGTCTTTACCACTCGGAAAAGTTTGGTGTCGTCTGCAAACTTAGCCACTTCATTGCTCAACCCTGTCTCCAGGTCATTTATGAAGAGGTTGAAAAGCATCGGTCCCAGGACAGATCCTTGGGGCACACCGCTTTTCACCTCTCTCCATTGTGAAAATTCCCCATTGACACCCACTCTCTGCTTCCTGGCCTCCAACCAGTTCTCAATCCACGAGAGGACCTGTCCTCTAATTCCCTGACTGTGGAGTTTTTTCAGTAGCCTTTGGTGAGGGACCGTGTCAAACGCCTTCTGAAAGTCCAGATATATAATGTCCACGGGTTCTCCCGCATCCACATGCCTGTTGACCTTTTCAAAGAATTCTATAAGGTTCGTGAGGCAAGACTTATCCTTACAGAAGCCATGCTGACTCTCCCTCAGCAAGGCCTGTTCGTCTATGTGTTTTGAGATCCTATCTTTGATGAGGCATTCCACCATCTTACCCGGTATGGATGTTAGGCTGACCGGCCTATAGTTTCCCGGGTCCCCCCTCTTTCCCTTTTTAAAAATAGGCGTGACATTTGCTATCCTCCAATCTTCTGGCACCGTGGCCGTTTTGAGGGACAAGTTGCATACCTTAGTCAAGAGATCTGCAACTTCATTCTTCAATTCCTTAATAACCCTTGGGTGGATGCCATCAGGGCCCAGTGACTTATTGATCTTTAATTTATCAATGAGGTCTGAAACATCTTCTCTTTTAACCTCTATCTGACTTAACTCCTCGGTTAGGAGGGGCCGTTCGGGCAGTGGTATCTGCCCGAGGTCTTCTGCCGTGAAGACAGATGCAAAGAACTCATTTAATTTCTCTGCCATCTCTAAGTCTCCTTTTATCTCCCCTTTCCCTCCCTCACCATCCAGAGGGCCAACTGCTTCTCTGGCGGGTTTCCTGCTTCTAACATATTTGAAGAAGCTTTTATTATTCCCCTTAATGTTGCTGGCCATGCGTTCCTCATAGTCTCTCTTGGACTCCCATATCACCTTCTTACATTTCTTTTGCCACAGCTTATGTTCCTTTTTATTCTCCTCATTAGGGCAAGACTTCCATTTACGGAAGGAAGCTTCCTTGCCCTTCACAGTCTCTCTAACTTGGCTGGTTAGCCATGCGGGCACCCTCCTGGATTTAGTGGAACCCTTCTTTCTTTGCAGTATACACCTCTGCTGGGCCTCTATTACTGTTGTTTTAAGCAGCCTCCATGCACTCTGGAGAGATTGGACTCTTTTTACCCTCCCTTTCAACCTCCTTCTAACCAGCCTCCTCATTTGAGGGAAGTCCACCCATCGGAAGTCAAGGGTTTTTGTTAGAGATTTGCCTGGTATTCTTCCCCCAACGTGCACGTCAAAATGGATCGCAGCATGATCACTGTTCCCCAATGGCTTAGTAACGTTTACATCTCTAACCAGGTCCTGCGTACCGCACAATATTAAATCCAGAGTCACATGTCCTCTGGTGGGCTCCGTGACTAGCTGATCTAAGCCACAGTCATTTAGCACGTCAAGAAATCCGGTTTCCTTATCGTGACCAGAACACAAATTGACCCAGTCAATATGAGGATAATTGAAGTCCCCCATGATTACAACCCTGTCCCTCCTTGTCACCTCCCTGATCTGTTTCCTCATTTCAAGGTCCGCATCCGATTTCTGGTCTGGAGGACGATAGCACGCCCCCAGTATTACATCGCTGCACAAGCCTGGTAATTTAACCCACAGAGATTCTACAGTGGAGTCAGACCCACCTTCAATCTCTACTTTGCTGGATTCTATCCCTTCCTTAACATAAACAGCCACCCCACCTCCAACACGCCCCTGCCTGTCCCTCCTGTAGAGTTTATAGCCCGGGATTGCGGTATCCCACTGATTCTCCGCATTCCACCAGGTTTCCGTTATGCCCACTATGTCAATATTTTCCCTTGTCACCAGACATTCCAGTTCTCCCACCTTTGCTCGTAGACTTCGGGCATTCGCATAAAAGCATTTATACACGGAATGCCCCAGGATGGGCTGCTTATTTGCTCCTTTGTCCCCGCATCCTCTCATTGTGCCAAACCGTCTATCACATCCCATCACCCTACCTTTCCCAATTTCTTCTCCTACCCTGCCTTTGTCTTGTTGTTCTCTAACCTCCCCATCCTCATCCCATAGGGATGAGGAGTCCCAAACCAGATGCCCCTCGGCTCCTGTCAGCCTTCCCCCAGGGATCAGTTTAAAAGCTGCTCTGCCACCTTTTTAATGTTATGCTCCAGCAGTCTGGTTCCATTCTGGTTCAAATGGAGCCCGTCCCTCTTGTACAGGCCCCGCTTGTTCCAAAACGTTCCCCAGTGCCTAACGAATCTAAACCCCTCCTCCCTACACCACCGTCTCATCCACGCATTGAGACCCCTGATCTCCGCCTGCCTAGCTGGCCCTGCGCGTGGAACAGGTAGCACTTCAGAGAACGCTACCTTTGAGGTCCTGGCTTTCAGCTTCCTGCCTAAAAGCCTAAATTTGGCCTCCAGGACCTCCCAGCTACACTTGCCCACGTCGTTGGTGCCGAAATGCACCACAGCCGCTACCTCTCCCCCAGCACTGTCTACTAGCCTGTCTAGACGAGAAGTGATGTCCGCAACCTTCGCACCAGGCAGGCAAGTCACCATGCGGTCCTCACATCCGTCGCAAACCCCCCTCTCTATGTTTCTAATAATCGAATCCCCCACTACAAGAAGCCCCCGACCCCCCTCCCGCCGAGGAGTATCCCGAGTGCGCTCGGATACAGGCCCATCCCCTGGAGAAGGGATCCCCCCTAGGGGATTGTTTCCCTCCTCTCCAGGATGACGTCCTCCAGTCCCGAGGCTTCCCACCCGGGAAGCCGAGGAGCTGCACGCCTGAGGTTGGGACGAAGCCTGATCGTCCCCGGAAGTCTCCCCACGGTCCTCCTCTGTCTGCCTGCGCTTCTCCAGGTCGGCCACCAAGGCTTCAAGGGAGCGGACACGTTCCCTGAGACCCTGGAGCTCCTTGCACCAAGGACACACCCATGACTTATGCCCCAGAGGCATATAATCATACATGTGGCACTCGATGCAGAACACTGGATAGCCTCCACCCTGCTGCTGGCTGTCTGACTGCATAGCTTTTTTGTTGTTGTTGTTGTTTTATTTAGGGGTCCTTTTAAAAAAAAGGTCATTTTCAGAGAGGATTCCATTCACCACTTCAGATGCTTGAGCAGAAAGAGGAGCTTTGGTTCAGGGCAGGGGTAGAGTTACAGAGTCAGGGAAAGGCCAATTGAGACTAGTATTTTAACATGCAAAAGATAATATCTAGAGAGGGCAAACATAACCTGTTCAGTGAAAAATGGTCTATAAGAAAATAATATTGAAACAGAACAGTATCGCTATGAGTGTTTTAAAATGGAGGTGGGAAGACCATATGTATGTATATGTTCACATCCTTACACATGCACACTTTTTAAAATAGTAAAAAATTGTAACCAGAAAAACAAGTGTTTGTAATTTGGCTTCAGCAACGTCATAGCTGATGTACACACACTTATAGCCCAGTCCTATGCAGGGTGGGGAGCATTACGAAGTGACCTCTGCTGTTGTAAAACGGCCATCAATAGTTCACTCAGTGTTTCACTGGCAACCATTTTGTGTGTGCTGCTGCAAGGGGCAGCAGTATAACGGCTCCATCTCTGGGCCATTTGCTCTCAGGTTCAGCGGCAAACCTCCTCTCATGGAGCCTTGTGCGACCTGAGTCCGTGTTGGAGAAATCAGTCTGATGGGGTCAGAGACTGTGCTTCCAGTTTTCCAGAAGCACTTTTATAATGTCGGGGAACCTCAGAGTGATTTCCCCAACACGGATGCAGCCTCTGTGCTCCAGCGCACATCTGTGCACTGGTGTGGCTTGCTTTGGAGGAGGTGCAAATGTGCTTTACAGCATGTTGGCAACCTTCCTGGGCCGGCGCAGGGGCCTTGCACCGGCCCAAGTGCATTTTAGGATTGCATCATTAGTTTCCCATAACTATGATGTTCCTTGTATATTCTCTATGAAACTCTCTCAAAGGCCAAGTAAAATGTTATCTGAATTTGGAAAAATCTGTAAGAAATCTGTAAGAAAGTAAATAAATGTATGTTTTGAAAACTATTGCAGTATTAGAAAGGTACAAATGCAAAAAGCAACAAAGTACAGTTACATTGGCCAATGAATCCTAACCACACTATGCTCTCGTTCATTAGAGCTTCTTGCAACTGACGGACCATCACATGCATTTTTCCCCTGACCATGATTTGAATGTTTTTAATCTATGAAAATCTCATTTTATGGATATACTCACCATGTCCTGTTATTTCCAATTGTGTTTTGAAATACTTAGAGCATAATTTAGCTGATAGGCATCAAGATAACAGGGAAATCAACCCGTTTATATACTTTGCCAGCTGTTGCTAAAATGTGGCGATGCCTGGAGTGTGCCAGTGATTTGTCTCGAAACAAATCACTCTGCTAAAAAGGCAATGTTGCCTACGTGATCTTTGTGCTGGTTTTTCTGTCTTTAGACGTTTGACTTATCTTTTGCTGCAGGTCACAACGTATGTGTTATTTCACTCATAAGGTAGGGCAGGGCAGGTTATTGTACTACATTTTTTTGTACCAGCACAGTTCTCTGTGTGTGTGTGTTTTTTCCTTAGCTAGCAGCTTTAGGGTCTTGGTCCTACCAGGAGGGCTAACTATGTCAACAGTCTTGTAGTGAGGAAGAGGGCAGCTCTGGCCATCCAGAAAAACTGTGTGGTGAATAGCAGCTGAATCTCAGAACTCTCCTCTGCTTGGTCAGCCATGCACTTCATGTCAGTTCCTCAAGCATCCATATGAAAGGGGGGAAAACCAACAGAGGAAAGGAGGCCAGAGGCCATGTTGCTTTCCAAAGCAGGCAGCTGCACTCCCAGCTCAAGCAAGTAATTGTGCCCTCCAGCAGGACCACTGAGAGGAATTTTATCAGGGGGTACAAAATTTCTTTTGGGCCCCTTTGCAAAGGGGAGGGGTGAAACAGGGTGGGGGAGGGCGGTGATGGGTGAGCAGAATAGGGGCAGGGAGGGGCAAAATAGGTTGGGGGGAAGGTAGAGACAGCTGGAAAAGTCTTTGGAGCCCAGGTCTACCCACCCCTGTGGCATCAGTAGTGTCTCCAGCATCCCCACTCCTGGTAGTGTCCCCAGCATCCAGTGCGGGCAACAAGTCTGAGTAGATTGGAAAATGTCAGATCCCAGGAAGTTTCTGGGCCTCCTACTTTGGTTCCTGGGCCCCCTTTTTGACCCTGGGCCCGGGTACAAATTACCTCCTTTACCCCCCTCTCCTAGGCCCTGCCCTCCAGGAGTGACCTTAGCAGAACATTTTGCATATGTCATTGAAGGGTAGCAGTGACATGAATGACTCTAGTTTAGGGCATTCTAAGCTGATTGTGAATATCACCATCTGACTTACGTGTTTTTCACATGATGTTCTAGGCCAGGGTGACCAGATACAATGGAGGACAGAGTGCCTATACCTTTAACCACTGTATAGGAGAGGGAATTTTAGCAGGTGAAGCTCAACATGAAAGAGTTTTAAGAAGTTTAAAGATATAGCACTCTGTCCTCATTGTGTCTGGTCACCCTGTTCTAGGCTTTTGTGATGATTGAACCCTCTTTGCTTCCTTCTTTCCCTCCCTATCTATTTACCTTAAAGAAAGCTTCAGAATAAGGTGAATAGGAAAGAAGCTTTCCAGAAGCGTTTTGAAACCAACACCATTGCATAGACACTGTGTAGAGTCACAGACAGGACATTTGTGGACTCACTGCCTTCTTTGTCTATGTCCAGCCATGACAATTGGTCTAGCCAGCTACCTCCTGGAGTTGGCATGCACCAGCTGATGGGGCATCCAAGCCCAGCAAAGCCAATCAGAAAGCAGGTAGGAATGTCCACATGGTTGTAAACTATCCAATCAGACAGAACAGTGACATCAGCAATCTCTGATTTCTAAATTAAGGTGAAGCCCAAAGATGCTTGGAAGTATTCCAGCTTGGCTCCCTCAGAAATCATATCTCTATGTGGTCTAGCCCTCACCCACTTTCTGGGGAGCAGATAGGTGACCTTCAAGCTGGTCTTGGAGTAAATGCAGTTAGGAAACAGTGAGATTAAGGGCCCAATTCTACTCAACTTTCCAGCATGCATGCAGCTGTGCCAAAGGGCAGTGTGCTGCATTCTGCAGTGGTGGGGCCAGTCTTGGAGATCTCCTCAAGGTAAGGGAATGTTTGTTCCCTAACCTTGGGACTTCATTGCAGCTGCATCAGAGCAGGAAAGTTGGATAGGATTGGGCCCTTAGATGCATTTACTTCTAAGGTATTTTTGCTCTGACCCACACACTTGGGCACTACCAATGTCTAAGGGCCCAATCCTATCCAATATTCCAGTGCCGGTGTAGCCGTGCCAATGGGGTGTGCACTGCATCCTGTGGTGGGGAGGCAGTCACAGAGTTCTCTTCAAGATATGGGAACATTTGTTCCCTTACCTCGGGGCTGCATTGCGGCTACACTAGTGCTGGGAAGTTGGATAGGATTGGGCCCTTAGTCATTTCCCAAGTCTGCTTCTTTCTTCTTTCTTCTTTGTATTGTCCTCCCCCCACTATATTTCTAAATAAACTCTTTTTATGTTTTAACTCTTTACCTGCCTCTGTTGGTTGCACTTGATCAGAACTTTGCCCCAGGCCTCCTCAATCACTAGCTACACACTTTTGGTGAGGTTTTTAGGAAATTCCCCATGTAATCTGGGAGGGAGTATTCCAAGGATGATGTCCCTCCAGGGCCTCTGAGAGGAATTTTATCAGGGGGTACAAAGTTTCTTTTAGGCCCGTTTGCAAAGGGGGAGGGGTGAAACAGAGTGGGGGAGGGTGGTGATGGGCAAGCTGGATGGGGGCAGGGAGGGGCAAAACAGGATTAGGGGAGTGTGGAGGCAGCTGGAAAACTCTTCTGAGCCCTGGTCTACCCACCCATGTGGCATTGGCAGATAAATACAGTAATACAGAAAACCAAACACACTCCTAAGTATATATGGCTTGTCAATAGCTGCAGCTGCATGCTTGTGGTAGTGTCCCCTGCATCCCGTGCATGCAACAAGTCTCAACAAGTAGAGAGGAAAATGTCAGATCCCAGGAAATTTCTGGGCCCCTTCCTTGGGCTCCTGCGCCCCCCTTTTGACCCTGGGCCCGGGTACAAATTACCCCCTTTACCCTCCTCTCCTAGGCCCTGTGTCCCTCTGCCTGGCTTTGTCCTTATGGTGGTAGCACAGTCTGCTGAGTTGTGTCCTCGAATGGGACACACAACATGCAGGAGTGACATTGAGCTGTCACTGTCTCTCAGTCTAACCTCACAGGGTTGTTGTGAGGATAAAAGGAGTTAACCAAGTGGTTCTGGAACTTTTCCAGCTCACACCTCCCCTGATCCTTGTAGCCATTGGCCACGCCTCCCCATTACAACACCTCACCTCAGTTACCCCCAAAATGGGGATGAAGGTGTTATAATTATACACTAGAAACAAAAGAAAGCTGCCAGCACTCTGAGGTGGCAATCCTAACCACACTTACCTGAGAGTAAGCCCCACTGAACAAAATAGGACTTACTTCTGAGTAGACCTGGTTAGGATTGTGCCCTGAGTTTGTTAGCAGCACACCTGGAGGGTTTTGGAAAGGGAAGGAGAAAGTGATGAATTTGCAGGAGGGGAAGACTTTGTTTTGTGTGTATCTGCTAATTGCAAACTGACGCAAACTGAGACCTAGAGACTGTTTGGCTGGAATCCTAACCCCACTTTCCTGGGAGTAAGTCCCATTGCCTTTTGTCTTACAATAGCAGCCAACAGAGTACCACCACCACCACCCCCCCCCCCAAAAAAAGGAGGCAGGAGGAAAAAGGGGAACGGCTAAAAAGGAATGGGGATTTTTTTACTTTTAAGCAATTTTTGGAGACAAAGCCATCAAGAGTGGGTTTTTTTTCTTTTTTGAAGGGGGAGGAAAAAGAGAAAGGTGCGGATCTTGGGTTAAACTGACACAGACACCAAGCCTTTGTAGGTCTACTCAGGTAAGCCCCATTTGAGTCAATGGGGCTTACTCCCAGGAAAGTGTGGAAAGGATTGCAGCCACACCCAGCAAGATTACAATTCACCCCAAAGTAGATGGGGGCTGCTCACACACACACACCCAACATGCAGATGCCACCCCTGTTCTCCCCCCCCCAAGAGGAGGGATGCAGGCTGGAGCATTTGGACGCCCCCCCCCACTAGGAGCAGGCTGGTTCCTTCCTTCCCAAGCAGCCTTGACCAATCCCAGGATGCCCATGGCGAGGGGCACACTGGGAAATGTAGTCCTTGGGGTGAGGTTGCACATGGACAGAGCTCCATGATGAGATGCGGCACCTGTGCCTGCCCGCCCAGCCAGCCTTCTCTCCCACCTCCCCCCACCATGTTTCACAGCCCTCTCAGCCTCACGCTGCCCCACCCACCTCGTTCACAGCTGCAGAAAAGCAGCAAGGCAGCATGTGCAGCAGAGCAGCCCAGCCCAGCCTCTCTCCCGGAGATGCCTCGAGACGCCCCTGGAGGCTTGCCATGCCTCACTAGGGAGGTCGGACGCACAGATTGAATACCTCAGAGTTAACTCATGTATACTACCCTGGATTCCTTGGAGGAACAGTGAAAGATAACTTTGAATAACAACAAATTGTCAAATATACAGAAGGGTAGGCTAGCAAGTCCTTATTTGTGACTTCAAGACAACATGCAACATGAGACCCCCACATGCTGTTTAAACATGGTTATTCACTTTTGGAACCCTCATGAGACTAGTAAAAAATAATGTTGAGAATTAGCAGGACCTAAAGTTTGAAAAAATAGCTCTATAGAAGTTTAGCTGGGGAAAAAATACAGCTATCAGCAAAACTAGAAAAGAATATTAAATATCAGAATTTGAGTGGATGGAAATTGTTGTAATCCAGATGCATTTAAGTGACAGACTCTTCATCATGGATTACAAAACTAAAAGGAGTAAAAATAATTAATTGAGGGATTGCAATAAATGATTTATTCAAGGCATTTGCTACATACAACTGGTAAATAGCCAAAAATTTAATATAATACATTCAAATATAACATCTGGTTATAAAAATATCCCAACCCCATAAAATTAAGAGCAGTTTTATGAGTTCTGCTATTTTATTCAGAATATTTTATTGCATATCCATGTCACTTCCTTTTTACATATGTAAAGGGGAAAGGATATATTCATGACTTTGGCCACCTGGGTCCTACTTGTTGCTGTTAAATTCATTTTGTTCTGTCTTTTAAATTGATAATCCTAAAAATTCCAGTTGTCATTTCAGAATCTATCAGTCCTTATCAGGTCCCTCCTGATTCACTGATGTTGAAACAGATGGCCCCAAGTACAAAGTAATGGAGATCTATGACCCTCCAAAGACCCAAAGGAGTGTCACACACCAAACAGTGCTCTACTAAAACCATTTGTGCATTGTGTATGTGTGGCTCCATACCCTTCTGGATAGCCTTTTGTGATGGTTCCAGAGGTGCTAGTACCCTTTTGCAGTGATTCCCAAACTGTACGCCATGGTACCTGAGGGTGTCAAGGTGAACACATAGGGGTGCCACGGGATGTTCCCAGCAGCCTCTTCTTCCAGGTCTCCTGGGTGCCACCATCTTGGCTGGTTCAAAATCATGCAAGAAACTGTAGAATTCTCATTTAGAATTTCTCATGGGAATGCTGGCCAGTGGCACTGCTGTAGCAGGGCGTTGTGGTAGAAGTGTGCTGTGACCCTGCTAAGTTAGAGAACCATTGCCCTATAGGATTGGGCTTAGTGCCCAGGTTTAATCAAGTTTTAATGATTTTATGAAATTACACTCTTGCGGATGTTCTAAACTTGATCCTTTTTCTTGGGAGAGCCTGTCACCTATGAGCCCCACATACAGTCTTTTTAGCCACTGAACTATGGAAGGTTCTAGTAGGAGAGGTTATGTGGGCTGTTCTTAGCAGCCTAGTTGGACAAAATGTGGGTGACATGGGTTCTATTATATCATATTATATCATCACGATAGATTGTAAGTACAACCTGTATATACTATATGCCATATGCACACACTGATCAGGGACTTTCGCGCGTGATTTGTATCATGGCATCGTCAGTAAGCATCTACATGATCAAGACTGGTGGATGGCAGGATGCTAGGGTCTAATCTTGGTTGCTATGCTACTCTTGTTGCTACTGCACACATCTGCTTTCTGTGTTGGGATTTATAGGATCATGGATAAGTTACTCTTGCACTGTTTTGGTGTCGTCCCAGGGTAGCAGGATCATAGGATTAGTTCATTAACGTGTGTTTTAATGTGTGGCTGTTAAAATTATTTTATATCATTAGTCACCTCAGGAGCTCCTTCACCTGCACAGCAAGCATTAGAAGAGTACTTAGTAAGTAAATAAAATAAATCTATCCCTGAGCAATTTTCTCTGTCAAACATCTCCTACTATTATTTTGTATTTGTCACTGCTTCATTAAAAAGCTTTTTTCCTTGGATATTTGACAGAGAAAACATCTCCCAATCTGCATTTAATTATTTGTTTTTTTTATCATCCTTTTCCTATAAATACCTAGCTTTATGCGATCATTATGTAAAGCTTTTTCTAGTCCCTTTATCATTTCCATCACTGTTTCTCTAAACCCTAAAGTTCTTCCATAGCTATATGGTAGAGCTGTAATTTCTTATCACAGTAATTGCCTGTTTGAAGTTAAAAGGAGATTTTGAGTGCTTAAAAGAAATGTTTAGACACCTCTTTCACCCATGGGAATTTCCAAAGATGGAGGTGGGTGAATTACTTGGCACTGGATGACTGTTATAAAATCAGGTTGGAAATAAAAATAGATTCAGAGTGCACTCCACAGTAGCTTTGATTGCACCCATAGCCACCCAGGTGCACTTTGTCTCAAACGTCATATTTAAAATCCCTCCAATAAGACATTCTTAATATTAACTGGTTTTAAGAAAGGAAATTAAGCAGTTTGTTGAATTTCCTTGCATCATTGCTCTTGGAAGAGACAGAAGATGTCCCAGAGGTAACAGACATTAGTTAACAGTTCTCCTTCCTCTATTTGGCATTAGGTTGTTCTGACACATCTGTGAGATGAGCTATTAAAATAATTGACGAAACCTGCTTAATCAACATAAACAAGCACACACACACAACAAAGCCCTTGGGAAATTCTGGAGTTGAACCAAATGATCAATTAATATCTATTCTCTTCTATGTGAAAAGAAGAAGAAAATGTCTGTTTCACCCTTTATAGCATTTCACATAGCTTTAGGGAGAACTTGCGTGGCCAAGCATGGCACAGTGAAGGTTTCTCAAGACAGAATTCCAGGATTGACCCCAGGCCCTCTTCCTTCAGATTTTTCTCTGGTGATAGTACAACAAGGAGCCATGAGAGGCAGTGGGGAAGTGGTATGTGTGGTTTGTTCCACTAAAGGTTTGTTATTAATGTTGCCAACCTTCCAGGACATACCTGGAGCTTCCAGAGGTCCGCATCAATCTCTAGGTTGACTACAGAAGCAATCCTGCAGAATTTAATCCTGAGCCTCTGTGGTTTAATTTAATCCTGGGCCTCTGTGGTTTGGTGGCACTGTGAGATGTTGGAAAAGAATGTTTCTAGAACATTGGTAGCTTCAGTCAGTTGGCAACGCTATCTTAGTCAGTAGGCAACCCTATCTGCCATGCATGTCATAGTGAGGTGGAAAAAACTGTCTGCAAACTGACCTTTCAGAATCAAATACCAGTATGTGATTCCCCAGAGGTGTACATACATGGGCCTTACGTATGGAGCAATGCACAGCATAGGTGAAAAGTAAGGCCAAGAGAATCTCATCCTCATTGCTATCAAGCTATTGCACACAAAACATCACAGGCATGGACACATTTGGGAAATAACGGGCCTTCACTGAGTTTATTATGTATGGACATTCCCCACTATTTCTATATATACCTCACATTGCCTTTCTTATTTCCTGTCTTAAAGTATTTGGCTTTTGCCCTCTCTAGGGATCTCCCTCCCCAAGGCAAAATTAGTCATATTTCTTCTGTTCTAGTCTGTTTCTACAGCTCTTTGACCCTGCAACAGTCAACCTTTTCTTAAACTGATTAAGGGCACAATCCTAACCCCTGACGTCACTGCTTTCCAGCACTGGCATAGCGGTGCCAATGGGACATGTGCTGCATCCTGCAGTTGGGTGTCACTCACAGAGGCCTCCTCAAAGTAAGGGAATGTTTGTTCCCTTACCTCAGAGGTGCACTGCCCTTATGTCAGTGCTTTCCAGCACTGACCGAAGGGGTTAGGATTGCCCCCTAAATGTCACAAGCCCAGGTAGTGGTGTGACTATTGACACCACATGCTGATGAAATCAGGTCAACTTTGGACATTTGAGCACAACCACTGAAGTTGTAAATGAGTGTCAGCATTCAACCTGCTCTGATATGTGGTGTCGGCATTCATGTGAAGGTAGCATGGCCAAATACCAGTACTGTTTACAAGCTTATGGGATTGTCGGAACAGACCCTAACACACAATCCAACGCATGTTTATTCAGAAGTACTGTAAGTATTGTATTCAATGGGGCTTACTTCCAGGAAAGTGTATATAGGATAAGTGTATATGGGCAGGAGGTCTGGTCTAGAGGGTTGAGCCTCCATTTGCCTGAAGATAACATCCGAAGGTCGCCAGTTCGAGGCCACCAGCACCGTGCGACCTTGAAGCAGCTGACAAGCTGAGCCGAGCTATTCCATCTGCTCTGAGTGTGGGAGGATGGAGGCCAGAATGTGCGAGCAGATCAAGAAAGAAACATCTGAATGTTGTGGTTTCTTGAAAGATAGAAACCTTCTTTCAAATTGTAAAAATCCCTACGGGGATTTAAATTGCCTGCCTATGTAAACCGCCTTGAATAAAGTCTAAGGAGAAATCTGAGGACCAAGAAAGGCGGTATAGAAATACCTGTATTTATTATTATTATTATTATTATTATTATTATTATTATTATTATTATTATTATTATTATTGGATTGCAGCTAAAAAAGCTTCTGCCTCAGATCTTAAGGTACATCAAGATTCTTTGTTCAGTTTCTCTCTGACATTTTCTCTCAATTTCAACTCACTGAGTGACACAAAGTTTCAGAGAAGATACTTGCAGAAAATTCAAAATATAGAGTAGCAATAAGTGAGTAGGGAGGGAAATTGGTTAGTCTTGGAGGAGGAATGATGCTTAGAAATTTCATTTAGTCTTGGAAGTGAATTGTAAGGAAATCAATATGACTTGGCTGAGGTGAGGGTGAATTGATCATTAGAATGACTTGATTTTGCTATTGGAAAGAAACTTTACAAAACATTCAGAGTTCTGGTGTAGGATTCATTCAATCAATCACTAGCCAGCAATTCAGAATGCACAGGGCACAGGGGCATTTGGGACCACACATGTCTCTGTATACCTCATGCATTATATAACATGTCATCCCCATTCTGACTCTCAGAAATTGCAGTTACTGGGTCAACTCTGAAAAGCAATAGTTTTTGCTTTGCAACTCTGATAGCAATAGTTAATAGTTCCTTAATAAAATGACAGGTGAAAGGTGTACCTCTAACGAAGGAACAGTAAGACTCCCCATTTATTGTTAGAACAATGTTGGCTGGTTTTTGTTGTGTTGGAGATTGTATATATCATTACACAGATACAAATATATAATAGGAATAAATATTAAAATGAAAGGCCTAGATGACTCTACACTGAGTTGCACATATTCTTGGTAATATGAACACACAGATTAATGCCAAAAGAGCTCTATGAAGAGCCAGTGCATCTTGGATGTTACTAAAAGCATTTTTGACACACTGGGAACATTCACAATACTCACCCATTCTCCTTGTCATTAAAGATTTGAAATATACTTTTTATCTCTTTAGAAAATACTCTTTGGGGTTGTTGTCTTTGTGCAAGTGTATATGTGTGTGCTTTTTAAAAAATTTTTTGTCTGCCAGCCTAATAGCTGCACTTGTTGCTCCACAGGAATATTTCGACATCTCCACAGTTGGAGATCTTTCTGGCATACTTTCCCTGGGAGAGAAAAACAACTTCTTTTTTCATACGTATTCTTGGTAATTATGTGTATCTCCTGAGATGAAGAATTCTGGTTCATTTCAAGTCAAGGATGAGCCATCCCATTGTGACTTTCTTTCAAATGCTGTTGTGTGTCCCTCTGAAGCCAATGTCAAGTGGTTGTTTATTTTAGGACACTTGGGTCCCTGCTGTGACATACAACGTGACAGTCAGCCCTCGTGTTTGCAACCAAAAGGTAAGGGAGAGCACCCAGTTGTTCTTGACATACAAGGTAGCAGCAGAGACAACATCATTAGATAACAAGCACAGAAGCAGGAAGTATGCCTTTCAATTCTGTTTAAAAGGTATGTAAAGATTTATGGGAGGTGGGGATGCAGCACGTAGTGGTTTGGGACTGGCAACCATCTCCCTGCTTCACCTTTTCCCTAGGTGAACTGGGAAAAGGTACTTCTCACTGCTAAAACCCAAAGCTAGAGAGCCGAGGCAGAAGGAGGGTGCCTTTGGAAACCTCCCTCCCAGGTTAACAGGGAGCCCCAAAATTTGGGGAGTCACCTTCAAATTAAACAGTAATGGAATGTGGACACTGTGGCAACCCACTCCATCCATGACCGGAAACCACTAGGTAAAACAAGGCATTTATTAAAAGGCTGACAAATATCAAAACAATGGAGTGAAAGATGCAAGGCAAACAACAACAACTACTACTACTACAAGGCAGTGGTAAGCTAGCAAAAAGAGGACAAAGGGGAGGATGGCAAATGTTGGCAAGGATGTTAGAATGCGAGTAGCAAATAAAGCAAAGACCAGATATGACTCCCCTCCTCACACTTCCTACAGCCCATTCTAACTATTTATGACAGCAGAACACAGTTGTAAAT
The DNA here is from genome assembly GCF_035046505.1 of Tiliqua scincoides. Lineage (NCBI taxonomy): Eukaryota > Metazoa > Chordata > Lepidosauria > Squamata > Scincidae > Tiliqua > Tiliqua scincoides. The sequence goes on along the minus strand of NC_089823.1, from coordinate 161,596,753 downwards.
GCAACTGCCATACAAGGTGCAATCATTTTGGAACTTCTGCCACAAATGGCAGTGGTGTTGATGGTCCTCTGTTGTTACCAGACACCCATGTGAGCAGGCAGGCTGGTGGGGGTGGGTGGGTGGTGGGAGGAATGGGAGAGTTTCTGGGTGGGGAGGATGGGGGTGGGAGGAGGTGGATCCCAATGGCAGCAATTGGTTCCAGGATCTTATCCCCATTCGTTCTCTCCTTTCCTCTCCTCAGACTTATGCCAGCAAAATAGGGGACCCATTGGGGAAGCAAAGTATCTCAAGGTGTGGTCCCATTCCCCCCTTCCACATGTACAGTGTCCCCTTATAGCTACGGTTTTCAAATTCTCCAGGAGTTTGAAACCCGCAGTAAGTCTTTGCGGGGAGGGGGGGAGGCAGCAGGGCAGGGGAAAGCAACGACGCAATCCCCAGGAGAGGATCCCCAGCAGAGCGATCTGCTCTGCCTCTGCAAAAGTGGAAGCGGAGCGCGATCGCCCCACTCTTCCTTTCCCTGACCTGGGGAGCCCTGCAGGCGCTCGCGCAGGGCTCCCCGCACGCAGGGACGGCTGCTGCAGGGACTGGAGGGTGCACCCCGGTCCCTGCAGCCCCGTCAGAAGGGAAAGCGAAGTGATCGTGCTCCGCTTCCTGTTTTGCGGAGCGGGGCGCAATCGCTCCCTTTTCACTATTCCTGACCTGGGGAGCCCTGCCAAAGGTTGCGCAGGGCTCCTCGCACCCCTGGGAGGCTGCAGGTGTATATGTGTGTGCTTTTTTAAAAAGTGCACTCAAGCCCCTGCAGCCCCCCTGAGCGGTGCGAACTTGTGGATCGCGCCGCTGCCTTCCCCCTGTCTCCTAGCTGCCCCCACCCCTTAAGGGGGCAGAGGTCAGTACCCACAGGCTGGGGCGTTGTGACGTCCCAGTTTGAATACCACTGCCCCATAGTAGCTTCCATTTACACAGGAAAGGTAAAAGCTACTGTAACTAATCTCTCTCTCTTTGTGTGTGTGTATGTATAACAGAAGAGGAAAAAGTATCGTATGTCAGGCATTTAGAACACACTATCATGAATGAATATGCCTTAACAGCAGTGTTCTCCATTATGTCCCTTTTAATGCATTGTTCATCTTTAACGCACTGAATTATTCATCGCAATTTGCCTTTTTCATCCCCAGAACTTTTGATGCTAGCACGGCGAAGTACATACCATGATTTTATCTCTGTTATATAAACTGTACAAGGAACAGATAAAAGAATTAACTGTTTCATCTTGCTCACATTAATATTGAGGCTGTTTTTGTTGTATGTAGGAATGGTCTCAAAATTGGTCCTAGCCAGAATCCAGGAAAGAACTTTTGAGTGCTGGCTGGGGCTGAAATGTGTTTGAAGGACGGCCAGAACCTGCCTTGCTGAGGTGGATTCTAGTACCACTCTGGAAATGCTTCAGGTACCTAGCGCATGTTGTCACTACTTGTTGGCTGAACTACACAATTGGACATGTCAGGTGGTATTCTAAAGCAGCCTGGGGATGTCCAAGGATGTGCCAGAGTCACTACACTGAGTCACATGTCTAAAGTCGCAAGTCTCCGATCCCCTGACTCGAGTCAACTTGTGAATTATAATGGGCAGCCCTCATGACTCATCCTGAGTTGCTGTAGAGTCATTTTTTACCTGAGTCTTTATGAGAAACTGTTTGTGATGCGAGTCAGGTGCAGCAAAAAAAAGCAAGCAAGCAAGCACACAAAACACAGTCACAAGTGCACACAAAAGCAAGTTGGGACTTGAGTCTATTTGAGTCAAATACTGGCCCCGAGTCGTGAGTCGGGTTCACATCAGTGACATCCATGACTCAAGCTAACATGAGTCGCAAAAAATGTTTGTTTTCGCAACTCGAGTCAAGTCTTTACAAGTCAAGTTCCTATCCCTGGGGATGCCCCACTGCAACCACTGGGAGATGGCTGTGCAGGATGAAAATGGGGATGGAGCCTCAATCAGCAATTTTGCAGCCCCTGGTGTGAATTGCTGGTGTCAGCAGAAACTGCTAGGCAATCATCAGCTTCAAGCTTACATATTGTTGACTGGGGGTCAACTGGGGTCAACTGGACTGGGGTCTACACATGAGAGGGAAAGGAGGAACACATTACCAGGGCCTGAAAGTCCTGTGGGGACAAAGCCTGGGCTGTAAGCCCATTAACATGAGGGAAATATTGAGACTCAAGTGTAAAGGAGAAAGTTTATGCAGACTGATTTTCCTGTACCTAGATGGGGGAATTCCAAATCTTATCTCATTGCTGAAGTCATTCCAAGGCAGTCTTACAAGAGAACAAGTAGCAGTCTGAGCAGAGAACTGCTGTCATGCTCTGTGACACACTCTTTCAAGGACTCAGAGTTCTTGTAGTCAATGTGTCCTGTGCAGAGAGGAAGGCAGCGCCAACTGGATGTGGCAGTCAAGAGGCAGCAGGAGGGAGAGATATGCATCATCTAGCCAGGAATATAGAGATCCCAGGAGCAGTAGGAGCCAGTGCTGCCGATCAGATATGCAGGTTCCAGAACATTTGAGAGACAGTGAGTTCAGATCTGACCTCCAGAGTGCAAAGAAGAGCTGACAATAGAGTCCCAGGACAGGAGTAGCATCTAGAGACCATTTGTCACTCATGGATCATTAATATGCATGCATACCCTACTGCTGTATCTGGCTTTGAATATAAATCAGGCAGCCAAAAATGTAAGGCTCTGTAGTGACATCGCGAAAGATATCACCGAGGAGATAGGGTGTGGTGTCCACAGTGCCCCTTCCCCTAAGTAAATGCAGGGTTAAAGCCCAGGTGGTAGCTAGAGGTGTGCTGCACAGCTGCAGCCACTAGAGGCTAAAGGGAACCTAGAAGTATATAAACAGCACCTGGAGGAACTAGGGGGTGTGGGTTGTGGAAAGAGTGTAGGTTGGACCAGATCAACTTACCTTGGACTGTGACTTGGCTTATTGGCTCTGGACTGTGACTTGGCAACTCTCATTGATTGGACTGGCTTACCTGGAATCTGACCTTGGACTGTGACTTGGTTTATTGGCTCTGGACTCTGGTTTGGCAACTTTAACTGATTGGACTGACTGACTTGGAATCTGTGGACTGGGACTTGACTCTGACTTTTGCTTGCTGCACTTGTGAGTTTAACAAGGGAAACTAATCAGCCTTAAGTGGGCACGAGGCCCAGTGGGGAGGAGCTGTGGCAAGAAAGGCTCTAAGGGACAAGACACTAAACAGCGCTGATCAATCCTATGATTTTTCAGAACAGACAAGGCCTTTTGTGAAGGAAGAGTGTGTTACAGTAGTATACTGGGCCCAAAGAAATTATGCTTGCGCCCAGGTCTGAGGGAGACACTCCATGTCTGCATTGCCACCTGCTGGTCATTACTGGTAAGGGCAGGTATTTACATCTTTCCACATTGGTGCTGGGTAGCTGCTGCCAGAGACCTATCTTGGTGTCTTATGACCACCAGCAGGTGAGAACCATATTTGTAGTATGGGAATCCCATGGATGGAGCAAAGCAGGATGGAGCAGGGAAAGAGGATACAATGGGGGAGTTCCCTACAATGAGTTGAAAAGCAATCACAAAGAGTTTGTGTGGAGTGCTACAGGGGACAAGTATGAATTTGAAGAGATTTTGTGTGTACTGTGACTTTGCCTTACCTTTTGCTGGTTCCATTGTGTTCATTGATTTATTGGCTCATTTTTCCTTATAGTGAAGCAAAAAATGTTTGAGGCTGTATTTTGGAGTGTGTAACAAGTCCATAGTGAATGAGCCAGTGCCAGTTTATGCTGCAGTATAATTATGGAGCATCTGGTTTATGAGATATGAGACCATCACGTCAAATATTACCACAGTAATCAACATAGCAATAAAACAGAAGTGCACCTGTGCTTGAAAGAAGCACACAGCTCTACCTCCTTCATTGCTGTTTTTCAAGATCTCCTTTTGAGGACAATTTATCTTTCTGACATCCTTTATAACGAGGTGGCAGGATTTGTATATTCTGTATACATTGTGTTATTGATGCACTGTTCCTCACACTCAATCCACTAGTTGATCCACCTAGACATGACACTTTATCTTTGATTCCTTTTTTCCCCACTTGCTTTCCAGATTTAGACCATCACCACTTTTTCTCCCTTTATACCATTGTGGCAATGTTCACTTTTCTGTTTTATCCCCTTCTTGGCTAAAACACTGGTTTTGGTTCTGGTCATTCGCCTCCTTGGCTACGGCAACCTCCTTCTCTCTGGTCTTCACTGTCACATCTTAGCCCTTCCCCTTCTATCCCAAACTCTACTGCCACAAACATTAATCCCTCTAATTGTTTGTACTGTGACACCCCATGTCACAAAGGCTATCTAACCCTTTCAGCATCCAGCATAAACTCCTGGTCCTTGTATTGAAAGATCACTATGTTCATGTCCCACCCTAACAGCCTGTCCTTGTTTCCTGTTGTGCTCCTGACCAATACCTTTGCTTTGCTCATTCTCAGCTGCTCAAAGGTGTCCTGCTTCATTCCATTCTCCCTCACTGCCCCTCATGTGAGGGAGAGCCTTAGCAGAGCCATGATACACGCAGAATTCTTGAGCCTGCAGCCCAGGAAAAGACCATTAACAGCTGGCAGTTCAAGTGGCCATTTCAGGTGTGCCATCATTGGTCATGAGTCTTTTCCAGATCTGGAAGTTTCTCCAAGTTTGGAGTTTGCATTTGAATGGAAAAATTAGCATTTCTAACCTCTGAGGAGTTGTAATAAAGTGCAAAAAAAAGTGTAATCAAGGACAGGCAGACTACTGTCTTTTAGACTACTGCCAAAAGTCTGGTGGAGGGTGGAATAGTTCCATTCTGCTTTTTGAAAACTCTGGAGTGGACTACACAGATTGAAATGGAGTCTAAAGTCTACTCTGGGAGACCTGTGGCAAGGCTTCCTTGAGCATGCTGAACGATCTCAGTCATAATGAAAGGTTTGTGAAAAATATATCACCTAGACTGCCTTGCTAGAATATGTCTTCAAAAGCTACAAGCCCTTTCCAAGTAAGGACACAACAAGCAAGACACTAGTCTAACACAGACTGAGGATCCTCTCGGGTCAAGTCAGAATTCTGCCCCATGTGCCTGAGGCCTTGGGCACAGTGACAGTGTGGAAAAGACCCTGTTGCCACTAAATTAATCCAGAGACCCTTGATTATTTTTGGCAGTGGCTTGGAACCCATCACAGTGCAATGGGTCCTGATTCTATTCTGGAAATATTTCTGCTGCAATAGTGGCCTAAGATTCTAGCTTAAGGTGGAACTGATGACAGTCGGTCTGTTCTTAATGCCAATTCAACTGCAGTGAAGATAAGCCTAGGAGATCCTTTTTCATTTACTACTGTTCGCTAGGAAAGGTTATGGTTTTGCCACTGATTAAGAGATATATACGTGTCTGACTTCTAAGGGGAAAGCCTTTGCAGCAAAGGTTATGTGCAATGTGCCAAGCTTGTGCATTTTGTGAACCAATTGATTTAATTCATTTGTGCCTTGGCGCTTTCACAGACAACTAGCAAAGCTTACCAGGTGGCCAAAGTAGTAGTTCCACTCTGAAAATTGTTACTGCTTTCATTACAAAGAAAAAAATTCATCTTACAAAGGGCATTTGAAACTTCTGTACAGATTATGAAACACTTGGAGGTATCTGGCAGTAGGCATCCTATTAACTGTCAAGTGAAGTTTGCACCAACTTGCAGCCTTATCCTCCAACTTTTTGGGGCACAACCCTTTGAGATAATGGACAAAGCAAGGGGAGGTGAATGAACTTGAGTGCTGAAAAGTGATGAAGGTGCTCACAGCACAGCTTTGGGGCACTGCGCATTAGATGTAAGAAGGAGTAGAAGGCAATGATAAATCAATTTCTCTTTCTAGTACTGTCACAGCTGCATCAGTCTGAAAGTAGGTTCATATCTCTAGATTAATACTTATGAGGAAAGGTTGTTGAAAGTAAGTGAATGATGCAAAACAAATCAATTTGTTCTATGTATATAGTTGCAATGAGAGACAGTTAACCCATTTTTGCCCAGCCCTCAAGTGTACACATTTGGTCCTTGTTGCATATATACAATGTTGGGTACCAATGGCTTAAGTGAATCAAACAAACTCTCAGACCTCTGCACTGGGAGGAGTTTGCGGAGATGGCGTGCAGTGCAATCCTAAACTGCACTTAAAGCATATTTGCCCCTTTTCATCAGCAAGTCACATCGGCGCACAGAGGTGCACTGGCACACAGTGGCTGAATCCAGCCTCCATGGCAGCTTGCACGGTGAACCTTGCATTGGCCCAGCTGGGCCGACTCAAAGCTGTAGGGTGGGTGGGCAAGAGGTGCGACGGAGCTGTTCTGGGGCGGGGGGAGGTAGGCAGTGGGCAGCACCGGGGGCAGGCAGGCAGGGAGCAGGGGACAGGGCTGGGATCCAGCAGTTATACCAAATTCCAACCCCTGTTCCCGGGGAGTTCAGAGTGGCTTGAAGTTGCTCTTCTCTTCTTGGACTTGCGCCACCTTTGGAGGTGGCGCAGATCCAAGGAGACCCATAGGGGCCGCTATGGTTGATGTCACCCTGCACGGTCATGGAACCACCACCTTGGAACTCCAGCAACGTAGGGGGGCTGCAAGTGGTGCAAAATTCTAATTGGAGGTGATGTGCCAAAGCAGTAGTGGCCTCTGAAAGTTACCTGGCAAATCCACAGTGAAAACACAAAGATAGAGGGCCTAGCCAAAAGTCAAGGCTGGAGCCTGTGAATGTTGAATGGTCACCCTGTGGCCACACTCAAAAGGCGATACAGAGTTGATACAGTAGCACTCAAATGGTGGCTGAGGGGGTGCAATACTATTTGAATGGCGACAGTGTGCCAATTCCGAATGCAGGAAATGAATGTGGTCCCAAGCTGACAAAGACACAAAGGAGGCTGATAATAGTAATAAAAACTTGTTGCTACGTTCAGTAGCATTCCCAGAGGGAGGGCACAGCGCTAAGTTTTGCAGGGTGCCTCAACACACCATGGAAGCTGCCCTTACCCCCTGCCATTGGAGGCATTCTGGGTGGTGAGAGCAATGCATTTGCTCTCACCACCTGTAATGGCTCTGACAGCTAGAGGGAGGGGCAGTTTACAGGATGCATTGAGGTGCCCTGCAAAACATAGCACTGTTCACCCCCCCCCACCTGGAACGCTACCAGTCCTACTTATTGATTAAGAAGCTTTGAGAGATTAAGGGCACAATCCTAACCAGGTCTAAGTCCTATTTTGTTCAATGGGGCTTACTTTCAGGAAAGTGTGGTTAGGATTGCAGCCTTAGTGTGTGATTTACTCCAGCCTACTCTCTCCTAGAGTCTGTGGCCTTTGCATTTAGGATTTTCCTTCCCCACTGTTCTGCCACAAGTCTATGCCTGTTGTCCAATCCTGCTCTTTAGAGGATTGCTCTTTAACCCCTGCTAACTGGGTAAGAGGCACTTTTTCAAGTGGGTGCTCCTTTTTTTAGCAGGGAGAGAATAACTGGCCCACCTCACCCCAGCACTGTCTGTTCTAGTGGCTGTCTGTTGGTATTCATTTGCATCTTTTTAGATTGCGAGCCCTTTTCAGACAGAGAGCCATTTAGTTATTTGATTTTTCTCTGTAAACTGCTTTGTGAACTTTTAGTTGAAAAGCAGTATATAAATACTGTTAATAATAATAATAATAATAATAATAATAATAATAATAATAATAATAATAAGAGTCAGGATACTTTGCAAAGAGCCAAAGAGCACTGCTGGAATTTTCTCAGCAAGAAAAATAGCACTTTATTTTGTACTTTCTCTCATACTAGCGTCCAAGGCAAATGGGAAATAAGTCTGCAATAATGTGATTCAGCAGTCAGCTTTTTCTCTGCTGTTGGTACTAGTTGCTCATTTGTTTATTCCAGGGAGCCCAGGAAACACACAGTTGCATTGCCATCTTTTCCCAGCCATCATCCTGTTTTTCAAAATTGCTCATTTGTAGCAATTTGGGGGCTGCAGTTGTACTCACCGTTCTTTCACATGTGAACTGATCTATAGTCCCACCTGCTTTGGACATGGCTGATGATGATCCCACTTCTCTCCACTGAGCATCATCTCTTCACCTTTGCCATTTCAGTGTTTTAGAAGACCTACAATGAATCGCCTAAGGGACTTGATAGCTGCCCCTTCCCTGTGCTGCCCAGTTTGACTCTTCAACTATTTTCTTTACAAAAAGAAATGTAGCATGGTTTGTGTCATTCCAAGGGACATGCATGCTCTTTTGAAAGAAAGCAAGATGCCCTTCCCCAAAGCAGCAGCAGTAGCAGCAATGGTAGAAAAAAAGAGGGTAGATGAACTTCCTAATGAGCTTATTATGGGGAGAGGGGTAGGCATTACGCCCACCCTGGTTATCTACTGCATAGGATCTAGCTAGTGTATAATTAGTACTGAATCAGGGCCACCACTGGTATAGTGTTGAGTGCCCAAGGCTGTAATCATCTACACAGTTACCTGGGAGTAGGTCCCACTGAACTTAATGGGACCAACTTCTGAGTAGATGTGCAATGGATTGCCCTGAAACTCAACTTTTTGTGTAAACCTTCAGAAAGTGGTAGCCCCAAATGGTAAGTAAATGCCTAGTGCTTCGAAACTACTGCCTTCTAAATTGAGAGAAGGACACTCAGGGCCCAGTCCTATCCAACTTTCCAGCACCAGTGCAGCCTCAAGGCATGGGAACAAATCTTCCCATACCTTAAGGAGGCCTCTGTGACTACCTCCCAACCACAGGATGCAGTGCTTGCCCCATGGGCACAGCTGCACTGGCACTGAAAAATTGGCTAGGATTGGATTCTCATTCTGCATAATGTGGTAGGGTTTATTTACATATGTGTGCTATACATTTTTTAAAGAAGTACAGTAAGTTAAGACCAGAATCATGTTTCAAAGAGCCTAATCCTATCCTTCCCCCCCGCCGCCGCCGCCAATGCAACTGAGCCCAAAAGGCGCTTGATGTATGCTTCTCTGAGCCAAATTCCTGGGTAAAATCACCCCTGGTTGTGAGGCTCCTTTTCCACAGTCCCCCTGCTGAGATCACTCAGTGTAGCTCACCAAGAACAAATCTCTCAATGTGAAGGTTGAAGTGGGATGTGTAGGACATTTAGCTATATTGTAAATCCTCCACAGGAGAACTGAGTAGAATTCAGAGACACAGATGTTCAGCTGCTTGTCTTAGCCTTTGAGGGCAAAGCTTCCTTTTGCTTGTGAAGCACCATTGCTTGTGTTTGACAAAGCAGGCTGTTTTTCATGATATTGTTCCTTTCTTTGCATTGAAGAAATTTGTCATGTTCTAGACATATGCCTGGAAAAGCATTTCAGTCCCAAGTTCCCTGGGTAGGGGCTTACAGTCCAATCCTATACTTCCCAGTACCTGCTGGAGCAGCAACGCCAAAGCAGCTAATGCTGTATCCGACAGACACTGGGAAGCCGCTGAGAGTCTCCTCAGGGGAAGGGGTCTTTCATCCCCTTCCCCCAAGGAAAGCCCTGATTATGGCAATGGGATTTCTCACATCTGCGCTGGCTATTTTGCCAGTGCAAACGTGAGAACCTCTGTGTCGGGCCTTCTGGCCTAACACGTTCAGCATCTGGTGGAACAGGGCTCTGCCAGTCCCAACCCCTCCCACCACAGTTCCTTACCCTGGCCTGCCCTTGTTCTGCTCTTCCCCCATCCTCCTCAGCTCCCCAGAGGCTGCACCGCTGCCCATTGGTCTCACTTACCCCCAGTGCCAAGGGGTCCTCCTCCTGCTGGCACAGGCCCAGCACCCAGTACTCTGCAGGTGCCATAAATGTGCTTACAGCACATTTACAGCACCCAGCACTAGGGCTCAGCCCCAGTGCTGGGAGAGTTTAGGACTGGGCCCTTAATCCAGTAGGACTACCAGAGAGAGAACCTGGTTTCTCTCCGAAACCTCTAAACCCAGCCCTTGGTTTTCATTCCAAGGTTGCAGTTGTGGCTGTTGTTGCCTGGAAGCTGCCCCATTTTTCTGAGCATTTAAGTCGCTTTGTTTTCTTGCAGGAAAGAGCCATGTGTAGCTTTTCCCTGCTGCTTGTTCTGGCTCAGCTAATGAACAAGCAGGAATTTCAGTCCTTCATGAGGTTCTTCTGAAGGCCCCTGTTCATTCACGCCTCCTAGGAAGTTATTGTGCTATTTATACTTTTCATGTATAACTTGGTTTTCTCAAAGAACTTGGAGAGAAATACCCCTTTGGAGTCTTTGAAAACATTATGTTGCATCAGATTGATAATCGTCACTGGGAAAATCTAGGTTAACTATGAAGTACAGAAACCATTGATCACCTTATTTTAAATCAGGTCATTGAGTAGCCATAATTTATGGACCAGATTTTGTTACAGACTGTAGATCTTCCACAGAAGGGGCCGATTCATCTCATGAAACTAAAAGAGACCCTGTCACTTTGATTTACAGCCTTTCTTAGAGAAGAAGCAGCACAACTGCATCTCCCATCAAATGCAAGCAGTAGAGCAAAGTGGCTGCAAAAGTTTGTCGGAGACATTACATTCTGGCAAAGTTAGAAAGCGGCTCCTGAAGCACATGTCCAGCAGATCTTTAAGGATTGTTTCCTTTGCCTTTCAGAGCCAGATCAATGCATGATGTTTATGTTTGAATGGGAAGCTTATTGCTGGTGGGAAGGTCTTTGTCAGTGCCCACTAGCCTCAGAAAACTAAACTTTGCATTCAAAAATTATCGAACCGGGTGGGGGGGGGGAGATGGCAGAGCCTAGGAGCTTTGTGGACACCACTAGCAGCAAAAATAATAGCAAGGTCCTTGTCTTGTGGGGGCAAATCTGATGGGCTGAGGATTTTAGAAAGGCTACCTTAGATTACCAGGTGCAAGTGAGGACACCAGATTGTAGGTCTCTCCCTGGGGTATCTGGTGGGCCACTGTGAGATGGGCTTTTGGCCTGATCCAGCCAGGTTTATGTTCTTATATTAAATAGCTGGCACAGTCCAAGAAGCCCCATGTCAGGGGAAATAGGATATCTCCACTGATCCTTCCCACCTCCTGGGCCTTATCCACCTCCTCTCCACCCTTCCTTTGCCCCATCACATCCCTCTCATCACAGCCGCTGACCCATGCCCCTGTACTACTTGGAGCAGCTCCTACCTGCTCTTTCAGGTGCAGCTCCAGATCTGGCACCAGCAGGACATCACAGGTCTTCCCACCAGTGCTCCTTACTCCCAGGGTGCTGCAAACATGCTTTACAGCATGTTTGTGACACTCTACACCAGCACAATGCCACTGTGCTGGCATAGCCAGAGATTAGGATTGGGCTGTTTGAGTTGTTTGCTCCACTCACCCACATCAACAATTCCAAAACTGTCAGGCACGACTAAATTTGACTTCTGGCTCCCCAAGTATTGCTAATTTCCCCAGTTTGGTTATTGTGTACATATTTGTACACATGACACATGTAGGAAAACACAAGTATGTGTGAATGAGCAGTGTTGGCAATAACACACACATGCACATACACACAACTGTTGGCAGTTGGCTCAGCAGTTACAGATAACTGGATGGTTTTTAATGGTCAGTTGGCAACTCTACTCTCAAGAAAATGATGCCTGAACAAAAGGGCTATCCACTAACACTCTGACCAAAGTAACTCCATTTTGACACTAGCTCCCCGACTCTGCCTCAGGTCTTAAAATGTTTGTTAGCAAAAAGCTGTGGGCTACTCCTCAACCAGCACCTTTGTTATAGAGATAACACATTCTCAGGAGCCAGCTTTGCAAGACACCTCAGAGCAGGGTCAGCCTGCATCAATAAGCCTGGTGAGCACTGTTATCTAGCAGCTCAAAGTGTGAAAGGACAGAGTGAAGGCCAGAAGGAGAGTGGGGGGGGGGGGACTGGGCAGAGGAGAGTAGAAATTTACTGGACTCTTGTGTATCATGCTTTACATGCTTTGCCTGTATTTTGAAATGGGTATAAAAGCCTGGCTGCATCCAGTGCACTCTGTGCATGATCTCAGGCAACTGGCTGTTTTGCCAGATTCCCAGTCCTAACTTTGCTATGCCCACCTTAAGCTAAATAGTGCCCCTGTGTTCCCCAACAATGGCTCTATTTCTACCCTGCAGCATTGCTGGTCTCCACCACTAGGGCAGCTCACCTGCTCAACCTGCAGAGGTCCTCCTTCCTCCCCTCTCCTGCCAGCAGCTCCTCCCACCACAGCAGGTCTTGGGCATGGCAGCCACACACCAATCTGTGTCTTCAGCAGTCTCCTAAGGTCATTCATCCATCAGCAGTTCCATCAATCCAGTCTCCTCCTCCTACTGCCCACCCCAAACTCTCCTTTCATCAGGTGCTTTTATGCCTGAGGGCCCTATTGCCTTCAAGTGGCTGCAGCTGCGCAACATACCCCATGCTGAATGCCCAGGCCTTAACCCTGGAAGGGGCCACTGCTGACACCACATCTTACCTCTTCGCCAGATCTTCTGTGATTCCAATACACTGGCCAATAAACTGATTCAATATCAGCAGTGATTTTGAGGAATTTATATAGAATAATAGAGTCCCTTGCATGTACTTGGAAATTGGCATCCTGAATGAGTGGCCATCAGTACTATGATGTGCCTTGATGTATATACTATATTAGTTGATGGTGGGTGAACTTCCCCGGGCTCGCTTTGAAAGGGGACTGCCAATTACATGCAGTACTGGAGAATGCTTGGAAGAAAGTTTTTTTCCCCTGATAGTTTAATTTTTTTAAGTTCCAACCTGCTTTTCGCAGCAGATCTAAAGTGGCTAACAACATATAATAAAGCAACATTAAAATTAAGAGTGACAAACAGCAGCAAAGATAATGCCGATTCATATATAAAGCCATATAAAACTTTATACAGCCAGTATAAAGCAAATAAAATAACCGCTTCCACAGGGTGTATTGAAAATAACAAAGCTGAGTATTATTGTCATGCTAATGACTTCTCAGTGCAAATTAACCCAGCAGGTTCATGTAGATGTTAAAAAGGACATGGGGACAAGATGGAACTTTGTGGAGCCATATATCCAAGGCCAAGGGCTGAGTGGAAATACCCCAGCTTGACCCATCCTCTAGGAATGAACTGAGCTTCTCACTTTCATCCCTGTGAGGCATCCCAAAAAGATACCATGGTTGATAGTATCAAAGGCAGCTGATTGAGTCAGAAGAATCAGGGGCCAGCTGACCACTAGGGCAGTGGTTCTCAAACTTTTAGCACTGGGACCCACTTTTTAGAATAAGAATCTGTCAGGACCCACTGGAAGTGACATCATTAAGCAGGAAAGTTTGTAACAATTGTAGGCTGCAATACTACCCACACTTACCTAAGAGTAAGTCCCATTTACTATCCTTGTTAAAAGCATATAGATAGTTGCCTGTTAAAAGTACAGAGCTGTAACATTTCCCTAGATGCTGCCATGTAACTTGATAGCATCATGTCTAATATATTAAAAATAAAATATTGAAATGAATGGAGACCCGTCTGAAATTGGCCCACCTAGTGGGTCCCGACCCACAGTTTGAGACCAAGGCAGTTTCAGAGTAGAAAGTACTGTATCTCAGTTGTCAGTATCCTGCAGAAGAACCTAGAATTGGGATGCTACCACACTCCTGAACACCTTGCCTAGAAATATAGCTTTAGAAACTGGGTAAAGTTATGTAAATCAGAGAGATCCAAAGACAGTTCCAACATCAAAGGACATTTTGTTGCTTCCTTATACAGATGGCACATGACCCTCTCTTAAGGAGGCTTTCATTGCCTGTGATGTCAAAGAATGCCCTGGCTCAACCAATTTAACCATCCAAGAATGGAAAAGCTTGAGAGCTCAGGTGTCTGACCACTCAGCTCCAGGAATTCTATCCACATCTCTGGACAAACTGAAAAGTATCCCTGAAAATCTGATTATAACAGTGTCCTGGGAGCCTCTAAAGTGACCACTGTACAACTGAAGTCTAAATTATAGCAGAAATGAGAAATTTGTCTTCCAAAATTGCTAATTGCTCATAATTGTTACTCTCATTACCCCTCCCCCCTTTAAGTTCTCAACAGGGATGGAGTGACCAGGAATGACAAGGTTCTATGCACTTTTCCTTGGATGTAAAGGATGGGCTGTACGCTATGGCCATCACACAGAGGCCGCCGGAAATCATTCTGCGTGGCAGATACATGTGCCAGCAAAAGTAAAGAAACTGAGATCATTTGAAAGCGATAATATACTGAAATCAGGTTCTTTTTTTTTTTAAAAAAAGCTCAAACTATGACTGCAGAAGTTTAAAAAGAAACAGAAAATTGGCATTAAACTCATACCCTGTACCCATTGGTTATCAATGTTTCATCCTGGTTTCATGATTAACAATAAAGTTATATTCTCTGTTGCCTTTTCACCATAATATTAAATTATTAGAACTATATCTAGCAACTGCCGTTTACATCATCGCCAACTTAATAAGAAACTGAGGTATAAATGCTCACTGGAAAAAAAATTAATTTTTTAAAACCCTGACAGAAATAGTACTTCACTCAATAGTACTTCATTTCAAGGACAAGCATTTTATTTCAAAATCAAGCAAGATTGACGGAAACAGCTTAGAATATCACACAGTGCCTCCTTCCCTCTTCCCAACCCCTGGTTGCCTTTATAGTGTTGCTGTGGCAACCCAGCCTACAGATCTAAAATTTAGTCCAAACGCCCTATGAAAATACACCATTCAAACAACTATAATTAAAATATTCTAGCCTGAAACTTTGCAAAACAAGACCTGGACTCATGGGGTGTTTAGTGTCTGTCCATCACATAGTAGCGGTTAGTTTGTCAAACCCTGGAAAAGCTATTGGCACAATTAGTACTGTACAACTATGTACACTAGTGAACAGGGCTAGGACAGGTTCATGGTGGTCACCTCTCTTCTGTCCATCTAAGGGACCAACCCTAACCAACTTTCCAGCACTGGCATAGCTGTGCCAGTGGGGCATGTGCTACATTCTGCAGTTGGGTGGAAGTCACGGAGGCCTCCTCAAAGTAAGAGAATGTTTGTTCCCTTACCATGGGTCTCCATTGCCCTTTATCTCAGTGCTGGAAAATTGGTTAGGATTGCACGCTAAGGCAAGTTTGCTTTTCTCTCTTCCTGTTGTTGCAAGATGTCATCTTTTGCACACAAGATGGACTTCCTTATTGATTTGATTTACAGTGACTACTGAAAGCATTTGGTTGGAACAGATTCTTACTTTGTGTCTGTTATAATAAAGGGAATAAATAACTTAAGACAAGCTTCTTGCAAACAGTCTATGTGTTACCTGTACACATATAGGGGAAGCAATATCTCGCTGGGTGCCTGATCCACTTTTGGGCATTGAGGCAAAGGTGAGAATCAAGTATCCAGGCTATAAGGTGTGAGTCCTTCTATGTATGTAAAGGTACAGCTGAAGGAGTCTGAAATGGAAACAAGCAGAGACTAGACCAGGGGTCTCCAAACTTTTTGGCACAAGAGACACATCATTTATCTGACACAGTGTTGAGGGCCGGAAAATAAATAAATCATACATACATGGAGAACCAATGTGCTTGATGTATTTGATTAAATACAATAGGTGGGGGTGGAAAGAGGAGGGGAGCAGAGGGCAAAATTGACTTGCAAAGGAAGAGGGGAAATGGATTTTGAAAAAGCATCAAGCAACCTATGACATAAATCACAAGCTTCTTTTTGTCTCAGTTTCTGCTCTGTATAAGTTTAATGTAGATATTTAATTTATATTCCAGGTCTTCCAGCATCAGTATATATCTCATTCAGCCAGGAGAGGTGCTGAATATAATTGAATAATTTATTTCCATTACACAGCATCACATTCAGCACCTCTAGTGTCTGAAGGAGGTATATACCTATGTTGGGAAACCTGGAAGTGCGCCTTTTGAGCTATTTTTAGCTCCAAGACCCTGGGGAACCTCGCAGGCTGAATAAAATTCTCCAGAGGGTCAGATGTGGCCCCAGGCCAAGGTTTGGACACTCCTGGACTAGAGAAGATGACTTGGCAAAAGTCATGGGAACATCATGGGGACGAAATACTGCTTTAGGAGAGATGTTCAGTGAGAAAATGGCAGGGAAGCAAGGATTAAAGGTTAAAGGCCCCTCCATCTGTGTTGTGATCCCAGTTCAAACCTGCAGCTGCTTTTTGAAAGGGGAAAAACACATTGGAGAGATGATGATCTGTTAAACAAGTCATCTAGTTTGGCTATAAGATATCCTAATGCCAGCAACTGTAAAGTGCAAAAGCAGCCCTTCCAATAGCCAAGTAATTGCAGTTTCTTCACGTAGCAGATGATGAACATGGAGTACCCAAACTGGAGAGGGAAAATGGCCAGCCGTTATAAATAATCCTCCATTGTGCATGAATACGAAACTCTTTGTTGAGCAAATGGCCATCTGCTAGTGTGGAACTGAGTAGCACAAACACAACACCCCTGCCCAAAAAATAAACAACCAGGAAATCTTTCCTCCTTGCTTGAGTAAACCCAGGAGGTATTTCTTCTTGCCCGAAATCTTGCTTGCTTGTGGCTCTTTCAGTTACGTGCAGCTCTTTTTAATAGTTAACTGGGAATGGAACATTTCATTTGAAGAATAATGCCTTAAGGATTACTTGGTTGATCCGTGAGCACCTTTGTTGAATGAGGATTCTGTTTTGTCAAATTTAAGGGTTTATTGTGAGTGTGCAGGATTATGACGAGTGATCTACTTTTCTGATAAATTACTTCCCAGGGCTCTTTCTGACTAGATAGAATCTGTTGTGCTTGGACAATCATTTTATTTCTTTTCCAGTATAAACAAAAATCTTAAAGAGGTTGACCTGCTTTTCAAGGCGATTTCATCATACACATTGTCCACATATCAATTCTGTTGAAAGCTGAGTTTCTGTTATGCCCACAGGATGACATTTTGTCCTCCTTGCGTCGATAAAAAAGGAGCTCTAAAGTTCTGGGAAAGTTTGTCACTTTTTTCTGGATCGCCTTCTCTGCTCTCTTCAAATCTGACTCTCAAAAAGAAAGGGGGGGGGAAGCCACAATCATTTATCCACATTCATTGCAAAGCTGGCATGTAATTTAAAGAGAAACAGATTGCTGTATGCAAGTCTGATCCTTTCCTAGGAAACTGAGGGCCCAGTCCTATCCAATTTTCCATTACTGGTGCAGTTATGCGAGTGGGGTGTGTGCTACATCCTGTGATGGAGTGGCAGTCACTGCGGCCTTCTCAAGGTATGGGAACATGTGTTCCCTTACAACAGTGCAGCATTGTGGTTACATCAGAGCTGGAAAGTTGGATAGGATTGGGCCCTGAATGGGCACAATCCACCAGAAGTTTTTGTGCTCACATTCACTGAAATGAATGGGGGTTTTCTAAGACCTGGCACAAATAGGTTGTGGCCCATCTTGTTTAAAAAAAAAAAGTGCACAAGTACAACATATTACATATACTTTCTTGTATTTTCACTAGTTGAATCTGCAGGCGGATAATTAGGGAAAAACTAGAATACCCAACAAATAAGACTGGTTATATTTTGACTCAGTCCTATGGGGGACTATTCATCCCAGTGCAGAGCCACAACAAGTGCGCTGCTGTCATGCACTGTGGGAACACCAGTGCAAACAGCCAGAGGCCTCACACATGCACCAGTGGCTCAACCAAGTCACACTGGAACAGGTAAGGTGACTGCAGGGGTGGTCCATGGGCAGTTTGTGGGAGGGTGGGGAGCTGGGCAGGCTGGTGGCAGTTTGAGGGTGGGAAAGGATAGATCTCAGTGGCAGTTGCGCACACCAACTGCCTTTTCCCCTTTTCTTGGTTCAACTCACCTTCTGGTTGCCCCCCTCCCCATCATGCTGCATGGAACCCTTGCTATGTACAAGGCTTTTCCTGCATGCCCCTTTGGATTCTGACCACGAGGCTGGCCTGACCCTGAAGCAATATGAAACTATCATACATACTGGCAAAGGAGGGGTGGCAAACTGATGAGCCCCCGGCTTATCTGTCTGCTGCCCTTTCCAGCCTACCACTTTGATTGGCACTCCAATCATCTTCCAGCTCACCGAGAGCACGTTGCAAGAGAATTGTAGTGCTGGCAGCCTCCTTATTTCTGCAGTGCTTCTGAGAGGGGAGGTTAAAAAAAATTGTGCCCTCAGGTGCCAGATGGTGTAGCTACACCACTGCTCCAGATTGCTTATCCCCGCTCACCTGTTGGCTTATGGAGCACCAAGCTGGCAGGAACAGGCTATCTGGAGCCCGTCCCCCTTCCCTTCACTTACCTGGGGCTCAGTGCACCTGCACCTCTCCTTTTCATTCAAAACAGGAGTGGCATGAAGGAGGAAATAAGCACACCAGGTAAGCAAAGGGAAGGAGGTGCGGTACTTCTCTCCCTCCTCCTCCTCCTCCATGGGGCAGTGGGCAGGTGTGCATGTACATTCACTTACTCGCCCCCTCTCCTTGTCCAGAGGTGGGTGGCCACACATGCAAGGTTGGCAAGAGGGGATTTTGGTGGTGGGGAGTAACGGGCTGCCTCTTTCTGACCAATATCAATAGCTGAATTTGTTTGAGGGTGTGTATGTGTAATATATTACGTTTAAACCAAAAATGTATCCATAGTAAGTGTTTTGCTGTCAGGAAAATGGACAAGATACCAGGCTTTGACAGTGAAATTGTCCTCAGGAAAGTTAGATTCTAGGACTTTTTTCCCCCCTCTAGATATATAATTATTGAAATGTTTTATGATTTGAAGCAAAATGCTGTTCAAACAGCATTTCTGAATAACATAAAAGATTCTTTCCATAACATGCTGAAGAGCGACATATGAAATGAATTCCCTGCTATCTGAAAAAGAGTAGTGCTCCAAGGCATATAAAGACTATTGCTTTAAATGTAATAATTCCTGAGTGGCTCACACATGAATTGATGTCTTGAGGTAACATGTAGCACAATCTTATCTTGAGCTGGAACAGGCAGGCCAAGAGACTTGTGCTGTATCCAGCACAAGATAGGGCACCAAAGTGACAACCCAATCCTATGCATGTCTACTGAGAAGTCAGTCCCATTAGTGTCAATGGGGCTTACTCCCAGGAAAGTGTGGATAGGATTGGGCTGTAACTCAGCCAGAGGTTAGGGGAAACTGTTTCCCGTACCCCCGGGGTAAGCCACTGCAGCCCCTATGGGTCTCCTCAAACTTGTGCTACCTCCTGAGGTGGCACAAATTGAAGGAGAGCAGAGCGACTTGAAGCTGCTCCATGCTGCTCAGGAATGGAGGTTGGCATAACAGCTAGATCCCAGCCCCACTTCCTGCTCCCCCCACCTGCCTGCCCCCGGGACCACCCTCCCCCACCCTGGAACACCTCACTACCTCTTCCTCCCCACCCACCCCAGTGTCTTGCGCCGGCCAAGCTCAGCCAATGCAAGGCTCACTCCGCAGGGCGCCACACCTCTGTGTGCTGGCGTAGCTTGCTCCCGAGAAGGCACAAACACAGTGTTAAGATTGCACCCTGAAATGCCATAGACCAGTGTTTCTCACACATTTAGCACCAGGACCCACTTTTTAGAATGAGTATCTGTCAGGACCCATCGAAAGTGATGTCATAACTGGAACTGACGTCACCAAGCAGGAAAATTTTTGACAATCCTAGGCTGCAATCCTACACACACTTACCCAGGAGTAAGTCCCATTTACTATCATTGTTAAAAGCATATACATAATAGCTTGTTAAAAGTACAGGTCTGTAACATTTCCCCCAATGCAATCACATACCAGTCTAATATGTTAAAAGTAAAATATTGAAATGAATGGGAACCCACTAGAAATTGGCTCAAACCCACAGTTTGAGAAACACTGCCATAGACACTATACTTTTTCACACAATCAGGTCACCTTACTCTGTATTTTTATGATTGGAAAACATCAGAACTACAAGGAATTTGCTCTTTGATTAGCTCCATTTCCAAGAAAAAAAGAGATGAAAAGGGACGGGAGGCTTGAAAAAGAGGCCAATGTAGCCAGATTCATCCTCTTCCGCAGACTCCCTGCCCCATTACACCCCCACAGCTACCTTACCTGTTCCAGCAGGTGCTGGTCTGGTAACAGTTGGGGAGCACTGCACCCTCCAACAGCAGTGGTCTCAATATGGCTATTGATGGTGTAAAGCCCTGTGTGTTCTGGCCCAATCCTAGATAGAACTGGGCCATGACTCTGTGCATGTATTGGTGATTTTATTTTTATACATGTTGTTGTGAGTTGCCTTGCACACCCTGGAAAGGTGGAATATGTGGTTCTAATTTATAAATATTTGTACTGTTTGTCGGGAGATGCTACTTTTATGGAATTTACAAATTACATTTGTTTAAATCCTTTTAGAATGTAACCATAATTATAAAGATAGCTATCTTTTTCAACATAGTGTAATCTGCCTGAAATCCATTTTGTTTTTGAACTTCAAACTCTCTGAAATTACATTCCTTGAATTTTTAATTTAATGGAACATTTAACAGGCATTTCTAAATATCTTGCTTACAAAATACGTTGTTTGCAACTATAGAGGAAATGAAAAAAGGAGCTGGAGATAGGCAATCTCCTGACTAAATAACATTCAAAGCTTTGATGATTCCTGTAAAATCCTATGGGCTGCAAGCTAACATGCAGTAATATGCAAGGCTAATTGGATTCAAATGGATTTATTCATCAGTAAACACATTTATTACTGCAGTGTTATCCATTGCTCAGTTGTCATCGATGCTTTCAGCGTATGCGGCAAGACTAGAGATGTTACGTTAGGAATGTTAACTGATTCCCCCCACCCCATGATATCCCAACTGTTTTCTCCTTGGGACCATTTCTAAGCATGGGCTACAAATGCTTTACATGAAAATTAACTTAGTGTCATGGAGACCCAGAAGGAGCAACAGCTTGAGGATCTAGGCAAGTATCTAACTTTGGGTACAAGAAAATGGTAAATAAGTAGTAGCAAGTGAGGAAAAAGTGCTTTGAGGTTCACCACACAGGCAATGTTCAGAGTACCGTTCAATCTATGTCTCCACTACTTTCATCCTCTGAACCTGTGACATTTTACTTGTCCTGTACAAATCAGAAAAATGTTGAGCTGAGCCAAAACATCTCTGAACCCATCCTTCCAAGCAGAACTGGGAGATTGTGGAGCACAAAAATGTTCCCTAAGCCTACTTTTAATTTGCTTCTTCTGTGGCTATTTGTAAACTTAGTAGCCACAGAAGAGCAGAAAGTGAATATTCCCACACTGAGCCTGGAATCACTGATAAGACAGTCCTGCCAGTGTTACACTGGGCTGTCCAGACTTACACCAAACTTGTGGGCTGGCATGTTACATGGGGCACTGGTGTCGCTAGGGGGTGCAGGGGGTGCAGGCTGCACTAGGTGACGCGCTGGGGGGGTGACACGCCTTGGGGGGAGGACGCACTAACATCGCAGGGTTAGGAGATACTGCATCATGCCATGCACTGTTGGATGCGGAATGGCCAGTGGAGTGCACAGCAACAAACAGAATGGAAATAGCTTCTTTCCTTCAAATTTTATGGCCAAAAAACCGGAAGGAAAAAATGCATGGAGCCCTATGGAAAGTGAAAGTGAGCTGTATTGTGCGCTTACACATGAGTAGGTATACTTGCTATAGTCCGTTGGAAAGGGCAGGCTGAGAGGAATCCAACAACACCACAATGGTCCTGATCCAATGAATGCAGCCCCCCAAAAACCCGAGACATTCCTCCCTCCCAGCTGCAAGTCTGAGCCCGAATTGAAGCCAAGTGGCTGTGTTTACTCATGAGTAGGAGGACTTGCCTTAGTCAAGGCAGGCTGAGAGGCTCCAAGGACATCAGAATGGTCCTCATCCAATGAGTGCAGCCCCCAAAAACACCTGTGAAGGAGATTCTTCCCTCCCAGCTGCCTCCCTCCCAGTCTATGGAGCCCTATGGAAAGCAAAGCAGCCTCACAGTCGCGTTTACTTGCGAGTAGGCAGACGTGCCTTGACTGGTGGTCAGGCCAGGCAAAGGGGAATGTGAGGACACCAGAAGGGTCCTGATCCGATGGAGCTGGAGTGCAACAGAAGGCAGCCTCCCCCCCCCCCCCAAAAAAAAAAAGAACAAAAAAGTGGCTTGAATGGTAAGGGGAAAGTTTTCTATTTTGCACTTGGAACAGGACTGGCTCCCCCTTATTTAATTATTTTATTTTAATTTAATTATTTATAACTATTTATTTTAATTTGCTTGATGATGTCACTTCTGGCCATGACATCACTTCCAATGGGTCCTGGACAGATTGTCATTCTAAAAAGTGGGTCCCAGTGCTAAAAGTTTGAGAACTGCTGCAATAAGGTATTAGTAAGTTGATACAGGTGTGTGTGTGTGAGAGAGAGAGAGAAAGAAAGAGAGAGAGAGAGAGAGAGAGAGAGAGAGACTCTACAAGTTTTCAAAATCACTAAAATCAGAATGTGGAGGAATAAGACCATCATGTTATATATCAGTCAATGTGTAATTTCATGCAAAATGCAATGAAACAAACCACATTGAAATATCTGTGTTCTAACGAAAGGTACAGCCAAAAAAACCGGTGGGGGCGGGGCGATGGTACATCACCACGCCCACCTGGGGTGTTGCCCCGCCCACTACATGGGGTGGTGCGAATCCTAGTGACACCACTGACTTGGGGTAAAGGGAAAATTCCCCCTTATCCCAAGGTGACCTCCAGTCTGCTCCTAAGCTGTGGTGGATGTGACCTGCACAGTGGCAATGCCACAGTTGCACCACTTTTAGAGGACTTAAAGCAGCAGATCAGGAACCTCTAATATAAAAGTGGTTCCCAAACTTTCTAGAGGCCTGAGAGGCTGATTTATAAATGCCAGGGGCTGTGGCTATAATGGTGATTGGGCAGAATGCACCCCCCACACACACAAGTAGCACATTTTTTAAATGTTCCACATAACATAATCTGCCTTGTAAGTTTTGTGAACTACCAAAACTGGGTCCCAGACCCGCAGTTTGAGAACTGCTGTAATCAGTCAGAATGGGCTGTAACACAAGCTTCATGTCAGTTAAATATGGAATTCATGTACCAACATGTTGTGCATTTGGAGTCAGAAAGTTCACCATCTGCTCATACATTTTTAAAAATGGGTTTAGTTAAAGCAAAGCTGCAGTAAAAGTGTTCCATGTCAATTAATATTTGATACTGATATAAATATCAATTGATATTTTAAAACTGAAACTCAAAAATTAGTTTGCTGCAGGAAATTTATTTTTCTTTAATTACTAGAATAGGAAGTGAAGAGCAAGACAAGTGGGCCGTAAAACACCCAAAAAAGAAGCCCCTAAATGATTTTTATATTCAACGCAGTGTAACCCTGTGCTCTTTACAGAACATTTCCGTTAATCATTTCTAGTTATTACTGAGTATTGTACAAGAGACATTAGCGGAAATTTGATATAAATATTTGAACTTGGGGCCAAATTAGATGTTTGCAGGAGTACGTTTTAAAGGGGCATGTTTCCAACTGGAATCTCCTCCTTTTTTCCACAAAATAAAGACAGCTACAGTGAATATGATCCTTATTGGGATTGTAGTGTGCAAGTAGGGATAGGTTTACCTTTTCCCAGAGACCTTTCAAGACCCAGAGATCATCAACAAGTACCCTCCAAAAATTGCTATTTGCCTTTAAAGCAAATATTTGCAGCAAATAGCTGCTTCAGGATGATTTTTGGCAGGAAAGGAGCATGAAAGGAAAGAGTTAACCTCACCGCCCAACATGGTCCTGATCAGGATCAGGCCTCCCCACAACCTTCATTTATGAAGAAACAGGCCCTCTGAATTGCTTGTGTGTCTCTTTAAAATATACACCATTCCCTTGTTATACATAACTAATTCCAGGGCTTTTTTTCTAATGGAAAGTTCTGGCACCTTTTTGCAAGGGCCCCTCCCCTTTGGGGGTATTGGGGGGAGCAAAACAGAGGCATTCGCTGGGTGGGTGCTGGGGGATACAGGGTGGGCGGGTGCCTGGCCCCTGCCTGACCACACAACGACCCCCTCCTGCCCCATTTCCAAGCTCTCACCTGAGCCCAGCCCGCCTCCCCTCCAGCCGCGCTCTGCTTCCCCGCGCAGCTTCCAAGCCGGTGGAGGGCGCAGGGGACACACGCCGACGCCGAGGAGGAGAATGGACAGTTAGCCAGCCAGCCAGGGAGACGGGCTGCGGCGCCCAGGGAACGCCCAGGTACTGGCTTGGCGAAGGAGCAGGGGAAGGAAGCTGGCTGGTGCAGCCCCCATGCCAATCTGCTGCATGAGCCTAGGCGTGTCTACTCAGAAGTAAGTCTCATTGTGCTCAATGGGACTTGCTCCTGGGAAAGGGTGCATATCCTTGCAGCCTGAGAGCCCAAGCCTATGCATGTCTACTCAGAAATAAGTTCCATTGTGTTCAATGGGGCTTGCTCCTGGGAAAGGGTGCATAGCCTTGCAGCCTGAGAGCCCTAGCCTATGCATGTCTACTCAGAAGTAAGTTCCATTGTGTTCAATGGGGCTTGCTCCTGGGAAAGGGTGCATAGCCTTGCAGCCTGAGAGCCCTAGCCTATGCATGTCTACTCAGAAGTAAGTTCCATTGTGTTCAATTGTGGAAAGTGTCATAGCCTTGCAGCCTGAGTAGAGAGGCAGAGGAAAGGCTCTGAGACTGCAGTCTTCTCCACACCTTCCTGGGAGGAAGCCCCACTGCCTCTACTGGGACTGACTTCTGAGTAGAGAGCCATAGGCTTTGGCTCTGAGGCTGCAGTCCTCTCCACACTTTCCTGGGAGGAAGCCCCATTGATTCTAATGGGACTGACTTCTGAGTAGACAGGCACAGGATTGGGCCCTGAGGCTGCCATCCTATCCACAGTAAGCCCCATTCACTAAAGTGGACTTCTGAGTAGACATGCATAGGATTGGGCTCTTAGGCTGCAATCCTAGGCACTTTCCTGGGAGTAAGCTCCATTGACTAGAACAAGACTTACTTCAGAGTAGACATACCTAGGATTGGGCTCTTAATCCTGGCAGAGATATATATCTGCACCCGTTTTCACATGCTAATGGCAGGTGAAAAGGGATTCTACATGTGTACAACGTGCTGTCCAGCCTTGCCAGAGATCCTCCTCATCCTTCCCCCACAAGCATGCCCTCCGCCAGCCAGCATTTGCAGGTCCTCTCCAGCAATGCACAGCAGCTGCTCAGGGCAGCAGAGAACATACAATTGCATGCCAAGCGCCTTCCCAAAGACACAGAGTATTCTGATACCTGAATTAAACCATATTTAATTGCTTGTTTGCAAACGTAGCTGTTTCTATGTGCACCTAAGGACCCCTCTTGTGTAAGAATTCCTTTTTTGTTCTTACTCCCACAGTTGCTTAGAGTAATTTTACTACATGGAACTCATGTAAGCCATTTTTTGGAATCCATTCACTGCTTCCTCTCCTCGAAGTAGTGCCACACTACATACTACATGCTACAAGTGCACCTGTACAGTATTTTTCCCATATTTATTTTTGTGTAGAAAAAGTAGCTAGGGGGAAGGGGATGTGGAGATTGACAGCCCAATCCTATGCATGTCTACTCAGAAGTAAGTACATCTTTAGGGGGGAAGCACATAAAAATATTTTATTTCTCCAATAAAAAATGGTTTAAAAATAAATAAATAAATAAATAAAAGATTAACAAGTTGTGAGTTCCTGCACCTTTTTTTTTTTTTTTTTTTTTTTTACAAAAAAAAGCACTAATTCATTTCTGAAAACAGCCCTTATACAGGTTGTGTCCAGGCATCCATGAGGGTTTCATTCCCAGAACCCACACGGATGCCAAAAATTTTGTTAGAGGAAATCTATTTTAAAAAACAATGTCCCTTTACTCAGTGATTTAAAAACAACCTTTGTAATTATGACAGAGTTATCAGACAGACAATCAATTGATCATGCTCTCTCCTGATGCTTAGAAAGACTTCACTCCGAGCCATCGACCCTTCCCTTCACAGGGTGCGCAGCATGGGGAAAGAATGCAAAGAAGAGGTGATAATCACTTATATTCTTTTCCATGTTCAGGGGGAAGGAAGAGGTCACTTGCCTCGGAGTGAAGCTGTTCTAAGCAAGCACTTGGAGAGAGAACAGGTACATCTATAACTGCAAAGCCCAAGTGAGTATGTGCATTTTAGTACCACTAAATATTTAATGTCAATTATATTTTTATATTTATTTCTATATATTTATACTCACAGAGAGAGAGAGAGAGAGAGAGAGAGAGAGAGAGAGAGAGAGAGATCTGGTATTTTTAAGGCCAGAAGCTACTACCTAGCCTTCATTATAAACACTTATAATGAACACAGTCCTTATGAACAACAAATTTGCAAAACTTCCTGTGAATTTATTCAGGTCAAATGAAAACTGAACTGAATGCAAAATTAATTTACAAAATCAATGCAAAATCAATTTACAGCCCTATGAACTAAATGCACATTATTTGATTCATAGGACTTGAGGATATGAATTGTACACAATGTACAAGAGGTATCAGAAGAAGCAAACAAAATAATTTGATGCTAGACTTGGGAGTGAAAAAAGAGTGGCAACTTGTTTTCTGAAACACTCCCATGTTGCACACCAACACACATACAGAGAAAGTCAGGAAACAGAGCAAGGCTGCAATCCAGTCCAGGTTAAGAACTTTCAGGCCTCTTTGTTTTCCAAGGGAAAACAGAGCTCAGCATGTACTTCACTTTCCCATTGAAACCAATTAGCTATTTTTCCCCCCACTTGGCTGCCTAACGTATTTTTGTGTCCAGCAATGCAAAGAAAAGCCTCATGCTGCTGTTTGTGCATTCCAGAGGGTAATTAGAGACCAGGCAAGTGCCTGAGTAGGGCACTGGAAAGACACAGTGAAGCCAGGGGGTATGGTGCACTATTACTTGGCATGCACAGACTCCTTACTCTACTTAGGGCGTAATCCTAACCCACTCTCCTGCACCGACATAAGGGCAATGCAGCTCTGAGGTAAGGGAACAAACACTCCCTTACTTTGAGGAGGCCTCCATGAGTGACACCCAACTGCAGGCTGCAGCACAAGTCCCATTGGCACTATTTCCAGCTATGCCAGTGCTGGAAAGTGGGTTAGGATTTGGGCCTTAGAAGAACTCCCTCCTCTTTCCCTTGATCAAGGACAGTTTTTCAGTTCTGATACCTTTTGTATCTGTCTACAGCAGGGATGCTTAACACAAAACAGGGGCCATATTCATGGTTTAAGTAAGTCAAGTGGACTACGACATCATTTTTTAAAATGAAAATTGTTTTTGCATATTTTATTTTCAATATATTCTTTCTTAACCCACTTGTTTCTCCCTGTGTCCTATAGCACAATTTGTTCTTCCTCTGCACACTCTCAAGTTTCTCTGCACCTCATCTCTCAGTTGTACCCTCTTATTTTCCTCTCATTGTGCCATGCTCTCCACAAAAAGGTACCATTCATGTACACACACACAGAGTGAGTGAGTAAGTGAGTGAGTGAGTGAGTGAGTGAGATCATGTATTTATTTGAACTAACCATCAATTTGACTTATTGAATGATCTAGGTATAATTATTCATGGTACAATTCACCATACATTTTGATCTCCATTTCACCTATGGAGAAATTGGCTAGACTGGCACCCACCATCTCAGATAAGTACATTGGCTTAGGAATTATGATTTTTTTAGTCTTCACATTATTCATAAAAAGTTGCCTCAGGCTATGTATGCATGTATACCTCCATTTAAGTTGCTACAAATCTGTAGCTGAGTCTCAAAAGAACAAAAAACAGATTCAGCCCATCTTTATATTTATACAAATACTGTAACGCAGTGATTCCCAAACAGTGGGTCATGATCCAACTTTTGGTGTATCGCGAAACTGACAAGACTCATTAAGCTATCTACATCAAAGGTTAAACAACCTACTAATTGGGGAGCACTAGTGCCCAATCACCATTATAGCCACAGAAGCTTGGGTGGCTGGTGAAATGAAACTTTTTTTAGGTGGGTCCCAATGCTAAAAAAGGTAGGGAACCACTGCTGTAACTTAGTTTACATACCAGTATATAACCTTGGCTATGCACACAGGATAGGTATTTGTAACAGGCGTTAGCTGTAGAAGGGTGAAGAAAAGAAGAGCTGAAGTTTACTATTCAGAAAAAAGTACAGGTGGGCCCCGGTATCCATGAATCCAGTATCTGCGGTTTCAATTATCCACTGATCTGGAGGAATACTGGGGATACCTTTGTAAAAGGAAAAGTGAATGGGAAAGGTAAAAATAGCTTCCTTTACCTTATTGCAGTGAAACCACTGAGACTACTCTCTTCCCCCAATGTGGTCCCAAAATGCAGTACAACCAGGAAAAGAATGCATCATGCTGCATTCTGGGACCACATTGGGGGAAAACAGCAGCCTCAGAGCGACGTGGAAGAGCTCAGAAGTCTGCCTGCTGTCCTGTAAACACAAGACTTTCACTGTAATAAGGTAAAGGAAGCTATTTTTAACCTTCCCCCTTCACTTTATTTATCTTTTAAAAAGGTGTCCCTGGTATTCTCAGATCCCTGATATCCATGGTGGTAGTGGTCCGGAATGGAACCCCCGCGGGTACCTGTATATATCAATTAAATTAGATTACTAGACTAACAAATTAGATTACAAGATTACTTTTGTCTGAAAGATCATAGGTCTTTTGCCCACTAGAATGGTTTCAGACCCGTACAGTGATGAAGATGACATTTTTATGCATTTATTCTTAAAGAAAACAAGTTGCTATCCTATTGTAGTGAACTTGAAATGCTTATCGTGGGATGTGTGTGTTTGTGTCTTTTTATATGGTATAAAAGCATGGTATAAAAGCTCTTTGAACCACATAGGATTTCTTATTTGAAACCAATATTCTTTATAGAGCTGCAAATAAAAGGCCGAAGCAATGCAAATATTTTAATATAGCTAACAACATTTTACTATAAGAAATTACTACCTCTTTGAAACATTCTTCCTTAAGACACTGTGATTATTACTAGTTGTTTTTTTTTGTTTTTTTAAACAATGATCAGTGGAAAAAAGATGAAAGTTCATTTTGCTGGATATGTTGAAATAGCAAATGTCTACTGTCAAAGGAGTTTGCTCCTTTTTCATAATCTCCATTGTAAAGCTTGTCAAAATGTTTGCCTACTTTGTAATGATAGTTAAGTTTCTCTTACAAGCTATCCCATCTTTCAAACGTGAGTTTTAGGTTCCGATGGAGGCTTTTATGTAATGCCTGAAAGGAAGTTAATTATTCTTTTGACACATTTTCTGACTTCTAGTGAATAAAGCTCCAAACCGAACACATTAATGCATGCCTTTGGGTTCTTATCTTAAATTTGCCACCTGGTTGCAGGACAGCAAAGGAAAAGGTTTAATTAAAACACTGATACTGCTTTTGTTTTACAACAAAACTGAAAATAGAACCCTGGGGCAAACGAATCCCAGGAATTTTATCTAATGCTATTTTTTTGTTGTTTATTTTATTTTAACTATTCGAAAAGGGTTACAACTGCTTTAGTTTCCTGAGATAAAAGAATTGGTTCTGATGTGTTCAGACATCTTCACCTGAATCCAGGGCAATATATTAACAGGGCACTCTTTCCTGTTAGGGCGCTACCACCATATTGCTGTTGCCTTTGACTGATGTGTTACTTCCAGCCCAGCCAACTTTACTGCCAGTTGCATCAGTCACACCATAGAGGCACCACTTGCACCTTACACAATACACATCTTGTTGGTGGAAGAAAAAATGGAAGAGCATTCAAAGAATGAGATGTTTTGGAAAAGCATCATCCACTGGGGGGTGAGAAGGGGGCATTTATCAGATTTGGCATGCTTAAAATATAATGCTATGGCAATGTGGGTAGGATAAAAGAAAATGCTGATAAGGAGCAGTAGCCCATTCTCTAGCCTCTGAGGGGAACTGGTCATGTTGAATCTGCTGCTCTGGTGTATCTATTAATTTTACAAATGGTGTTTGTTACTCAGTAGAATACCAAGTTATGAACCAGGCTTTGTGAGTCTGTGAACACCTGTGTTGCTTGTAAGCTTTTCAGGAAAATATATTTTCCAAATATTTCAGAGAATTTTGTGTTTCCAGAACATATCAAGTCACCTCCATGGCATGAACTCTAATATGGGCTCTAGTCTATAGAGTGTCTAACCCATGTCCTATCAGACTCTTTGTGTTTTCTGCTACCATCATTCAATATCTGCCAAACCTTATCACTACCTACAGTTCCCTGGAAAACTAGGGAGCCACCTTTGCTCTGTGACAAGGCCAATGCCACTCACATTCAAGTCCCTGGCCTGTTCCCCATTCTAAAGGTCAACCAGGGTTTCAGAAGAATTGCTGACCTTAGCAGCAGGAAAATTCCTCCCCTGAGCCCCAATCCATCCATCAATTAGCCTGCTATGGTAGACCACACAAATTGGTCCCCTGCCCCTGAGGTGTGTGTGTTTTTTTAATTTGCCCGGGGCTTCCAATTTACCATCTTGCTGGTTTTAATCCAGTGACTTTTCTTGTTCACTCCCAGTTTTTATGGTTAAGTATTTTATTGCTCTGCTACACCATCATGTAGCAGTGTTGTTTATATTTTTGTCTTTGGGAATTTTTTGTTTGATGACCTTGTTAAAGCTCCTTTGAGAGATTGCTAGCTGGAGCTAGCATTTGTCTTCTAAATAAATAAATAGATAACCATGGGCCATAATGGTACCTTCCACTTTCAGGTCTCTGAAAAATGATTGTGTCTCCAGCCACAGTGTCTGCTCAGCACATAAGGAAGAGGAACTCACTTGGGATTAAACAAAAAGACTCAGTTGCATACCTGAAACTTTTAGCACATGTGATAGACTTCCTGACTGGAGCCAAGCATTCTGAGAGCTGCAAGATTCACCTTGAAAGCAGCAGCCTCCAATGGTCACTTCCACTGTTGTCCATATTACAAAATACATAGTTGACCAGTTTGGTTGATATTCCAAACTGGCCCCCTCTTCCTCCCTGTCCATGAGGATGGAACACTTGTGTGCACAGCGTCCACTCCACCTGGCATGCTGAACATAAGAACATTCTCACTGGATCAGGCCATAGGCTCATTTAGTCCAGCTTCCTGTATCTCACAGTGGCCCACAAAATGGCTCAGGGAGCACACAAGACAACAAGAGACCTGCATCTTGGTGCCTTCCCTTGCATCTGGCATTCTGAGGTAGCTTACTTCTAAAATCAGAAGGTTGCACGTACACATCATGGCTTGTAACCTGCAATGGACTTTGCCTCCAGAAATCTGTCCAATCCCCATTGTGCTGGTGCACTTAGCTTAGTGCTGGTGCATTAACATCCAATTTTGCAGGGGGGGGGGACCTCAATGTGCAGTTCAATTTTAACTAGAGCAGCAGTTAAGATGCAATTAGGTACTGGTGTGATAGGGGTGGGAACACCAGCAATGTAGTCACACAACATTAAGGGTGGTGGAGAAGTGGAGATGATTCTGTGTTGCTGTGTTAGACAGCAGGCAGCCGTGCAGCTCCTATAACATGTCACTCCCTGAATTGCCTCAAAAAGTTTCCAAGCGTGGATAATATTTGAGTGACAAAAAGAATCCAAACAGCTCAAGCCTATCTAATCTCCCCACCCCACCAATGCAGGTGTCCTTGTGGAGCAGGTGCTGGTGGAGTGACAGTTGGAGATGTCTCCTCAGGAGTGAACTTTTTGCTCAATTGCCATAGGTAAAGCTTCCACTGTCCCTATGAGACTCCTCGGTCCAGACACAGCTATTTTGTTGGCATAGGATTGAGGGATATAATGGCAACAGAAAGTGCAAGGGAAAGGGAGGGGATTCAGCTGCACACAAGTGCCACCAAATCTGCCCTCTCCCTTTCTCTTTCTGTCTGCTCCGCCTCCTCCTCACCCAGAAACATCCCCATTCTTCCCTTTCCCCATTTTGTTCCACCCCCACAACCAAATCACAGACACTGGTGGTTGCAGTCAGCTCTGCCTGTCAGTGCATGTGGCTGCCAGTGATGGTGTTGGCAGCCTCACAGTACTCACCAGCAGAAGTGATGTTCTGCTGGCATCCTCCTCCCTCAGCCAGCGAAATGCGTTCCACCAGCAAGGCAAATGGATTGGGCTGAAATGCAGTGAAGAGTGGATTCTCAAGGCTCACCAAAAGGGCCATGAACAGTCCAGCAACTGAAATAGGATCTGTCACAGAGTGGAGGAACAGGGCAGCAGAGCAAACACAGGTGAGGCAAAACTAGTCTCCCATGCCCCATTCATACAATGCAGAGGATTTGAAGTGTGTGCAGGGGTCTGGCAGCTCAGGTTTCTTTGAAGCAAGGTCTTACCCATACAGATCTAGATCTGGAAATGGTTCATATAACCTAATGGACATACAAAGATCTCCACAAAACTAAGTTTTTTTAGGAAAGCCCTACTCATACAGGAACTCTCTGTGCGCATTAGTGTTCCCCAGAGCTCCTGTCTGGGCTGAGTGGATTTAAGTGGAACTTCCTAATAATAACAATAAATTGTCTGCCAGCTTTATTTCCTCAAAAGAAGTCAATGGCTTCACTTCCATTTTTTCTCATTGTAATTGTCTATGTTACATAATACTCTGTGTAAATATATGTATTTAAAATACGAACATGCCCCAGAACAGTTTTATGCAATGGTTTTTAGTGCAGGAAATCTATAATAATAATAATAATAATAATAATAATAATAATAATAATAATAATAATAATAAAAAACTTTATTTATATCCTGCCCTTCTCCCTAAAGGGACCCAGGGTGGCTAACAACATATAAAAAACACATTTAAAAACATAAATTAAAACAGCAGATAAAAACATTAAAAACACATTAACAGCGACCTTAAAAAACAGTAGTCAGATTAAAAGACAGAATAAAAAGAGTACAAAAGAGCAAGTTACAGAGGAATCAGACCTGTAAAAACTACAAAATGTGTAAAAAATGTTAAAAAGGCCAAAGAATCAGAAGGCTTGTGTGAACAGCAGTGTCTTTAGGCCTCGCCGGAAACTCTCAAGAGAGGGAGCCATTCTCAAGTCAAGGGGAAGGGAGTTCCATAATGTTGGTGCCATGGTGACCTCCTTGGGTGGCGGCACTTGTAAAAAGGCCTTCTCTGATGACCTGAGAGGGCGAGCCAGATTGTACGGGAGTAGGCGGTCTCTAAGATATCCTGGCCCAGAGCAGTATAGGGCTATGCGAGAACATCTCTCAGTTGCCAGGGGCTCCTCATTTGTGCATCACTATAGCACCACAGGCAAAGAAAGAACTCCTAGGAAACAACTGCAGACCTACAAAATTTTATGTTGGTTCAGTCATTAGGGTAGCAGGAAGGCTGAACAAATGGTATGACTGAAAAGTGTCTGTGAGGTTCATTATGGTTCTCACTTAACACTGCCACTTGTTTGTGTTCTCCATGATCCACGCATGTAATAAGCCCTGCCGGGTCCACCTCACTCCTGTCAGGAGAAGAGAGGAGTTGTAACCTTTTCAGTTGGGGCAGCCAAGTCTGCAACTCTGTCCCCTAAAAGGCCTGCCAGGCAGAGTCTGAGGTCCACTGTTTTTTCATGGTTATGTTATTATAGCTACTGATTTACTATGTGGGATATTACACATAACAGAATTAAATAAAACATGACTCAAAATATAAAGATTCATGGTTTATAGGCAGAACAAGGTGGACTAACTGGGGAAATGTGTGGTTATGGACAGGTGGAATGATGGGCAGAACGGTGGAGTTGGGGGAGAGTGATTGTGCTGGGCAGATAGTTGATGGACACCATGGCAGGTATACGAACATTGAACCAGATCTGCTTGTGTACTCTTCAGGCTGAATTCCTGAGGGGAGCATAAAAGAAAAGGTCTTTGCCTTTGCGCTTTTTAAGGGCACTTATCGATCTCCTGGTTGAGCATTTTAATGCTGTCTAAAGCAGTGGTTCTCAAACTTTCCAGTCTCTGGAGTTCTTTACACAACTAAATGAAGTTTTGGGGAACCCCACCACCACACGCATGAAGTTTTGGGGAGCCCCAAAACACCAGCGCACGTGCAGCGTGCCACAGTGCCTAGCAGACGGCGGCCACTGATAGTGTGCTTGTGGGGCCCCTGAAGGGAACTCTGGGAAGGGAGCCCCAGGGCTCCTAGGAGCACACTTTGAGAAATGCTTCTCTAGAAGATGTGTGTATAGCTGCCATCAAGATTTGTGTTTTAGAAATAAGGACTGTGATTTGCCTGAAGCACCCAGAGAGCTTCATCACAGTGTTGATGTGCGCGCAGGGCCAGCTACGCAGGCGGAGATCAGGGGTCTCAATGCGTGGATGAGACAGTGGTGTAGGGAGGAGGGGTTTAGATTTGTTAGGCACTGGGGAACGTTTTGGGACAAGCGGGGCCTGTACAAGTGGAACGGGCTCCACTTGAACCAGAATGGAACCAGACTGCTGGCGCATAACATTAAAAAGGTGGCAGAGCAGCTTTTAAACTGATCCCTGGGGGAAGGCCAACAGGAGCCAAGGGGCATCCGGTTCGGGACTCCTCATCCCTATGGGATGAGGATGGGGAGGTTAGAGAACAACAAGACAAAGGCAGAGTAGGAGAAGAAATTGGGAAAGGTAGCATGATGGGATGTGATAGACGGTTTGGCACAATGAGAGGATGAGGGGACAAAGGAGCGAATAAGCAGCCCATCCTGGGGCATTCCATGTACAAATGCTTTTATGTGAATGCCCGAAGTCTCCGAGCAAAGATGGGAGAACTGGAATGTCTGGTGACAAGGGAAAACATTGACATAGTGGGCATAACGGAAACCTGGTGGATTGCAGAGAATCAGTGGGATACCACAATCTCAGGCTATAAACTCTACAGGAGGGACAGGGAAGGGTGGGTTGGAGGTGGGGTGGCTGTTTCTGTTAAGGAAGGGATAGAATCCAGCAAAGTAGAGATTGAAGGTGGGTCTGACTCCACCGTAGAATCTCTGTGGGTTAAATTACCAGGCTTGTGCAGCGATGTAATACTGGGGGCATGCTATCGTCCTCCAGACCAGAAATCGGATGGGGATCTTGAAATGAGGAAACAGATCAGGGAGGTGACAAGGAGGAACAGGGTTGTAATCATGGGGGACTTCAATTATCCTCATATAGACTGGGTCAATTTGTGTTCTGGTCACGATAAGGAGCCTGGATTTCTTGACGTGCTAAATGACTGTGGCTTAGAGCAGCTAGTCACGGAGCCCACCAGAGGGCAGGTGACTCTGGATTTAATATTGTGCGGTACACAGGACCTGGTTAGAGATGTCAGTGTTACGGAGCCATTGGGGAACAGTGATCGTGCTGCGATCCGTTTTGACATGCATGTTGGGGGAAGAATACCAGGCAAATCTCTAACAAAAACCCTTGACTTCCGATGGGCGGACTTCCCTCAAATGAGGAGGCTGGTTGGAAGGAGGTTGAAAGGGAGGGTAAAAAGAGTCCAATCTCTCCAGAGTGCATGGAGGCTGCTTAAAACAACAGTAATAGAGGCCCAGCAGAGGTGTATACCGCAAAGAAAGAAGGGTTCCACTAAATCCAGGAGAGTGCCCGCATGGCTAACCAGCCAAGTTAGAGAGGCTGTGAAGGGCAAGGAAGCTTCCTTCCATAAATGGAAGTCTTGCCCTAATGAGGAGAATAAAAAGGAACATAAGCTGTGGCAAAAGAAATGTAAGAAGGTGATATGGGAGGCCAAGCGAGACTATGAGGAACGCATGGCCAGCAGCATTAAGGGGAATAATAAAAGCTTCTTCAAATATGTTAGAAGCAGGAAACCCGCCAGAGAAGCGGTTGGCCCTCTGGATGGTGAGGGAGGGAAAGGGGAGATAAAAGGAGACTTAGAGATAGCAGAGAAATTAAATGAGTTCTTTGCATCTGTCTTCACGGCAGAAGACCTCGGGCAGATATCGCTGCCCGAATGGCCCCTCCTGACCGAGGAGTTAAGTCAGATAGAGGTTAAAAGAGATGTTTCAGACCTCATTGATAATTTAAAGATCAATAAGTCACCAGGCCCTGATGGCATCCACCCAAGAGTTATTAAGGAATTGAAGAATGAAGTTGCTGATCTCTTGACTAAGATATGCAACTTGTCCCTCAAAACGGCCATGGTGCCAGATTATTGGAGGATAGCAAATGTCACACCTATCTTTAAAAAGGGAAAGAGGGGGGACCCAGGAAACTATAGGCCGATCAGCCTAACATCTATACCGGGTAAGATGGTGGAATGCCTCATCAAAGATAGGATCTCAAAACACATAGATGAACAGACCGTGCTGAGGGAGAATCAGCATGGCTTCTGTAAGGGTAAGTCTTGCCTCACGAACCTTATAGAATTCTTTGAAAAGGTCAACAGGCATGTGGATGTGGGAGAACCCGTGGACATTATATATCTGGACTTTCAGAAGGCGTTCAACACGGTCCCTCACCAAAGGCTACTGAAAAAACTCCACAGTCAGGGAATTAGAGGACAGGTCCTCTCATGGATTGAGAACTGGTTGGAGGCCAGGAAGCAGAGAGTGGGTGTCAATGGGCAATTTTCACAATGGAGAGAGGTGAAAAGCGGTGTGCCCCAAGGATCTGTCCTGGAACCGGTGCTTTTCAACCTCTTCATAAATGACCTGGAGACAGGGTTGAGCTGTGAGGTTGCAAAGTTTGCAGACGACACCAAACTTTTCTGAGTGGTGAAGACCAGAAGTGATTGTGAGGAGCTCCAGAAGGATCTCTCCAGACTGGCAGAATGGGCAACAAAATGGCAGATGCGCTTCAATGTCAGTAAGTGTAAAGTCATGCACATTGGGGCAAAAAATCAAAACTTTAGATATAGGCTGATGGGTTCTGAGCTGTCAGTGACAGATCAGGAGAGAG
Organism: Tiliqua scincoides; assembly: GCF_035046505.1. Lineage (NCBI taxonomy): Eukaryota > Metazoa > Chordata > Lepidosauria > Squamata > Scincidae > Tiliqua > Tiliqua scincoides. The sequence continues at coordinate 161,559,670 of NC_089823.1, read as the reverse complement.
ATCTTGGGGTGGTGGTGGACAGGTCGATGAAAGTGTTGACCCAATGTGCGGCAGCAGTTAAGAAGGCCAATTCTATGCTTGGGAACATTAGGAAGGGTATTGAGAACAAAACGGCTAATATTATAATGCCGTTGTACAAATCTATGGTAAGGCCACACCTGGAGTATTGTGTCCAGTTCTGGTTGCCGCATCTCAAAAAAGACATAGTGGAAATGGAAAAGGTGCAAAAGAGAGCGACTAAGATGATTACTAAGATTAAGATAGGGCACCTTCCTTAGGAAAGGCTATGGCGTTTGGGCCTCTTCAGCCTAGAAAAGAGACGCCTGAGGGGGGACATGATTGAGACATACAAAATTATGCAGGGGATGGACAGAGTGGATAGGGAGATGCTCTTTACACTCCCACATAACACCAGAATCAGGGGACATCCACTAAAATTGAGTGTTGGGAGAGTTAGAACAAACAAGAGAAAATATTTCTTTACTCAGCATGTGGTTGGCCTGTGGAACTCTTTGCCACAGGATGTGATGACGGCATCTGGCCTGGATGCCTTTAAAAGGGGATTGGACAAGTTTCTGGAGGAAAAATCCATTACAGGGTACAAGCCATGATGTGTATGCGCAACCTCCTGATTTTAGAAATGGGCTATGTCAGAAGGCCAGATGCAAGGGAGGGGACCAGGATGAGGTCTCTTTTTATCTGGTGTGCTCCCTGGGGCATTTGGTGGGCCGCTGTGAGATACAGGAAGCTGGACTAGATGGGCCTATGGCCTGGGGCTGTTCTTATGTTTAGATTTCAGTGTGAACTTGGATACTACACCGCACTGGCTGTCCCAGAAATCGAGCACAGCAGCACATAGCTCTGCTATTACAGTTCTAAAGTCCACCTCACCACTCTGAAAGCCATTCACACAAGGGAAGCTGTTTGGCTGTTTGTGTAAGGTATCTTGTCTTGTTTCCTCCAGAAATAATGGCCCAATAAATGTGATCAACTATTGTGGGGGTTTTCCACAGTTGTTATTTTCTACTATGTTGTTAATACAGTTGCATTTAAGCAAACATGATGTGTGACAAAGGCTGCAATCCAATACATACTTACCTGGGAGTAAGTCCCACTGAACTCCACCTACTTCTGAGCAGACATGCAGAGGATTGTGCTGAAAAACTGGGAACCTTCCCAAGTGGTAAGACTTCCCCATACAGTATTTCCTATGTGGCTAGGTGACCACCTGTATCAGTGATCAGTGGCTGCGGATGTTGAGTGGGGAAGGGATTCTCCCCAGGATATAGAGTCTTATCACTTTTAAGGATCAGCTTGTCTCCCCTACTTTTTGTCCATGGTTTTCAGACTTTAAGATTTCTATGCTGAGTGATGTTCCAGTATTTTGAAATATATTTATATCTATTTATATCTATAGTTATTGTAAGGTGAAAACCCCTAAAATAAAGTGTGCTTTACTTCAAAATAAAATAAAATAATGCATGAAATACATGCTCCCTATTCTCCAATCAGTCAGAAGTTCCACAGGCAGTGCTGTCTGGCTTCTGGCTTCTTTTGGAGCAGAGATCACTGGAGACTTTTAGCTCTTTGTAGTATTTGCTTTATTTGCAGATCTAAAGGTTCATTGAAAGTAGATATGATAAAGGGAAAAAACACTGAGCAAAACTGCCATTGCCTCATGCTCTGATCAACTCTCTAGACTTTTCTTATTCAGAAGTTGCAAGCAAAGCTACCCTCTCTCTATACTAACCATACAAAACATCCTTGGCTGGAGGGATTGAGAGGAAGGGATGGGTCACCTTTGACAGGGTTGCCATCTTCCAGGTGGAAGGGAAGTCTCCAATTAATGGAGCATCCTGGACCATTGAGGGTTGTTAGAAACCTCAATGCCCTCTTGAATTAGCCTAGCAAAGTAATGGCTGGCCAGTGTTCATGAGTCATGACTGCAAACTCATAACAAACCAATAGAGGACTTTTCATGTTTAAAAGTAACATAATTTGTTTTTATTTTTGGGTTTGTTTAACAAGCAAGAAAACAGACCAGATTAACCATCTACTTCCTTAATAAACAACAGGAAGAACTGATACAATGCTTCAGGGATAGGTAGAACTTACTCCACAGAATTTGTAACCAGAGACCAAGCTGTGGCAACCAGAAAATAGTTCAAAGCAGCCATGATTGCTGCACTTGGCCAGATAAGCAAGCTTCTCCATGTTTCCAATATGACAGATGGTCTGTCTGTATTCACCCAGCATCTGAGGCACTTGGCCTTCTAGCTGGGCATAAGTGGTGTTTGGTTGCATAGTGGTAGAGGTAATAACTATCAAATACGTTTTTGTGGACTGAAGTGATTTATGCTGAATTCATTTATAGCATATTCACCGCCCAATCCTGACAGATCTGCTGGCAGAACACATGTTCTGCCGGCGGAAGTGCTGGGCTGCCGGCAAAAGTTCTGTGGCGATGGTGCATGGGACAAGGCCACCAGCACACATGGCTGGCAGCTGCATCTGTGCATCAACAGAGGAGCCAGCCACCGCAAGCACCTGTAAGTTGACAGTGAAGGCAGATGTTGGGAGGAATGGGGCGGGGAGGGGAACAGGCAGTGTCTGGGTAAAGGCAAATTGGGGGCAGAATGCGGGAGGGCGAGGTGGATCCCAGCAGCACTGGTATGCACCAGGGTCCTATCCCTGTTCCCTCTCTCTGACTCTCCTCAGACCTGCGCCAGCAAAATAGCTGGTGCAGATCTAAGGGGATCTATTGGGGCAGTGAAGTCTTGCCCAAAGGGAAGCAAATGAAAGTTCCCTTACCATGAGGAGATCAAAGCATTTGCAACTGCCCCCCCCCCGACATAGGATGCAGTGCATGCTCTGTTGGCACAGCAGCATTGCAGGGGGACTGGTGGTTTGTAAGGATTGGGCTGTCAGTTTCGTTTTTCTGCTTTCGGATGAAGTGGGAATAATTCAGTTCTCTTTTTCTTCCTGCTTCCAATTATATATGCGTGCGTTTTCATCTTATAAATATTTAATAACATTGTTCTGAGCTTGCACTGAATTAATCTAGGAAATATAATTGTTTCCTGTCTTGGAGAAGTAATCATCTACTGAGTTGGCTGAGACTTATTAGACTGGCTGTCACGAAGTGATGTGAGCCAGGTGAGGTAGAAAGAGAATTTTCTATAACCAACAGTAACTGCAGTATTTACCCTCCACCCTCCGCAATCCAAGCCAGAAACCCCTGCACGCTCCTCTCTCCCTAGAAACAGGTCATGGGGTGTGGGTGGGAAGAGAATTGTGTTGCACTCTGCCTCCCGGCTAGCTATTTTCTGAAGCAGCCAGGTGGGCAAAGAGAACTGGTGTGCACAGCAACAGCAGCATATTACACACACACACCCCACTTTCTCCAGCATTGCTGAAGGAAATGTGGGCTGCAGGTTCCAGATCCACTTCTAGCAGCTATTCAGTGGTGGACTGGAGGGGGCCTGGTAACACACAGGGTGCAAGCACCTCTTGTCAGTTCACCGCAGCTCTCCAAAACTTGCTGCTTGATGCAACATTTTCATATCATTTCACAGTCCAGAGTCCACAGCAAACCCCTTTTAGTTCGCAAAGAAGGTCTAAGTTTCTCCCTTACACACTTCATCCCTACTTCTTCTCTCATTGACTCTGATCTCAAAACATGTATATTGTATGCCCTTCTCATCCTGTTCCAGGGGCTCTGGGGAGGCAAGAATAGATCCAGTTCAGATGCTTGTTTGATGGCAATAGGCTTCTTGTCCTAAGTGTGGACCCCTCCTCTCCAGTGCACACCAAAAGTAATGTATTACATAGATAACCCGTGCAGAGACCCATATTTATTATATGTGCTCTACTGCACAAGCCCCCTCCCCCTAGATCAGAGACCCAAACTGCGAGTCTTATTTACATATATTTAAATATGCATGCCAATTTTTCCTTGATCTCTCTTTGTTTTCTCTTTCCAATGTCATGCTATTCAAGATGAAGCAGAAAACAGAACAAGGACATATCTGAGAGGGGGAAAATCACTATTGATTTTGTTGTAACTGAAAGAAAGACTATTTGATAAGTTACATGTTTTTCCAACTCAATTCTGGCTAGGAAAACTACCATTGATTTTTCGAAGGCTTTTGATGATGTTTATTCCTCAGTTCAAGCCCCTTGGCAACCAGGCTTATAACCAGGTTTAATTCCTTACATGGCATAATAATAGGTGTGCTGTAGGATAATCTATCAAGATGCGTGGGGGCTGGTTGGGGTCAGTGATGCATTGATTATTCCCAAATTTGCCATCTGCTTGGCCCTTACGTTAAGTGGGTAGGCAAGAAGACAGGCTTCTCTCAAGCTTATTTTAAAATCAAAGGAGTGTGAGTTATCTCAATGCAAAGATATAAACTTTGCTTGGTGTATTTGACTTGCATCTAGATGTATCATCAACGGGCAAGTTATACCTGTCAGATGCTGCATTGCATCTATCATATTTGGTCTTAGCCTAATGAGACAGTCTGCCAAAAGAAAGAAAAATGCTTCCAGACTCGGTATTAAAGACCAGCTTTGGGAAAGAAACCATGTAAATAATACTCTGCCTAAGAACACTGGACAAAGAAAGGATAGGATTAAAAAGAAAGGGCATCGCTCAAGAGATGTTATGACACTATAATTACAATAATCAAACAGACCAGAATTATAGAAAATAATAGACCAAGTAAATCTAACATTATCTCAACACAACTTCCTCTTTGTACCTCTCTGACTATATAAACAGAAACCATCATCTGTGGCAGTTGTTCTTTTCCATCTAATTACACATATTGAGCTGTAAAGATTGTGGAGTGTGGAGGTGGCCCAGCCCTCTTTCTGTGTGTTCTACACCGCAGTGGGTTCTATTGCATGGTTTGGTTCATTTCAAATGTGCTTTTTAGGCTCTATTGCTAATTGTATTGTTTTGAGTTGCGGTTTCAGTGGAAAACAGAGTGACAGTCTTTGCAATCCATACACAAATGCAGGTCATGCGACTTTGTATGAAACATAGGCATCTGCAGTATATCAATATACCAGACAAGAGACAAGGCCGTGGATGCACACCCAGATCAGCAGGGTTCACCAAGAAAAGCGCCATATCCTACATGCATCTCACACCAGCCTGAGAGCTAAGATTGTGTAGTGAAAGATTCAGGTTCCAATCCCCACTCAGCTATGAAGCTTTCTGGGTGACCTTAGGTCAGTCACCGTCTCTCAGCGTAACCTGCCTCACAGGGTTGTTGCGAGGACAAAAGGAGGGAAGGAACCATGTACACCACCCTGAGTTCCTTGGAAGAGGGATGGTATAAAACGATGAGAAATAAATATTATTATAGATTATAAATATTATTATGAATACCCCTCACACAGTGGCAGATCTCCTGTTCATTCTATGGGACAAATGCCCCGGGCGCAGAGCCTCTCTGAGGCTCCTGACAGGGTGGGAAACTGCGCTTCCAGTTTTCTGGAAGTACAGTTTAAAGCGTTGGGTAACCTCAGAGAGGCTTCCTCAAGATGTCATGAAGTCGTGCCAGGCTCCGTGAGCTCCAGTTAAGTGGGGAGGGTGGATGTGCGTGGGGGGGGCAAATCCCACGGGGGCACCATCGCGGACCTTTGCCCCATGGTGCAGGGCTGGGGAGCTCCACCACTCATGTTCAGGCTGCATGGGTGGTGTTGGTGAAACTACACTATATTATTAGCCGTTTTATTCTCAATACCTTTTCTAATGATCCCAAGCATAGGATTAGCCTTCTTAAGTGCCACCACATATTGGGTCAATAGTTTCATCGAGCTGTCCACAAGCACCCCAAGATCTCTCTCCTGACCTGTCACAATCAGCTCAGAACCCACTAGCCTATATATGAAGTTTTGGGTTTTTCCCCAGTGTGCATGACTTTACTCCTACTTAGATTGATGTGCATCTTCCATTTTTGCTGCCCATTCTCCCAGTTTGGAGAGATCCTTCTGGAGCTCTTCACAATCCCTTCTGGTCTTCACCACTCAGAAAATTTTGGTGTCATCTGCAAACTTGGCCATCTCGCTGCTTAGCCCTGTCTCCAGAGTTCATAATCCTCCTTATAACAGGAGGATTATGGTCTATTTGGCAGGGTTGAGAACTCAAGTCAATGACTCTGACTCGAGTCACGAAAGTGCTTGATTTTGGGTGACTTGTTGACTTGTGTGGAAAAACTGAGTCGGGCCCCCTGACTCAGCACACATCGAGTCTCTGATTCGAGTCTCCTGGGTTTGGGTTTGCTTGCTTAGTGTTTTTGTGGCGTAAAAAACCACATGGGGCCAGCATTCTGACTGGGTGAGCAGCAGGGATGTTCCAGTCGGTGGACAGGAAAGGGTTCATGCTTTCCTCTTGCAATGACTGGAAGAGGCAGAACTGGGCTCTCTTTTCCTGTCTCTGATAGGAAGGAAGGAACAGATGATCATTGGAAAAAGGATGGGCATTATGATATTTTCATTGACTGAAATTTTCATTATGCTATTTGATCATATCATATTATGAATATGATATTTTCATTGGCTGAGGGTAGGAGGAGGAACCAAGGGGGTTCTTGCCTTACAATTGGCTTGAGAAGCCCAGGGAGGGGAAGGAGGCAGGGAAGAGAGTTCATAGCGATCACACTTTGCATTGCATGGCTGGTGGGAAGGAGGGAGCCTCATTGAATGACTCGCTACAGTGGGACTACTTCTGAGTAGGGCTGCAAAGGATCAGGTCAACCTGGTAAGCCTCACAGCTGCTGCTCATAACCCTCCTCCCTCTTGCCGCTTCTGTCTGTGCTCTCACACAGTCCCTCCCACCCCCTCCTTCCCTCTTTACAGATGGAATGGGGCAGCAGGGGAGTAGTTAAAAAGAACTCCCCTCACACACACACACTGGCAGCAGCACCGTTTGTTTCCGCTGAGGGCTTTTTTAACGGGGGGGGGGACTCAACTCAAGTCCTTTAGAGTCACTAAAGGATGACTCAGTGACTTGGAAAGTGCCCCCATTATGACTCTTTTTCAGGTCAAGTTGCAGGGGGGCGGTGACACTTGACTTAAGCCAAACCATGCTGGACTTTCCCATCCCTGCTATTTGGGTAAATGTCCAAGCCGACATTTCCTGCTCCAACTAGTCGTCTGAACAGCACAGGGAGCCAGTATCTTACAAGCAGGGCTCCCAGTGTGAGCCATGTGATGCCAGACAACTTTTTTTATGGAACCACAATCATTACCACGCAAACATCTTTTTCATGGAACAACACCTAGTATGGTGGTGTCAATGTAGAATGGCTGCTCTGCTTCTTATTGGAATGTGCTGCCATGCTATATGACCCACATGCTAGGTAATCCCCTGGAGTCATACCCAAACTTGATACAGGCTAAAGCTGGTGGAAATCAAATGTCAAGAGGGAGTTGACGGTGCATAATCCAGTCACATACCAGTTCAGCCACAAGGGGTCCAATTTCCTAACTGCATATTAGTGCTAATGTTGGCTTAATTAAGTCAGCTTCTGGTAAGGAAGTAATTATGGTTTAATGTCACAACCATTATCTTCAAATATCTTTAATGGCCTAGGTCTGCTAAGTCTCTTACCTTGGCCTATGTCCAAGATTTCAAAAAAAACACACAAGTGTTGAGATTAGAACTGTCACTGATACCCAGCTACATATAGACTCATTGCAACACTCCTAACCAGGACTAACGTTCTTCTCATGAGAAACAGGGGCAGTTTACACATGTACTTTCATCACATGTTGACTGTAACACCGGTTCATGTCTTCACTGCATGTTGTAGAAGTTTCATGACACCTGATATCAACTCAGACGCAATATTTTTTAATAGAGGCAATTTTCATACTTGGTGGGCAGCCCAATTCCAACCCATGCTGGAATGGGAAGGCTGTGGCGGAAAGAAGTGGCGGACCTAGAGGAGGGCAAGAGGGACAACTTTCTTAGGCACTGCCATTCTGAGGCGCTGCCGCCAGCCTCCCGCCTCCCGCCACCCATTTGTCTTTTTTTTTTTAAGCGAAAGAAGCTGGCAGCTCCACCAGCTTCTCTCCCTTAAAAAAAAATCCCTCCACCTGATGGAGGAGAGGGCAATCCAGAATCGCTGGCAGCGATTTAGCGCCAGACTGAGCCAGCCCCCCTCCTTTATAGGAAGAGAGGAAACAGGTGGCCTAGAAAGTCAGCATGATAGGAGTTGCTCGCAATTCCTGTCATGCTGCCTCTCTAGGCCACCCTCTACAGAGGCTTTGCTGGCTGCAACAGAGCCTTTCATGCTGCTTCTAAGTGGCATGAAAGGCTCCCTTGGAGCGCTTTGGAGTAACTGGAAGCGGCGCCCAGGAGGCAAACGCCACCCACATCCTGGAAGCAGTGCTCACCTCTGTGCTGGGCACCGTTTCCATCGGCACCAAAATGATCCAATGGAACCCTTTGCACCGCTAAGCAGAGGCCCAAAAGGTTCAGTCTCAGCCTGGGCTGCTTCCTCTCTTCTCCCTTTTTTTCAAAGGAGGCAGCCACTCCGAAGAAATTGTGGTGGTGGGGGGGGGGCAAAGGCAGAGGTGGCCCCTTGTGGGCGACAGCCCAGAACCGCCTCTGGAGGCCGGCTGTCCTGCCCTGTATCCAAAGAGGGTTTGGGGCTGTTTGCGGCTCAGCCCATGGCATGGAGAAATTCGATCCCCTTACCTTGGGTAAGGCCACAGCAGCCCCAATGGGGCGAATTGGATCTGCACCACATCAAGACAGGGGGAGGTCAGGGGGAGGGGGTGGTGGGCAGGCTCATGGGCTAGCAGGGGTTGAATGGGGACAGGGCCGACCACCCTCCCAGAGGGCTCTACAGCCCTGGTGGATTGGGTCTTAAGACAAAATTGGGACAATACTCAGGTATTTCTATATATTTCACTCTAAAAAAGAAATTGAAAGTTAATTTTTGCTGTTGGTTAGGCTTAGTGCAACGTGGCTCTGGGGCTGTGGCTCTGGGGAGGTATCACGACAGGTTCTTGCACATCAACATTTGCTATTACACCACTGTTGATTTTGGGTCTCACATCAATAGGGGCGTCCTGGCACCAGGATCCTTTGTTTGTCCAAACAGGCTTGAATTTTGATGGCAGGATGTCACTGTGTTTGTGCCATGCCTTTTGGGGTCAGATAGAACTTTGGCATAACCTGCTCTCGCCTTTGGAAAATTTCTCCCTCCATATGACTTTTCACAGAGAAAGCAGAGAAAGAGAAAAGATACAATGACTTTTAAAATGCCCAAGCTTCGTGGCCTCCTGGGATTAACCCTGGGTGAAAGGATGGCCCAAAGTGAGAAGGAGAGAGCTCTGTAACAATGAGTTCACCATATGCTGCTTGGACATGGGAGCAGTTTGGTGTCCAGCACTGTGTCAAAGTAAACTTGGATAGAGGCTCTGAAGTGCTGTTCTGTCGAACCTTGCGCGTTGTGAACACCATGCACCACGTCAATGTAGCCCTTGATACGGTGCTTTTTGCACAGAGACCAACAGCATGTGGTTGCTTCTTAACAAGTTCACACTGCAAACAGGAAACATATAAAAGCTGAAAACAAGTTACAATTTTTTAGCTTGTGTGTGATTCCATCTTTGCAGTGATTACAGTCATCACCGTCAGCTCCTGTCCACAGGCTGTTTTTACAGCACTGGCATCTGATAGAGTGAAGAAAATATGATGAACATCTTTGCCTTATGGAGCATTTCCACTAATGTTACACCTCCAGGTGCTTACGATATATACAGAGTCATTACACAGCTATGCAACTGATTACATGGGCCAAATGTGCTTTGCTCGCTAGTGGCACATATTACTTTTCAGGCAGAAATTCTCTTTCAAATGTCTCTAGCCCAGTAGTTTGTAATACATGGATTGACATTACGGAGTCTTGCCATCTTTCTAGTTCAGCCCCCAGGGACTTTATTGTAATTGTTTCAGATAAAATGTTAACAGCTGCCTTGGTATAGATTAAATACTCTTGCCATTTTTTTTCCAGAGATTGTCAGAAATGAAATAGGCAAGGCGGTCATCTTTACTGCATGAACTGCTGCAGAATGAAGCATATACAGGTTGTTCGTGAAATTAGAGAGAATATCACTACACTTTGCATTCCCGAAGCATGGGGGGGGGGTTTCTTTCAAGACAGTGGGGTACACTAGCATCATGGGAACATCACTTTTCAGAGAATTCTGAAACAGCACTTTGGGGATCACTGTGTTTTGGAATGCAGAGGGATTAAAAAATCTGACTGTTGGCATGAGCTGGTCCAATGCTTCACAGTACATCTCTATGCAGATACAATCAGGTGATCAAGTGTCTTCAATGGGGAGTACTCTGAGGGAGATTCGCACAGGTGTGTATCCTGTGGCAGCAGTGCACATGCTGGATCTTGTCTGATCTCGGAAGCTAAGCAGGGTCAGGCCTGGTTAGTACTTGGATGGGAGACCGCCTGGGAATACTGGGTGCTGTAGGCTTATACCATAGTCTTTCGAGACTGAAGGTTGCCAACCACCAGTGGTAGGGGTGCAAGTATGGGATATGATGAAATGAAGAAACAGCAGCACCTTAAATGAAACATGCTAATTGCCTGCAAATACTTGCAAATTGCCTGTTCAGCAACCACACCTTGGGAATCAAGGCAAAACGCAGAGCCAGAATACAGGTCACTTCTCATCACCTTGCTACTCAGCTACTGGGGGGGGTGTATTTAATGAATAAGGCAACTGACAGTGACAGAGGCTCCCCCAAACACTAATTTCTGGTCCCTTTTTAGAACCTGGCTAGAAAATCATAAAACCTATACTTCTGAAAAGGTCAATCTTTAAATTGTTTAAAGTAAAAATCTCAACTCAGAGCCCAATCCTGGGCCCAGTGCCACAGCTTCGCGCCATTGTGCACTGTTGCAAACATACTGTAAGGCACATTTGCAAATCTCACCACCAGGCTACCACCCGTATTAGCCGAGTACCAGCTGGTGCTGGGCTAGCGTGGGGCTAGTGCGGGGTGGGCGCCCAGCCTCTGCCACCCGCTGAGCTGCGGTACAGTAAGAGGGGGCAGGGAGGGGTGGGGAGGATGCATTCCAGGGAAGGGAGAGGTCAGCGGGGGTGTAGAGAGGGCAGGGGGGCGGGACAGGGAGGTGGCGGTGAGGAGGGGGGTCCCCTTCTCCCAAGGCGTTGCCTGTGGTAGCCTGAGACGTGCAGGATCCGGTGGGAGCCATTCTCAGTGCTGCCAAGGCTGGGCGCCCCAGGCAGCTCAGGATTGGGCTGCCCGTAGGGGGGGGGTTAAAAATCCCTTTGTTTCTCCATGTTTGAAAATGTGCCATGCAGCCTAAATGGGTTAAACCGCAAGGCAAATGTCTTTTGTCACTTCTGTTCCCCAGATGGTGACTGGATCACAATATATTTAGCCTGGTTTGCCTGAATAAGTCATAAGTAATATAGATGACAACATTTATGGAATCTTCTCTAGTTATTTAAACAAGTTTTGAGTGCAGTCAAACTCTGTCTAAAGTAAATATTAAATGGTTTTACCACAATAATTCAACCTCTGTCATGTTCATTCATCTTTATATTGTAAACAGTCTTGAGTGCCTTTACCAAGGTAGAAATGCAGTCAATAAATAAGTGAATTGAGGGCCCAATCCTACCCAACTTACCAGCGCTGATGCAGCTGTGCCAACAGAGTATGTGCAATGGAAGATCAGAAGATCATCAGGTGGATGATGTGGTGTTCACAGTGATCCCATGTTTTGACAGCTGGTTGACAGCTCTGGGAAGGGCAGGGCTGGCTCCACAGCTGTAATCAATCAAGGCCAATGGAGACCTGGACGGACACCTGAGCTTCATTTGACCTTGATTGGACTTTGAATGAGCTAACGAGGTAGCTCACAGCTGAGCTGCATTTGGACTTAACAAGGGGCTGCAGGATAAAAGGCAGCTTCAGAAGGAGCAAAGAGCTGACCAGACAGTATACCTGACACAGAGAGCTACCTGACCCATACCTATGGGAGAAGGGGACTGCCAGGACCCTGCTGAAGGACACAGAAGAGAGGACTGCCAGGACCCTGCTAGAGAGGAGGGACTCTGCTGTAGAAGACTGAATTGGGAAGATTGGACTGCTTTGGAGATTAGATTGGACTTGGACTGGAGACTTTGGACCTATACCCACTGAGTTAAGTGGAGTTTTGGGGAGGGAAAGCCTCTGGACAAGAGGACTTGCAGGGAGTGTCTGTATTGGTAGCAATAAATTCTTGTTAATTGCTCAACTGATAAGGAGTTCTGTTCATTTCTTTGCACACCACAGCTGCTGTTCTTGGAAAAGGAGGGTGTTAATTAGCCAAAAAATGGGCATTAGAAGTGAGTTGGAATATTTGGATGGGGCAGTATGTGCAGCAACCTGTGGGGTGGGGGAGTCAAGGAGGCTTCCTCAAAGTAAGGGAACATTTGGGGCTGCCTTGCAGCGACGTAGGTGCTGGAAAGTTGGATTGGATTGGGCCCCTAGTTTGCCAGATTCCTCACCTTTCAACATTGTATAGAAGGAAGAATTTTAACCACTGCAGCAACACCTGCCAGAAATGTCCTCCCTTGTACTTAAAGGCAAAAGAGTCCCCTTTCCCATGGTAATCCTACAACTCTAAGGCTTGTATGCAACTATCACTAGTGGGGCTAAGTCTCAGCCAAAAGAGAAACCTGCCAAGGGAAGATATATATTTTGTATGGACAAACAACCAAACCTTTGGGTATGGGTCTCTAGAATATTTGTGTTAAACACGAAGGACATTCTGGTTTCCCACAGCAATGCAACAAACAGCCTATGGAGGTCAGGCAATCTCAAGACAAAACAAAGAAAAACCCAACCCAATGGAACTCCTGTCAACTGAATCTTCCAGAAACACAAAATAATAGACTGTTTAATTCAGAGACACTAATCTTTCCTAAATGTCACTTGCAATAAATAAGTATAAATCCAACCAGTAGCCTGGTGGAGGCCTGTCTCTCAGTGGCTACCAAGCACTTAATTAATCCTTATGGCCCACCGCCATCAGAGGAGGAACGTAGCTTGCTTCTGGCAACAAGGAGACGGGGGATTGAGTTTGTTACTTATTTCATTTTTATCCCAATCTCCCTCCTAGCCAAGCTCATCTTAACTGCTGAAGTCTTGTGGAGAACTTCGTCACAGTGAGGGGCTGAGATGGGAAAGAAGAGTTGGCGTCTGCCCTGAGGCTGATGATGATCATCAGTGGAGAAAGCAAGCTGCTTTTCTTCAACACAGGGATGGGTCCTGGTTCCAGCTTAAAACATGTATTTAACACCCATCTTTCTTACCCTCACTGTTTGGTATACCTTTTTTTCCCTTAAGATAAAAAACACACTCATGTCATGCTTAAGGTTATACCACATACAGTGCAATCCTGAACTGCACATGGGCTGATGCAAATGTTTTTTGCACCGGCCAGGAGTGTTGCAAACTCCCTTGCGCTGGCCAGGAGTGTTGCAAACGTGCCTCTTCAGGAGTCGGCAAGGCCGGCGCATAGAGGTGGGCCGGCCTGCAGAGGCCGACACAAGCCTCCGTGCCAACAGAGGCAGTGAGCCTTGGGTTGGCCCAGCTGGGCTGACACAAGGCTCTGGGGTGGGCAGGAAGGAGGCGTTCCGAGGCAGGAGGTGGGTGGGCGGGCGGGCAGGCAGTGGGAGACAGGGCTGGATCCCAAACCCCATTCAGGAGGTGGCACAAGTCCAAGGAGACCCATAGGGGCCAGGGTACCTTACCCAGGCCTCCTTGCCTCTGGCTGAGCTGAGTCTGGCCCCTATCTGGCACTGGATACAGTGCAAGCCTCTTGTATAAAAACCTCATGGGTTTTTAGGTGGTTTTTATTTTTATTTATATTGTGAGGCCTCCCTGTGGGGGGAGAGAAGGGCCTGCCCAGCCTTTCCAAGGGGGACCCCCTTGTGGAGGCCTCAGACTACTTCACCAGAAGAAGGAGGGGTTGTGTCACCCAGTTCCCCCTCTCTGGGTTGGCAGCATTTGCCAGTCAGGAGCAGGGGCTGCTAGCAGCAGATCCTCCTGCCTGCTCTTCTAACTCCCAACTGCCTTGTCATCCCTGGCCTCCAGGTTTATGTAGGGCAGACCCCTCCCCTTCCCTCACAGGGATGGTACAAAAAGGGCCTGTCTCAGGGCCTGCCCTCCCCTGGGATTACCACCACTCCTCCCCTTCCTCTCTCTGTTTCCCTCTCACCTGGAGCTGCCAGGGTTGTTCCTGAGATGGCTGGGAAGGCTGCTGCCTCTGCTCTGGTCTCCTCCTTTGGGGGGTGGGCTGGCCCTGCCCCCCTGGGTCCTGTAGTCCTGCAGATGACATCAGGAGGTCCAGCTGTGGCCTCCCCCATGTCAGCCAGGTGCCCTACCCAGCAAGGCAGGTCCCGGCTGGCTGGGCCAGGGAGTGCTCCCCTTTTCCCCCGAGGTGGGGGAGGGGCTGCTGCTCAGCAGCCGAATGGCCTGCTTCCTGTCTCCCCCCCTCCCTCCTCCAAGGCGGTGGGAGAAGCGGGGGGTTCAGCGCGCAGTGTTCCTCTGCTGCGCTTTGCCACCTATAGGAGTGCCCAGGCAGCATATGGGGAGGTGGCCCCATGTTCCAGCTGCTTCCTCTCTGATCCTCTGGCCCAGAAGCCGTCTCCCTGGGTAAGCTGGGGACCTGTGGGAGGAGGAGAACCCTGACATATATTTTTAATGTATATCAAAAAATGATGCATGTTGTGTCTTGGTATAAAATTGTTTGGGATAAAGAGTTGTCATCACGTCTGTCTCCCTGACATTTTAAATCATTCCATTTATTTACAATGGTACTTGTAATATTGGAGTGTGTTACAGTGATAGACAAAGGCCTGCAGCAAATCTAAGCAAAATTTTATTAAGGCATTCCCAAGGATGTGACTATTCTACAATAGGATAGGATAGGATAGGATAGGATAGGGATATCCTATCTCTCAATCATAATTGACAAATGCTTGTCCAGCCTTCTTCCACAAACTTCCAGGGGAGAAGGCGGCTGTTCCACTTCTGAACTGTTTATAGGTTGGAAAGTCTTCCTAAGGCTTAACCTAATTCTACTGCAATACATTTTACATGAACATGGGCTGTCCCAAAACATTTTACATACAGGCGCACACACAATACAGCTCAGTGCCAGCCCCTTTCCCAACTAGAAGTTCTCCTTTTTGTCCTTCTCTACCCCAGCACTCACTCATTCCCTTGCTCCTTCTTTAATATTTTGGCAGGCACACATTTAAAAAACTTGTTTAATATAAGGATTCCAATACACACTAATATAAACTGCCAATTTTTCATTCTTAGTTGCTCTTGACCCTTGTGATGAATCCCCTATTTTTCTCTCTTTGCCTATTGAGAAGTCCAAAACATATCCCCAGAAATCTCCCCAGAACTCCCCAGAAGTTCTTGTTCAGGTTCATCAGTCTAAGAGCTCCTGGAACATCCTCCTGCAGCAGTCTGTCTTCATCCTTTATTTGATATGCCATTGCGAGCTGGTCATGTGCTGTATGCAGATTGGGATCCTTCTTCATGGCTTGGAAGAACCAAACCTCCTACTGAAATTGGCATGTGTCTACTAATTCAGCAACCCAATCTGTCTGTCTTGTTAAAAGAGTGGTGTGGAAACATCAGGTGAATTCCACTCTTCCAATCACAAAACGAGGACATCATCAAACATAAGTTGCTTAACCCATTTCTGCCCAGCCCACAGGTGTGTATATATTTGATCCCTGTTGCATATATGCAACACTGGGCAGAAATGGCTTAAGTTCAAGGACAGGGATGCTTATGTGTGTTTCTGCCATGAAAGTTTGTGTTGGGTTGTGTAAAGCACATCCACTTCCTTTCCAGCAAGCATAGGGATCAGGATTCCCGGGACAATTTAGGTAGGTAAGAACTGTATTTCTAGTTAGATGCCTTTAAGGAATTAATTGTATTTATTTTCTCTTTCCACTCCAAGCCAGTCTGAAAACTCCATGTTTGGGGTTGCTCGTGAGTAGCTTCCCAAATCTCTTTGCTAGGCATTACTAATTACTGTATCCAAATTCGTCAAGCTTTTATTTGTGTACATCCAGCCAAGTTCAGTAATTTTCAATCAACCTCCTTGTATTTTTCCAATACCCCCCTTTCCCCATTTTGTTTAATTCTTTTTCTTTTGGATGTTAATAAACTAAGGGCACAATTCTAACAGCATAGGATGCCCGGGAGGGTCGCAAACGTGCCGTAAAGCACATTTGTGCCTCCGTGGGAGGGAGCCGTGTCGGTGCATGCAGATGCGCTAATGCGCTGAGGCTGGAAGATACCTCCGCTGCAGCTCCCTTGCAGCCCACGCCGACACAAGCCTAAAAGGTAGGCTTGGGGGGGGCAGGGAGGAGGCGGGAGGGGGCATTTCTGGGCGGGTGCGGGCGGTCCCGGGGGCGGGCACGCGGGGTGCCGGGGGCAGGATTGAGACCCAGCGGTTATGCCGGATCCCAACCCCAGTCCTCGGGGCGAATGGAACAACTTCCAGCCGCTCTGCTCTCCTCAGACTTGCGGACTTGCTCTCCTCGGACTTGCGGAGGTGGCGCCGGTCCAAGGAGACCCATAGGGGCGTGCAGCCCTTTCCCAGGGGTAAGGGGAAGAGCTTCCCCTTGCCCCTGGCTGAGCCACTGCTTGCTGCAAACCTGCCTTGGATGCAGTACAAGCCTCCTGGCTTGCCTGCTCCAGCGCAGGTTTGGATTGTGCCCTAATTGTTTGACCTCTTACCTGCTTGGTCCATGTCAATTAAGTGGATTGTCACATCCAGTTGCTCACAGACACTACTACAGTTTGATTTTAAATAAGAATTTCTTCTGTGCTCTTCAGAAAGCCCCCTCCCAACCTGATCTCTTTAGTGTGGGATGTGGACACTAAATAATACTTTCCAATAATAGAATACTAGAATGACTATTTTCTTCCCCATCCAGCTGCTGATGAAAAAGGGAGAGCGGAGATGCATGAGCCCTAATGACAAGATGCTCCCCCCCCCTTGGTCAACCTATGTTTATGACTACCTTTTCTAACATCCCTTGATCTCCCCTTATCAGCTGCTTCCTCCTCTTTAGAGAGCAGCCTAAATGACTGGTTTAAGGCAAAGATGGCACCACCCTAGGGAAGCCTTACTAGCACTCTCAACATCTTCAGCCAGCCAGTCAGTAGAAAAATTAATAGAAAGAGGGTGGCAGTGGAAGCTGATAGTGGGAGAGAGTGGAATTGGCGGTCCCACAAAAATGAGTCACTTGAGGCAGGGGCTTCATTCTGCATTACAGTCAGGCACCTTCTGCTGTAATGGAGATGTAACTGGATTTGGTTTTGCCCAATGTGGGTGTCAGGGTTGGGCCCAGCCATCCATCCCCAACCCTCGACTTACCGCTCCAGCTGGACCCAAGGGGGGAGGGGGTGGAGCAGGTTAGCCCAGGGGGTAACTTGACAAGCTCCCAGACAGGGCTGGGGCCCCAGGAAGAGTCTGGCTGCAGACACAGAGCCTCTAGAGTTACAAAGGAATGGGAGGATGGGCTGAAGGCCCTGCCCCCACTTGAGCTTGCCAGGGAGGGAGGGGTGGAGCAGCCAGGCTTCCTCAAAAGGGAGAGGGCCTGTGATGACAGGGGGGAGAGGTGTGCTGGCAGAAGGGAGACACCACCTGAGAGCTGGAAGCTCTACTCCAACGCTGAGGGGGAGGAACAGGGTGATTTGAACCCCTTCCCACAGTGGCAGTCTGAGGCCCTACTCTGCTGGACCAGCCCCCGGAGGGAAACCACAAAGGTAACCCCCCACCCTGAACCCTCCAAGCCCTACAGGTACTTGGGTACCCTGCCAGCTGGGGTGTTTGCTGCTAGCAGATCGGGATGTGACAGTTGGGTATGTTGAAGTGGTTGGTGAAGGCTTCCCGGTGGCAGTGGAAACCATGGAACCACTGCTGCTGCAGCCACTGACATGAGCTAGAGCTCATTCTTTCATTTTACAACATAGTTACAGGCATTCCTGGAACTGTCATGCCTGTCAACAGGAGTCTTGGGCTTATGAAAGCTCTGGCTTGCAACCAGAAAATCACAATGAGGTCAGCTAAATTGACGTGCTTAAGATGGGTTAAAAAAGGAACGAGTTCTTGAATGCTTGTAATGACAGTGGCATGGAGTACATATGAAAACGGACATTTCTATCCATCCAAAAGGAAAGGACAAAATGTTTTAGCATGGCAATACAATGCAGATGAAGACATTATCAAGATAAGCCAATTGGATGCAAACCTAGCAATCAGCAATACTTAATTCAAATGCTTCTGCTTGCTGTTTGCACCAATAATTTGCCTTGTGAGGTAGTTAAATGCAGGGCTGTCTTAGCTGGAGAACATGTCAGTAACACCAGAATGAAAAAAATAAAACCAGGAACATACCAGGAACAAAAGAAGTAAAAGCTTCTTTTTCACTATAATTGACAACTTGCTATTGTTGTCATTTCTGGTTTTGTATCTTTCTGAATGTCAACATTTTTCAAGAGATTGGATGCTATAAATATGTACAGCCATTGTTACTTGGCTGATTCTTACCAAATCTGTTTGCTGATGTTGAGGCAGATGTCTTTTCATTTGGCCACGGCCACAGGTGTCTGAAAATTATGTGAGTTGCATCATGAGGCCATCTGGAAGCCCTCTGGGCTTTGACGAGGATGTAGCCTGGAGACGATAGGCTGGACTTGTTCCAAGTTACCCTGGAGCAAATGCCGTGTAGCCCATCCCAGCTTCAGAAGTGAAGTTTGGGGAACTAAGAGACACACGAACCATCTAGTAGTTGAGGACTGAGTTGCCTAGTTTTAGGAGAAGACTGTTTACAGCCTCTAAGAGTTCTGAGGGGAAAGCAGGGCAGGTGAGAAAGATGACCAGACAATCGGAAACAGAGGCTGGCAAAGTGTCCCTGTTCAGTATTTACTATTGAAAAAGATTTCAAGCTCATTTCCTTCTCTTATAAACTGGACTGGCTGAAGGGTGTGGCTAGTTCGCCGTTTCAGGCTGCAATCCTAATCGCACTTACTTGAAATAAGTCCATCGAAATAAATGGGCCCTACTTCTAACTTGACATGACTAGGCTTGAATTGTAATGGCCCAATCCTATCTGCATAGTACGCTGGCAAACCCCAAGACCCACTGGTATACTTCATGGTCTGCCATCACAGCAGCCATTCTACTGGTTTACGGAGTGCTGCTGCCTGAACAAGGTCTGGAAGGCCTCACGTCATGAGTAGCGCAGCACTGACTGGCCACTGCTGCAGTTTTGCCGGTGGAGGGAGTAGATTGGGACAGGAATAAGGCCGGGAAGGGGATGAATCTTGGCTGCATTGGCACCCCCATCTTAGGCCTGAGATGCCCTCTGCGGTAATATGGATCTACACCAACAAAAGAGCTGGCATACCCCTGAGCAGGCCCAGAGGAGACCAGGAAGTGGCCAGAGAGGCAAGTATAATTTTTTTTACTTACCTCTCCCAGCGGATCTGATTCCCTGCTGGCACACAGGATACAGCAGCCACTGCATCCTGCACGCCAGCAAGGGAGGGGATTGGGCTGTAAGTCTCCTGTTAGGGTACTTCAGGTCATCCTGGTGATCAAGTTGCATCTACAGTTAGGAAGGCACTCCTACTTCAGGATGGCCAAGAAAGAGTCCCTGCTCCAATGTGAGCCTACACCAACTTAGCTTGCCAATAATTAAAGGAGGTATTACCTATCTTCAGCTCTAGCTGTATTTATCAGCCTTGTATTTATCAGCCTTGAGGCAGCATTTTCTCTTCCATCAAATGCCTTTTCCTTTTCTTAGAAGCCTCCAGTATGACCCATTTTTTATCTTTTCCAACTGAAATGAAGTTCATTTCCATAACAACATCTGTTTTTTATTCCTTGCTACACTTGCCTGTCTTTTCCTTTCCTTCCTTGTTGTTCCCCCCACTGTCAACACTTTCATTTTCACAAACAGAGAAGGAGGAGAAGGGACAGCCTAATCTGAGGGGAAGATCACTTGCTTTGTATGCAGAAGGTCCCAGGTTCTATATCTGGTATGTCCAGGAAAAACAGAGAAAAATCCCTGTCTGAAACCCTGGTGAGCCACTGCCAGTGAGTAGTGACCAAACTGGGCTTATCAAGCCAATGGTCTGATCCCAGTAAGGACAATTTCTTACACTCCTAGTGGCTGATGCTATTGTTTATTTTGTATTATTGTTGCATTATATTCTTTTAATGGATTTCTGAAATCTGCCTTGCTGGAGGATGGACTTTCATTTCTGCTTGTATTTAGAATACTTATGTACAAAAATGCTCCTCCTTAGGGCTCAAATTCGGGGTCAAATATCTTACCAAGAAAATAAATAAGACTTCACGTTCCTTAGGCAAGGCCCTGTCTCTTCTTACACCATAAGCAGCCATGTACCATTTGATAGTGCTAGCTTAATAAATGCATTGACAACAATGCATAAAGGGCCACACGTCCCAAGGGCACACAAGCCCCAGATCTAGTCAATGCTTCTGTAAAAAAATTTCGTACTGAGTTCTGTCTGCCAGCATTTTTATATCTGCACTAAAATACAGGCAGCAAGCCTATTTGTGTGACGTTTTCCTCCTGCCACTCAATACCATCTATAAGAAGCTCTAAATCAGAAAGACAAGAAACATTTTTGTTACTTGGTGATAGGGATTCAGGAAACATTTGCTTTTCCCAAGCCATCCAGGTCTTTTGCTTTATTGATAGTGACATGGCTAATTACAGCAAGTCAGATTTGCATTCCTGCCTTGGGCAATTTTTTTTTTTTTGGCTTTTTTTTCTAGAAAGTCAAATAAAGGCTCTGTTAGAAATTCATGGGACTATGTCAAGGGAATGTAGATTGCTTTTAATGCCCCCAAAATTCATTGTGAATTGCAGCATAGTGTGTAGTAGGGTTGGCAACCGTGGTTAAGTGCAAAAATGCCAGCTATGGGGAAATAATAGAAAGTAGTTTAATTGGAAGACATTGAATATGTTGATGTGATGGGAGTGCCTAGCCTCCCTGCGGCTTCAGCATGGTCAACTAGGAAATAGACAGAAAGCGATAATCATCAGGAGAACAGATTTAATACTGAAGCAAGCAGCCAAAAATATAAAAGAAGCAGGCAGTTGTTGTTTGTTAAGCAATTTACATTTGTGTAGGCTAGAAGCAAACAGAGAGTGGGGTAAAATGATGTCTGCATTTTTGCAGATGATGAAGCACCCTCTGCTTCTTCTAGGACGAATTTCTGGTACTAGTACTTATCACAGGCCTCTTCATGAATCTAGACAGCAGCACAGAAATGTTGAGGAAGTTGCTTGGGGGATACTTACGCAGGCAAATGTTGCCGGATATGTTTTTATTTGCATTTGTCACATGGTTCATACATGTACCTGGTGTTGGGTGCCTGCCAGGCTCAATTTCTGCATATGTAGTAGATTTCCCCTGTTTAAGACATATGTTACATGTGTCTTTAAAAGCATGCCTGGTAACTCTATCAACAGGCAAAGATCCTTATAGGCAGTGGGGAATCAACCACTCCTCCAGGTTGCCAGTGTACTCAAACCTCATCACAATCAGCACATGAATGTAAACATCATGCCTAAGGGCGCAATCCTAACCAACTTTCCAGCACTGGCATAGTTGTGCCAGTGGGGCATGTGCTGCATCCTGCATTTGGGTATCACTCACGGAGGCCTCCTCAAAGTAAGGGAACGTTTGTTCCCTGACCTCAGAGCTGCATTGCCCTTATGTCAGTGCTGGAAAGCGTCCTAAAATAGGTTAGGATTGCACCCAAAATAGTCAAGTAGGCCTGATGAGTGTGTTCCACCTAGTTTATTTCTCAGACATTTCAAACCTGTCTTTTCACAGGGAGTCAGGGAGTCACAGAATCTGGGAGCCATAACATATTCCATATAGCACACAAGGTGGCTCACAACTGTATTTAAAAGCACAATAATAAAACTGCTTAAGCTGTAATTATCAACAACTTAGAAACAGTAGCAGAATTAACAATTCGTAGAACCAGGTCATAAAATAAAGAATAGCAAATTATGTGTGTACCAAAAGCACAGGGGGGAAAAACACAGGTATCGAAGCATCAGCAAACAGGAGGTTGAAAGTATCTCTAGGAGCAGGGAGTCACAGAATTTGGGGGCCATAACAGAGAAGACCCTGTTCCATATACTAAGCAATCAAATATCTGTTACTGGTGGGATGTAAAGCAGGGCCTCCATGGAAGATCTTGATAGACAGGCAGTATCGGGGGGGGGGGGAGAAAATAGTCCTGTAAATATTCCCCCCCCCAAAAAAAAGCACAACACTTTGAATTGGGTTTGGAAACAGTGAAGATTGGAGTCAAGGAATCTGAGCACCAGACCCCAACTAACATACAGGCAGTAGCATTTGTACTAGCTGAAGTTTCTGACTACATTTGAAATGCTACCCTTTGTAGATCCTATTGCAGTGGTGTAACCAGGATGTTATAATAGCCAGATCTGTCTTCCCTAGGGAGGCTCACAGTTGCACACTATCCAAAAGGCATTGTACGAGACATCAGCACAACACCCGCTTGGGACCTGTAGGATCTCAAAGGCAAATTCTTGCTAACTCCTATCACAAAACCCTACCCCCACCTTAAAATCATGATCTGAAGCATCTGAAGCCTGAAAGGATACCACTAAGATTAGCCTGGGTGATGCTACCCAGTCCCATGCTGACAGCCCGTATTCACTGCATGGTCTGTACTGTTCAAGCATTGCCCACACTGCAACTAACCCACAGTGTCAATGGGTGACGGTTGAGCACCAAGCATGGCAATGTAGGGCTTAGAGCAGTGGTTCTCAAACTGGTGGTGTAAAAGTCCCCTGATCCCTTTAAGAGGTGGGGGAAGCGGCGAGAGGGCAGCAACGCGATCCCCAGGATCGCATCGCTAAGGGGGGTTGAGGGATGCTTTCACTCACTGTAGGTTGCTGCAGGCTCCAGGAGGTGCAGGGAGCCCTGTGCAGGGCTCCCTAAGGCTTATAATCTTCTAACAACGTAATCACAAAGCACTTCCAGGAGGTGCTTTGCAATAGCATCATTTGAAGATTCTAAGCCTTGGGGAGCACTGCAAAGGGCTGCACAAGGCTCCCCGCACCTCCTGGAGCCTGCAGCAGCCCACAGTGAGTGAAAGCACCCCCCTCGCCCCCCTTAGCGACGTGATCCTGGATATCATGTCACTGCGCTTGTCCCTCCCCCACCAAGAGTAAAGTTCCCTAAAAGTTTGAGAACCACTGGCTTAGAGGATCAGATACATTAAATCAGTGGCACCCATTCTCATTCATATTGGCTCAAATAGACCCAAGTAAACAAGCAGCACAGCCTAAGAAGATTCTGATCATCAGCACCCAGAATAAAATTATGGCAGGTATTTAATGTGCAGTTCCCCCCCCCCTTTGCTTTTCAATCTGACATGCGACGCTTCAGCACAAGAAAGCCTCTTAATTATAATTACACCTTATCATTTCCGATCAACATTTCAATTACTTAAATAAAATAGAAATAAGTTTCCAAATTTGAAAAGAGTGCAGTTTGTTGGAGATGCAAAATAAAGTTCAAAAGCACTACAAGGCAAGCACGGGGCTCTGTGGCCTTCTGCAGCTTTCTTCCAGTGACTTTTTATGATGACACTTGTTTGCAGACAAAGGCTAATTGCTTCAGATAACCCCATTCCTTAATCAAGGGGCAGACGCCTTGGTGGCTACTTGATTTGAATTCACTCATTCAGGCAATTGAGCTTTGGCCCACTTGTCAGGCAGGGGCAAGCGCTTCTTTGCAGCATGGAGCGATGGCAACCAAGCTTGTTGTTCTAGTTGCATGTGTTTACTGCTTTTGCCAATGTGCCTACACAGAGCCCACCTTTCAGCGACGCTTGCTCTGTAGCACTTCCTACTCACTACAAGACTAGGGGGCTGATCCCCCAATACCAACAGGGTGTTCACTCCCTCACCCCTCTCTCCCTTTCCCCCCATTCTTCTGTGCCTCAGTCAAGCATACAGAGAGGGAAGAGGATACACCGCACTCTCTTCCTCATTCTCTCCTTGGGAATGGCTTCCCAGGGCTTCTGCCTGCTTCTCCAGAGACTTCTGAAGATCACGCAATCTTACATCCTTCTTTGTTGCATCCCAGGCCTGTGCTCTGGTCCCTCCTTCTTCCCTGTCTTGTATCCAGTGTCTGCCTCAGCAACAAGGAAGCATGCCTCAAACGCCTTGTGAGAAGCAGGATTTTCTTGCACAGCCTTGGGGTTCAGCATGCCTCTCAGGCTGCTGGAGATATTCTTGCCCAGGGCTTGAGGTGAGCAAGGGTGAGGCCCTTGGAGACTGCAGCTCAGGTAGCAATGGGGGCAGTGATGGTTGCATTTGAAGCACCAGAAGTCCCCATGGCTGCAGTGGGGATTGTGGCCAGGATATTTGGGGCTCACCTTAAATAAGAACATGAGCCCTGCAGGATCAGGCCAAGGGCCTATCTAGTCTAGTTTCCTGTATCTCACAGTGTCCCACCAGATGCCTCAGGGAACACATGCATCCTGTGTGACAACAAGAGATGTGCATCATGTTGCCACTCCCTTTCATCTGGCAATCAGAGACAGGCTAAAACTCAGAGGTTGCATACAGCCATCATGGCTTGTAACCTGTGATGGTCTTTTCCTCCATAGTTCTGTCTGATCCCCCTTTTAAAGACATCTAGGCCATCTAGGTGCTATGACAACATCCTGTGGCAAGGAATTCCACAGATTAAATACTTGCTGGGTAAAGAAATATTTTCTTTAGTCTGTACTGGTGATTGTAAGGATCCCAGACAGTTTGCATCACATTTGCATATATCTAAAATATTTCACAACTGCACATAAAGAGCATGGGCCAGAATTCAAAGAACCACACAATTCTGCATGCCCAAAAGTCCCGTGTGTCACTTTCAAACTCATTTTTGGGGAAGTCAGATTCACACCCTGAGAAACAGTGAACTTTTTTCAAGTTGAATCAATGTAACATTATGCATAGCAATCATAAAGTCAAGATACTCTTCCTATATACTCTTTGTAGACAACTTTTCTATATCCTCTTTGTTTCAGGAGGTAGCTAAGCTCTAACCACATAAGGTATGCAAATTGCATAGGCCAACTCCTGTTCATCCGTGACAATCTTTTAGAGAACCTTTTCTGTCAATTAAAGGCTCAGTAAAATATGGCAAAGAAAAGATGCTTTCATAATTGGAGATTCATATGCAGCTATAACTCTTTGAACAGTTGTTCCATAATGCAATTGCTTTTTGGTCATTTTGCAATGACAACTCTTACCTATAATGGATTATTAGTCACAAATCTCAAGGGGAAGGAGCCTCAGCTTCTTTTATGTTATTGGTCTTGTTTAAATTCAGAAAAATTGGAATGGACCAAGAAAAAAAGGTTAGGTTCCAACTAATAATAAGCTTTGTAAGATTAACTCTGATGAATTTGGGAGAATGGATTTGTTTTAATTGTGTATGTTTTGGGGGTGGAGGAAATTGGAGACATGTATGTTTAATGTTCAGGTGCATCTGGATAAAAGCAAAAACATTTGCTCTGTTAGATCAGGCCAAAGGCCCATGTAGTCCAGTACTCTGTTTCCCACAGTGGCCCACCAGCTGCCTCTGGGAAGCTCTCAAACAGAAAAGAAAGGCACATTTCTACAACTGCTGTCCTACAATTGGTATTCAAATACATAATGCCATAGAACCTGTAGGCAATAAACAGCCTTCACGACTAGTAGCTATTGACAGATCTGCCATCCATGACTTTGTCCAAGCCCCTTTTAAAGCCATCCAAACTAGTGGCCATCATCACATCTTGAGGCAATGAATTCCACACACAAATTATGCACTGTGTGAAGAAGTACCTCCTTTCGTCTATCCAAAATCTCCCACCATCGGTGGCAATGATAAGCACTGGATCCTATCCTCCTTTCAGCAGGCTCCCTACCCCCTTCCTATCCTTGGACTTGTGCCAGCCTTTTTGGCGCAGCTGCACCAGTGGGGGGAAGGAGGGTAGGATTGGGCTGTTATTTTCGGTTCTAATGATCACAAGCACAGAATTTGCCTTCGTCAGTGCTGCCACATGCTGGATCAGCATTTTGACTGAGCAATCCATCATGAGCTCTTTCCTGGTTAGTCACCAACAGCTGACATATGCATATTACAGGTATAACCTAATTATTCGTGGATTTTTCACCCTTGGTTTTATCTCAATGCAATAAGAAGGGCCCTTTAAATTAAAGGGAAAAAAATTGTTTAACAATAGCCTCATTAATGGGGGAGAGGGCAGCCAGCAGACAATTCATCTCTCTCCAGGCACTTAGAACAGCTTCACTCCTAGGCAAGTGACCCCTCTCCCTTCCCTCTGACCATTTGAAAGAATTTAAGTGATGATCTCTTTGGATTCTTTCCCCATGATGCACTCCAGATGAAGGGAGGGGTTGCTGTCTCAGAGTGAAGCCTTTCTAAGAATCTGGAGAGAGAATGATTGCCTGCCTGATGCCTGTCTTGCTTTACAAGGGTCAGCAAGGCTGTTTTTAAATCACTGAACAAAGGGACATTGTTTTTTAAATGGATTTCCTTTAACACAATTTTTAGCATCCATGTGGGTTCTGGGAACAGAACAGTTGTGGATACCAAGACTTAACCTGTACTTTGCTTACCTGTGCTTTGTTTACATTATACCACATTTGCCATGTGGCTGCCCATTTGTCTAGTTTGAAGAAATCTTTTAAGAGTGCTTCACCCAAATAGTTTGTTGTCATCGGCAAACATGGCCACCTCATGGTTTACCCTAATTCCAAGTCATTTAAGAACAATTAAAAACCACCAATCCAACGTTGTATCCAAAGCAACACAAAAAACGATACTAAGAAAATGTGTCTTCTGTCCTCATTCCCAGAGGATAGGATCCAGCACACACCATCCCCTGTGAAAATTCACTGGATGATCAAATAGGGAATTGTATACATTATGTATATAGAAACTGTGCACTCTACTTGATTCTATGTATAGTGAAGTACAGTATGTTCTATGAGTACATCTATCCTGAGCAGTTTTCCTTGACTGACATAGGGAAGGATTTTTTTTTTATTCTTTTTTAAATGGTACAGTAATATAATATGGTGAGGAGTTAGTATCTCAAATTATTTCTTTGCAGTAAGAATTTTCTTCTTCTTATAAGAAAAATTACCAGAAATTTTCAGGTGAATAAGAGGAACAGCTGAAATTATCTCCTCTGAAATATATTACTGAAGTGGCTCTGGCCTAGCAAACAGCACTGTTTTGTGCCTTTAACAGTAGGTTAAATTCAAAAGGTGCTGCTTTGTCCAACATGGAGATGGTGAAAACTTTGCCTGTTTAATTTCTGCCTTACACCAGCTAGAAGAACAGAAGAAGCTTAATGACTGTGGATAACACTCCATGCACCTGTGTGCATGTTGTCTTCAAGTGTGCTGTTGTCTTCAAAAATTTATGAAACAATAAATAAGTTAGCCTTTAAGGTGCCACAAGACTCTTTGTCATATAAATGCTGAATCTTTTAAATCCTGAAAGCGCTCGGTCTCAATTGTATTTAGTAGGCATGAATCTAATGGAGTAATTATACTACTGATTATTTCACAGTCTAATTATAACAACACTAATGAGGAGAAAGAGTCCCTTAAGAGAGAAAAAAAAAACTGATCTGTGCCAAGGAAGAATGCAAATTCAAAAGTGAGACACTTGAAAGTTTTCCTGAAGAAAAGATGTTTCAAGCAATTGCAATGTCTGGTTCATTTAGAGCAGTGGTTCCTAACCTAGGGTATGTGCCAGGGGTACTTGCCAGGTCCTTTAGGGGTACTCAAAAAAGTATTGAATAATGGCGGGAAAAGGCAGGTCTGCATTAGAACGCCTTGTGGGGCTAAAGGGAGGCAGCTAGCTGGTTGCAAAAGTCCCACCAATTACTACTGATCAATTTGGTGATCAGATTGTGTATTATCAGATGTGGGACAGTAGTTGAAAACATATAAATTTGAAAAAGCAGCAACTATATTAATTACAAATATTTTGTTATTATGAGGGCTACAGTTTATGGAAATAGGCTGTGAATGGATACGCAAGTGAAAAAAAAACATTGAGAACCTTTCGAGCAAGGGGTTAGACATTTTTCATTATGGGTTGCCGATATAAAAGAAATGATCTGGCCCTTTGCCCTTAACAGAAGATTGAAGATCAGACATCAGCAGGTAGAACTTTTCACTTAGAAAAAAGCATTATTTCCAGCTAAGGTCTAAGGTTGGCACAAAAAGCTGCTCTTAAAGACATGATACAGAGATCAATTGAAAAACTTGCAATCCTTTTCGTCTGCAATGAGGTTTCTATTCTATGAAAAAATGAAGGAAAAAGCCTTCCATGAAAGATCTAAAGGCAGTGGGAGGGGCCTGAGGGAGTAGTTGTTCCCTTATTAAAAAAGAACACAAGCTATTTAGATGTAGTCCTATACACACCTACTCAAGAGTAAGCCCCATTTCATACAGTTGAACTTCTAAGCAGGGATAGGCACTCAAGCCTCACAAACTTGACTCAAGTTGTGAAAACACGTGTTTTTCACAACTCATGGGAACTCCGGTAACGAGCATCACTGACTCGGGCACTGACTTGCAACTTGCAACTTAGGGTTTTTATTCGAAAAGAGTCATGACTCAAATTTGTCTCGAGTCCTGACCCTCTTTAATGCATGTGTGTTTGCTTGCTCAACTTGAGTTGCAGGGTTGCTGACTCAGGACTTGACTCGAGACTTGGCACTGTGACTCTGGCACATCCCTGCCATGAATAAATATCCCATTCTGATATTTAAGAACATAAGAACATAAGAACAGCCCCACTGGATCAGGCCATAGGCCCATCTAGTCCAGCTTCCTGTATCTCACAGCGGCCCACCAAATGCCCCAGGGCATTTATAATCAGATAAATAATTTGCCCTAATAATAATAAATGCCCTAATTTATAATCAGATAAATAATATCCCATTCTGAATAAACTTGTCTAGGATTGCACTGTTAGTGTTTTAAAGGTCAGAACCGGCATCTTGAATTGGGCGCTTGAATTTGGGCACTTAAAACTATTTTGAAATCAAACAATCTTTTCCAAAAGGGGGATAGATTGTTCTTGGATGATGAGATGGGGCAATATAACAAATCTAAAGCATGTTGGAGGATAACTATTAAAGCAGAACCACAACATTAATACTTTCCCCTCTGTTTTGAACTGCATGTTAGGAATGTTTAGGAGCCTGTAGTTTCCATGCTCAACCCATGAATGGATAAGGACTTCTCAAGCAGCAAACATGAATTGGCCTTAGAGTATATTATTGGCTTCTGACACACTGCCTGTTCCCTACAGAGCATCACTTATTTGTACAACAAAAAACCAAGATTCTTAAGGAATCAGGAAAATTACCCAGTGGCCACTTTGCCAGAGGAAAGAGGAATGGATGCCACTCTTATTTAGTATTTGGAATTATTTTTATATACTGTTCAGGCAATTAAATATGATAGAAAATACCATGTTAGGATGTGGCACCAGTTTGCAGCAACCTTATGGTGTTGTCCAGGTTAACAGGATTTTCTCATGCTAATCACTGGTTTGC
Organism: Tiliqua scincoides; assembly: GCF_035046505.1. Lineage (NCBI taxonomy): Eukaryota > Metazoa > Chordata > Lepidosauria > Squamata > Scincidae > Tiliqua > Tiliqua scincoides. The sequence goes on along the minus strand of NC_089823.1, from coordinate 161,529,893 downwards.
TCATTAGCTCATTGAAATGCCTGTTCATTTAATGTGTGTAATTGCTGTTCTAAATATAACTAATTGCTGTCTTGCTGTTCACAAAAGGAGTTTAAGATGAGGGGGGAAAAAACACAATGCATTTTTCTAAGAAATGCAGAGCTTGGGAACTGCCCTCAGGCAAGGAGGGCAATTTATACTCCACAACCTGGATGTGGCCCTGAGAGATGTTTTATGCAACCTGGTCTGCCTTGCAAGGGCAGCTTCATGCATGTGTCATGCAATGAGTCTCTGCTTTCTGAAAGGGTGCATGTTTGAAGCATAAGTTTAGATGCCTGATTTGCACCCTCTCTGTATGTGGGGTCTGAAAATAGTGACAGCTGCTCCTAAGATCTGTAGTTCCACTGTCCAACATAATATTATTGTAATATAGTATGATATTCAGTATGATATTAGCGCTGAGCTACCATCATGTTTTGTCTAATGTTAGTCCAAATTCTTGTTTTATGTTCCATGGTGTTTATGTACATGGTGTTCTAAAGGGACTGCCAGATTCATTGATATGAGCACAGTGTGGGAAATAATAGAAAAATTTAATCTAAACAAAGTGAATTTTCAGAAGATACCAAGACTTGGGTCAGAATCACCTTTAAAACATTAAAAAAGGGAAGAAAATCTTAGAAAGAAATTTAGGAAAATCTGTCCTTACAATCTGCTGTTTTTAGGGCAAACCTGTCACTTTATAGAAGTGGTCAAAAAAAATGCTGAAGGCAAAGTGACTGCAATTAAGCAAAAGCCCCTACTGTGGGTTTTGGGTAGGGACAACAATGAGGAGCAAGGGACAGGCTGGCTGGGTGATGTGAAAACTTTCTGCATGATTTACCAGCCCCCTTGTGATTCAGCCAATACAGTGCAGCATGGGATTTCTGTGGATGCTGGACTCCTGAAGCTTGTACAATTATTTATCTCGAGCTTCTGGAGGCATCTAGCATTGGGATGGCAACCCATTCTGTTGGCCTCTGCAGGTCTCAGAATAGCCATCAGATATTCAATCCCCCCCCCCCGTGGTACAGCTGTTGTCTCATAATTATGACGTACGGGGGCTGGGAATAAGAATAGGCCCTCAGTTTGGCTGTACTTGTCATAAGAGGCGACTAAACAGCCACCGGGTAAATGGGACTCGTCAGCCTGGGAAGGCAGCTCATCTGAGAGAAGGAAAACTCTGATCCCAAACCTCCACTGCCTTGTGGCTACATCCAGTTATGGAAAAGGCTTCAGGAATCAACCTCGAGGCAAAATCCGGAGCCAGAGTCCCTGAGGCAGTTCACGGCTGAACACAGTCACGTTCTGGCAACTCCTGCGACGCCGCTGGAACCAACCGTATTGGTCTCTGCCTTTCCATTGGACCATTTCAGCGACGTGGAGAGGGGGGATTTGCTGCATGGGTAACAGCCTATCCTCCATACCTACTTTACCCAGGCTTTGCGCACTGGAGAGGACACTCTGTTCCAGAGCCACCATTCAGAGCGCAATACCATAGTCTTCCAAGACTGAAGGATGCCAATGACGTACAGTGGTGCCTCGCATAACGAAATTAATCCGTTCCGCGAGTCCTTTTGTTATGCAAGTTTTTCGTTTTGCGAAGCGCGTTTTCCCATAGGAATGCATTGAAATTTAATTAATGCGTTCCTATGGGCAAGAAAAGTCAGAACAAAGTCAAATTTGGTTTACAAAATGTTTATTAAGTGCTCTTTAAAGGCATACATACTGTACAGAGGATTTCAAAAACGGGGGGGATGCTGAGTGGGGAGCTTGAAGGCTGTAATCCTGTGCACACTTTCCTGGGAGTAAGCACAATGGGACTTACTTCTGAGGAGACACGCACAGGATTGTGCTCTAAGCTGGGGAGGACACAGCAGCTGCACTCAATTGCTTGCTTTTGCCGTGATCATGGGGGGAAACGTGAAGGAAATGGGGCAGTGAGAGGGTGAATGAGCAATGGGGGGATGCTGAGTGGGGAGTTTGAAGGCTGTAATGCTGTGCACACTTTCCTGGGAGCAAGCTGACATGAAGATCCTCACCTTACTAGGGTGGACGGGATCATAAAGGGACATGAAGATCCGCCCCTTACTAGGGTGGACGGGATCATAAAGGGACATGAAGATCCGCCCCTTACTAGGGTGGACGGGATCATAAAGGGACATGAAGATCCGCCCCTTACTAGGGTGGACGGGATCATAAAGGGACATGAAGATCCGCCCCTTACTAGGGTGAACGGGATCATAAAGGGACATGAAGATCCGCCCCTTACTAGGGTGGACGGGATCATAAAGGGACATGAAGATCCGCCCCTTACTAGGGTGGACGGGATCATAAAGGGACATGAAGATCCGCTCCTTACTAGGGTGAACGGGATCATAAAGGGACATGAAGATCCCCCCCTTAAGACAAACCAGGACAATAAAAAAAAAAATTTTGTTATGCAAAGCATAAGTCATAAAAATTCGTTATGCGAGTTACCAAACTTCGCACACCGCTTTCGTTCTGCGGGTTTTTCGCTGCACGGGGCATTCGTTATGCGAGGTACCACTGTACATGCTTTGAAGACCTGCCTTCAACAGAAACTATGTGGGCAGCATCACCCATGGACAGTCAACTAACAGAGAATGAAAAGACAGACTCTGCTTTGGAGTGTGAACCATCATTTGCTGTTGTTGTGGCTCCTGCCACCAGTGTGGTAATTAATTATTTTGGGGACATTCAGATTTTGAATGGGAAGAATTCAGTGTACCACAGGCTATGGTAAAGGCAAAGACCTTGAGACTGCAAAATGACAAAACAGAACTGCTATTTGTCCTGCTTTTGCCAGTGCCCCCTCCTCCAGGGATAGCTGCAGCAGGCTGGAATGGGCTGTTTACCACACACTCATTCACGCAGTGCTAGGGAGTCTTCTCCAGTTGCTGCCACCAATTGATCTCTTTTCTCCCCTATGCCCTCCCTGCCTGACTGGCCCTCTTTTTAAGGACAGGATCCAGGCTATGTGCGCTGCTTGCACGCTGCTGCTCCAGCCATCTCCACTTCCACTGAAGTCTAGTTAGACAGAGAAGTGCCATATTTTTCCTTTGGTTACAATCACATTTCACATACATGTAGAATAATCTACTACTGTATATGAACTAGTTTTAAAGCACTGCTTTAACATTCTACTTTAATTTAACCATGTAGAAGTTGGGACTCCTGAATCCAGTGGTCTCAGTGGGCCTAGAAACGACCCAATGTTGGATAAGATTGGGTTGCACAGCACAATGTACCATTTCCCCTGCAGGAAACAAAAATCTAGGAAGAAACTCAGGTTGCTCAGCAACAACATCCCATTTCTAATAAATACTCTACTTAATCAACAGTGGGGAGTGTCATTTGGTTCAAAAACAGTGTCAAAGTATCAGAGCTGTTTCACAGAGGCAGATGTAATAAAATAAGCTGAATGAATACAAGATATGAATTGATCATGGCCTGTTGAAGGTGTTTCAGTATCACATATCATGCCATCTACACACTTTCCTGCAGGGGAAAAAATCAATAGACCCAAGCCGATTAACATGCTGTCTCTATTCTGTTTCACAGACAGAGTAAATATCAATATACTAGCCCAGGAGAACCATTTATTTACAATGATACATTGTGGTTTCTCTTTATAACATCATATAACACCTGGACTAACCTGCCTTTTATTAATCTATTTAGTTAAGTGGTTACTGGGAGAATCCTGGTGTTCTCACAGTGCATTAAGAATTGATCGCCATTCAGTCAGAGGAAAGATGCATGAGGTTCAGAGGGTTCCATTCTGGATAGACAGAAAAGTAATAAAACCACAGAGGCAGACACAACGGCACTGGAGCATGCAGCCTAAGTACAGGATGCTGCTGTTCAATGCTCTGACTCCAGCCCTGCCTTTCCCAAAGCAGAATTCCAAACATCTTCAGCAAGAGTCAGTCAACTCCTTATAACACAGTGTGACCATTTGGTACTATTCTGGTAATGTCAGAAGCCTAACACTTCTGAACAAACTGGAGTGATGCTAGCATAGGAAGCAGACAAGTCCTGAGCTTCTCTTCTGTGGAGGGAAGGACACATGCTTCAATGGCTCCCAGGCTACTAACGTGAAGTCAGAAAGAGCCTAGGGGTGCCATCTGAAAAGTGCTCAATGCCACTGGAAGCAGTGTTCTGGCAGCACTAGGTGCTTTCTAACGGTCACAAAAGGCAACACAATGGAGCGCATGGCCTGGACTCTGAACTTGGGACAACCAAGTTCAGGTAAGTTTGCACATGGATGGAAGGGAGATGGGATGGGTGGAATGGGGCTGGGGGTGGGTGCAACAGGGGTATTATGGGGACTGGGAAGAGACTGGATCAGGACCAGGGAGGAGGCAGTTTCAGTGGCAGTGGTGCTCACCCAAACCTAACTTCTTCGCGGTCTTGATCTGCCTGCCCAGATCCACATGGACTTGCACCAGTACATCCACTGGGCCAGCAGGGGCTTACCTGAGGAGCCCTACAGAGGCCAAAACTCCCTTGTGGAATGCAGCAGGCACTACATTGGCATCTGCTGCATCGCCACCCAGGGAGTTACAGCAGATCGGGCTGTAAGACATTCTGTAGGTACGTAGGTACACTACGTTCTGTAGTGTAACTTAAATAGTAACACTAATAAACTAAACCTGTGATTGGCAACCTTTTCTGGCATAGGGGCCAGACATTTGGCAATGATGTCATCATGTCATCGCCAAACTTCCATGTTGCCAATCTCTGCACTGTGCATAGTTCAGCTTGGGAAGCAAAGCTGAATGCCTGATTTGCCATGCACCAGGCAGGCAATGGCAGAGCCCCCTGCCCAGCTGGCAGAATCCTGGTGTTGCCTTTGCTGCTGCTTCCTGGGTAAAAGTACCACCTGTTGACTGGTGACAGCCTCAAGACTGAGGGCCGGATGACTTTGGTCTGGCCCACAAGCTGTACGTTGACAATCCCTGAACTAAACAATCGGTAATGAGGATCACTATGCCAATGGTCAGCATACATCTCAGATAATATTATAGATATATGATTCACAAGAAAGATCACAAGACAGATTTGATTATCAAGATCCCGCTTGCATTGTTTTGCTAGGAATGGTGGATTATGCTGAGTACATCTGATGTCAGTCCTGAGTTTATCAGGCATGAAGCCATTCTGGTCACAGGTAACATACCAAGTAATGACTTTGCTAAACCTGGATGCTGTTGGGGAGTTGAAGATTTTTAATTCCTGATTTAACAAGGACATACTTTTTTAGGCTAAAAATATAAACTGTGTACGCCATGCACATCCATGATTGTTGTCAACGTGCATCCTGCAGCTATGCTAGTCAAAGGGTTGGGATTGGCTACAGTTCCCTATTGAAAACATGCTTGGTGGTAAATCCAGCTCGACTTCCTTAGGGCAGAATCCCAACCAGGTCTACTGAGAAGTAAGTCCTATTTTGTTCAATGGGGCTTACTTTCAGGAAAGTGTGGTTAGGATTGCAGCCTTAGTGTGTGAAATCATCCTAAAATGGATGGTAGGGGAGGAATATGCAGAGACTGGGTGTGTCAGATCTTTTGCATATTTCAGTAAGAGTATTATGGATTAAATGGTCTGCCTGGGGTGGCCCAAGAGCTCCCAACTTTTGAGGCAGCTCACCAAATGCTGCATCCCCTTACCTAGCTGTGTTGCAGCTATGCCTTCTCCTGCTTCCTGCATTTGAAAACGAAAAGGAAGTAGAATGGGTGGTGGAGATGAGAGTGGTGGGCCTGAGCAGAGGTTTCTAAACTTCTAGGCCAGAGGGCCACATCAAAATATCTGGCATGGTGTCCAGAAAAATAAATTTTTAATTTAAAATTTAAATAAATACATTAGAAAACCTCAGAAAGTGACATCAGAAATTAAAGACCAATGTAAGAAATACCTTATTGTACATATTGCTACAGCGGCAAGAATATTGTTTGCGCAAAAATGGAAATCTACAGATGTGCCAACTAGAGAAAATTTAATAGACAAAATTTATGAAATAGCAGAAATGGAAGTTTTAACGGAAAGAATGAAAGAGAGAGATTTAGATAGAGTAAGAAAATATTGGAAGTCTTTTTATGATTGGATAGATAATTTTAGTTAAACAATATTGAGTGTTTCGCTAAATTCAAATTTTTATACTGATAAATATGATAGCCTTTGTACTGATGATGATTGTGTGTTTTTTTTTAATTGAATGATGCATGTTGGAATCTAGGGCCAATACCCTCATGTGTAACCTGTGTTGTACCAGCCCTAAGTATAACCCATTTTCCTTACCTGTATCTGTAATAAATAAATAAAATATTTTTTAAAAAATAAAACCTCAGAAAGCCTAAGGCCTTCAGATGGCCCCAAAACATCACTTCTGGTTTTTCAGGAAAACCAGGAAGTGATGTTTATAGGCCTTTAGAAGGCATTCTGAGGGGAGGCGCTTGGCCTTCCTGGCCCTCAGAACATCCTCCAGATACAACTGGAACACAGCTCTGGCCACATTCAATTGAGTGGGCCAGAGGCTTGCAGGGGTCCAGAGGTTTGCCATGGGCCAGATAGAGGCTTGTTGCAGGCCACATCTGGCCCCTGGGCTGGGGTTTGGAGACCCCGGGCTAGAGTATCAAAGACATTATAGTCTACCATTCTTGTCTCTCTTCCTTCATTCTCCTCTTCCTTTTCAAATTCTGGGAGTAAGAACAGGAGCAGTGCTGAGGGTGGGCAGGTGGAGATAGCTACCGCCCTGCTTATCTGTCACTTGAGGCAACCATATCAGGGTGTCCTCATAGATGGGCTGACCTAGATAATTGCAGCTTTAAAGTTACATTTTGGGAAATGACAAAGTGTGAGGATTTTATTTCATCTCTGAGAAAGCTGCATAATCAAATGCAATTTAGAATATAAATGCATACAATTTGCTAGGCTTTCTGATGAACATATTAAAAAGAAATCAAAGAAAAGGATGATGTTCTAACTTTATATCATCCTGCTGGGATTGTGCACTGTTAAGAAACTGGCATCTGTTTTTGTAGTTATTGGTATAGCAAATGAGGAAATCAATAACCTTGTTAAAAGAAGAAGAAAAAATCTATATAGGAGTATTTGATCATGTAGAAAGAAGTTAAAAAGAAAGAAAGAAAATAAAACTGCAGGCAGGAAAGTATTATGAAAAACTGTTATGTCAGAACAAACCAGACAAAATTTGGCCTAATGGCATGCATGTCTTGAGGCTCTTGGAAAAAGATGAAAGGAAAGTTGCCATGCATGGAAGTTCTTGTGAAATTAATTCCCTACTGCTATAGGATTAATATAAAAATGCTTCTCAGGTCAACATGACATATGGGATGTGCAGCTGGCACAGAGCAGAAACACTGAAGTAGCGAGAGAGAAGGAACAAAAATGCATCTATACTTTGTGTTCTCAAAGGCAATAATTTAGTCCTATGGTATCTGTGAGTTAAAAATAAAAAGACTGATGGCTCCAAAATGCTAATTTGTAAAGAACTACTTAGAAATTTTAGAAATATTTTGCATGGGCGATAAAAAGAGTGGATGTCAATATATGCAATTGCTCATCTTCGCTCCTTACTGGAGTTCCTCTGGTGCTTCTTGGGGTGACTGCTACAAATTGCAGCATTTAAAAGAAAAGGCTCTAGCATGGTCTAGCATTTATCCCAAGAGGATCCAGGGGGGCCCACTGGTCGTCCCTGACCTGGCTGTCAGGTGTGGGTTCATCCAAAAGGTCTATTTTGCCTTACTTTCTTGCTTCATCTTCTTTCACAGTCTTCATCCAGACTGCCTACCCTCCATGGCTTGCCACCTCCTTGCTTGCCTATCACATACCTCCGACCCTGTTGGACTATTTCACACTGGCTGCTGATTTGTTTTCAGGCACAATTCAAAGCTCTGGTCTTGGCCTTTAAAACTTATTGCTCAGGAACCACCTTCTTCCATGTGAAGTGGTCTACCCCCTGAGGTGATCCAGGGTGGCCCTTCTATGGGTGCCACCAATCTCTGACACTGGTGAAAATGAGAGGAAGGGCCTTGTCCATACCAGCACTACAAATGTGGAACTCCCCCCCTACTGAATTAAGAATGGAACCTTACCTTTTTGCCTTCCAACAGGGCCTTATGACTTTTTTGTCAAGATCATGTTACTCCTTGATCATTATAATTCAGCTGCCTGTTAATTTTCTACTTTATTTCTGCTAATTTTCTGCTTTATTAGAGCCCAATCCTGTGGTCCGCGCTGCACCTCTGTGGCGCGGACCACAGTCACAAACGTGACATAAGGCACGTTTGCGGGGCTTACCTCTGAGCTCCCACCAAAAGTGGTTCATCGCCAGCTGGCGCTGAGACACCACCTGGCAGATGCCCAAGTTCCGCAGCTCTGTGGTGCCTGTGACTGCTGGGCTGTGGAACGGGGAATGGGGGTGTTCCCGGGGGTGTGAGGGAGGCATTCCAGGGAGGGGGGAGGTGTTCCCGGGGGCGGGGGAGAGGCAGGTCCACAGAACCAAGCTCTGCAGGATCCCAGGCGCTCGTGTTGGGCTGTGCGCCCTACACGAGCACCTTCACTTTAGCAGCGACAAAACAGTCGCTGCTAAAGTGAGTAGTCCAATTGCAGGACTGCTTCCCTTACTTGGGGGAAGGGGACGAACGTCCCCTTCTCCCGAGGAGCCTCCCACGGTAGCGCGGGAGGCTTGGGATCTGGTGGGAGCCCTTTGTGGAGCCGCCGGGTCCCGGAGGTCTGGGCAGCTCAGGATTGGGCTGTTAGTTTCCTGTTTTTCTGTTTTCTTTTCGTTTCTATTTTATCTTATGTTTTATTTTATTTTTCTATTACAATTTTCTGTTTTATTGCCCAGTGTTTTTACATTGATTGTATTTTATATTTATTTTGTCAATAGCTGTGTTTTTATTGAGGATATAAGCTGCCCTGGTCTTCCTTTTCAGAAAGGAGACTGGTGGGATAGAAATAATTTCAGATAAATAAATAAGCAAGCAAGCTGTGACCCTCCTGAGTAATGCCTGTGTGATCCTCTCTGTCTCTTTAGACAGGGCTCTCCTGACCATTGGACATTTAGATATGAGTTAATGTGGGCAATTTTTGCACAGGGACCTGGACTAAAGGGGCTTTGAGGTCCTTATGAAATTGAGCAGGACGTACCAGCACCATCTCTGCCCCTTGAGCCATGCAGCATGAACTGCATTAACTGACTGGAAGGAGGTGCTAAAGGACGTAAGAATTAAGCTTTCCAAAAAGTCTGCTTGATGGACCTATACAAATACAGATCTCAGTGTGACTACAAGGGAGAAACTGTCTGCATATGCTCAGAGGCATTTTATTATTATTTTAAAATGATTTTTATCCTACCTTCCTTCTGTATAAATGGAGCGCTCAAGACTTCTGTGTCATTGATTCATTGACTGATCTTGGCCTAGTGACTTGTTGCTGTTCCTCCATTCCCCAGCTGTAAAATGGAACCAAAATGTCCTCAAAAGGGTATAAATGCAATATAGTACACATGCTGATTAAACATATCTGTGTTGTGGGTGGCTTGCCTCACTGCTTTTATCAACAAGACCTTTGGTTCCACATTTGACCTGTGACACATTTGAGTAAGGGTTGTGTCAGCCCCAACAGTATCCACACCAAGCCACACCGCTGTGCTTTCTGATTTTGTCCCCAGCCACCCTACTCATGAACAGGACTCTCTATTTTCTTCATTGAAATGCCGGATTGTACATACCTGGCATGCAAACATTGCTCACCCTAATTGTAAATGCATTGGATACCCTGTTATCAGCCTTGAGGGAATCAAAGCATCCACCCAACACTGTTTCTTTATGCTTAAGTGGTTTAAATCTATGTTCTCTTCAAGGTTATTTTTTTCTCAAATGAGGCCTCAACAAAACATCCTTTGTCAAAGCTTTTATGAGCATTCACATAAATTAAGTCCATAAGGTCACCCTTTCTGGAGTATTTAATTAACGTCTTCAAAAATTCTCTGTCTTTGGGAAGTCATGCCTTCCCACATTTCCTGAATGCAGGGCCTCTGACAGGACTTTTATCAGGGCGTACACAGTTTCTTTTGGGCCCCTTTGCAAAGGGGGGGTGAAACAGTGGGGGAGGGTGGTGACGGGCAAGCAGAATAGGGGCAGGGAGGGGCAAAACAGGGGACGGGGAGGGTAGAGACACCTGGAAAAGTCTTTGGAGCCGAGGTCTATTAACACATGTGGCATCAGTAGTGTCCCCAGCATCCCGTGCAGGCAACAAGTCTGAGTAGATAGGAAAACATCCCAGGAAATTCCTGGGCCCCCTTTGGACCCTGGGCCCGGGTACAAATTACCCCCTTTACCCCCTCTCCTAGGCCCTGCCTGAATGTACCATGGGCCTGCTGTTAGGATGTAATTAGCCCAAATGTTTCTGAATTCTATACTTTCATCAGGAAATAGCTTTTTGTTAAGGGTTTCTAAATAAAAGTGAGGCTTGCTAGTATTGGTCTTAGTTTGAAAATAAGCTCTTTCTCAGGCAAAGTTGCCATTTTTACCACAGTCTGGGTTTGGAGTTTTGACCTGCTCTAAAGGAGGTGCTGGGAAACTGCATTCCTTCTTATATGCCTAATGTCTGTTTAATGGCCAGATTCTTGAGCTCCCAATAACATGTTATTTGCTGAATGATAAATCCACTTGTTGTTTAGTTATTTTTCACTGGAGAAAAAACAACCACCACCTATCACTGGGTTACATAAACATGTTATTGCAGAAAATGGACTCCTTTAGGACCTCAGTCAATCACCTTGGAAAATATACCCAGCATACAAGTTGCATTAAATCTAGCTTCCTATTAAGATTTTCTTCAAAGGAAAAACAAAATTATCAAAGTGATTTAGACGAAGCCTGCCAGGGCAACTTGCAAAAAGTCCAGACAGGTGTAACAATAAACTGTTGTTGATATCTAGACATGTCACTTTATGAAGATCAGGTCAAATACCAGTTTGCAATGGCAAAACCAATAGATTTTTGGAGAACTTTCCTTGGGTCACTTCACACCACTGAATTCTCCAGGCAATTAAATATGTGGATTCAGAAAACACATTGGTCAGATCTCACCTGAAGTACCGTGTCCAATTCTGTGTACCACAGTTTAAGAAGGATGCAGCAAGCTGGAACATGTTCAAAGAATTGCAGCAAGGATAATCAGAGGGCTGGAGAACAAGGCCCACCATACATACGTTTGGGGGAGGATCTGAAATAGCCTACGCATAAACCGAATGTGCCTATGCTCTGTCCACATGATTGTGCAACCTTGACAGGGTACGGTCTGCAATAACATAGATAAAGCCTATGCATGTACATGCATTGAGTTAAACATCTGAAAAATGTTCTCAGGTTCCAACCCACATTTTCTAGTTTTTCCATGACATGGTGAGTTGCAATCTGTAACTGTATTGCAATTAATGAAAATAACTGAAAAAAATCTTGCATATGATTATATAATTCAGAAAACAATTATGTAAGTTAGTCTTGTTGGTAGATGGACTAATCCGTCAGAGATGTGGAGTCAGGCAGCCCAATTCTATGCTTCCCAGCACCACGGACTACAGAAGCACCAAAATAGCTGCCACTGTATCTGCAGAGGCTTGGAAGCTGCCAGAGGTCTCCTCAGGGGGACATTTGTCCCCTTGCCCCAAGTAAAACCCCAGCCCCTGCAATGGAGCTTCTCAAGTCTGCCCCAGCGAAATTGCTGGAGCAGACTTGAGAAGCCCTGCGTTGGGCTTCAAAGTCAGACACAGGGCATAGGATCTGGCAAAGGAGGTCTCCATTGGTCGCACCCCCTCTTGGGATGGCCCCTCCTCCTGTTCTGCCCTCCCCCACCTAGGAATGCTTCCTCCTGCCCTCCCACCACCCTCCCTGCACCTCACGCCAACCAGCGCTTACCTTATTGCCAGCAGTGGCCAGGGCCTCTTCTGTGATGCCAGTGGGGCGGCACATGCTTCCTCATCAGCGCTGTTTGCTAACAGGGTGGTGCAAATGTCCCTTATGACATGTTTGCAACACCCAGCACCAGTAATGCAGTGCAGTGCTGGCACTAGAGCCTGATTGGATCAGGCTCTTAGCTGTTGTTGGATAATGGTGGTTGGCAACCTCCAGTCTCGAAAGACTATGGTATAAGCCTACAGCACCCAGTATTCCCAGGTGGTCTCCCATCCAAGTACTAACCAGGTCTGACCCTGCTTAGCTTCCAAGATCAGATGAGATTGGGCATGTGCAGGGTAACAGTTGCTGGCATTGATGCTTTACCTTGCTTTCAGATCATCCTTACAGTGATTTTCATTGGTTTTGCTTTGAATATCAAAATATTAAGGGGCCAATCCTAACCGATGTGCACCAGCCCAGTGTTGGTTTGCACTGTTGCAAACTTGCCTTAAGGCACGCCTGTGGCAGTCAGCACTGGCTTTGCATCAGAGCAGGCTCGGCGCGAGCTGGCACTGGAACTGCGCCGGCCAGAAGCCAGTCAGATGCCACCCAGTGCTCCATGTGAGCTCCAGGCAGTGGAACAGGAAATTGGGGCGGAGAGGGAGACGGGATGGGGGGAGGACAGGGAAGGAGTGGAGGGGGAGAGAGTGGGGCAGGATTGGCAGAGTTCAGCTCCACCTGATCCAAAGCCCTGCTTCAGGCTCCCATCCTGATATGGAAATTTTTTCTGCACCGGCTATTTAGCCAGCGCAGAGTCAAATAGCCCCATTGTGGAGCCTCTTCCCTTACTCGAGGGAACAGGACAAGCGAGGAGACATTGGGAGCCACCAGCAGCTGTCCGACAGACATAGGATGCAGCAGCAGCCATTTTGGACACCAGGCAGCTCAGGAAAACACACACACACACACACACACACACACACACACACACACACACCCGGAAAAAAGTTCCAGCCAATGGTTTTACTAGTTGTTGTTTTTTAAGTTTCTTCCCATAAGCAATTTGATAATGTGAGACTACGTAGTTAATTTAAAGTTCTCATTGTAGTTTCATTAAAAATATATAGCTACTGTTCTAACCACTCCTAGGTAATTATAGCTTATTCTAGTAATCTGTTTCCTGTAGGTGCCAAAATAGCTGTTCTCTTTGATTCTAGAGCAACCCAAATCTCATTTAAGGAAGTGGTTCAGCAGTGTCTTAAACCCCGTTTCAACATGTGCCATTTAATTGATTTTACAGTTTGTGATTACTGGATAAACGTACAATTTTACTTAAAGAGAAGTTAGTAAAGACTTTTATGGACAATTGGAAACCTTCATGGACTTCCTGCATGCGAAGGGGAAAACTGATGTAACAAATTATGGATCTGTAAAGGAGGTAATTGATATAGAGATAAAATCTTTTGTTGAGAATGAGATAAAGAATTGACAAATAAGTGATAAGGAGAGAAATTTTTAAAAATTTGTTAAAACAATTTAAGAAAGTATTTTAAGATATATAATACTTAATATGTTTAGTGATTACTGATTAATATTTTGCAGAAGAACAAAGTATTTTAGATTTGGGACGCCACACATATATTTTTCAGCGTCTGTTTTTATTTGTTTGTTGCATGTTGTTGCGTGCATTATGGTGTTACTGTACGTATAAGGTATTGTGGATTTGTGTTTGTTAATTTTAGTTTTTCTAGTAAATAAATAAATAAACGGGAGGTGGACCAATTTGTGATTACTGAAAAACCATGCTAAGTAGTCACGGCTGCGTTTTGTTTCTGCTTTACTTTTAAATGGTAAAAGTACCATTTACTAGAATAACCCGAATCCTAGTCTTCCAAATACTATTAGAACAGAATGGTTCTGGCTTGTTACATTTATGTGTACATCTATCCAGAAGGCAACTTTGAGACCTGAAAAATATTTATGATCAAATTTAGCTGAAACATCGCTGGGAGTACCCTTTTTTTTTTTTTTAGTGAGCATGCATTAAAGAATAATGACCACCCTCTGTACATGATTGTGCGCTTCACAATTAAAAGAGAGAGCAGTAGTACTATAAGTGGCACATGCAGCTCTTTTACAATGGCGAACTAATCAATACTGGATCTTAACATGTGCAGTCCAAGTGAAATGATGACCTTTCCTCACATCTCATATTATTTCAGAGCTAAAACATCATTTTAAAAAGTGTAACGTGCCTTTAATTATGAAATTCCCAAGTTAAGAAACACTAGTTATATAAGAAACCATTTTATGGAGAAGCCAGAAGCCAGGGCCATTTGCAGCCCTTGAGGACCCCCAATCTGGCCAGCAGGTAGCCCCTAGTCTCCAATGAGGCTCTGGCCATTTGGAGACTTGCTGGAGCCCTCACTGATCTGACACAACTACTCTCAGCATGAGGGCCAATGGTTTGACCTTTCGCACGAGCTGCAGGCCAAGGGCTCCCTCCACTGCTTACTGTTTCATGTCTGTGCAGCAGCAGTGGCAGCAAAGGAAAGGCCGAACTTGCTTTGTGCAAGGTCTTTTTTAGGCCTTGAGCTATTGCAAGACCTTCATTTATTCATATAAGTTCCATCTCTAATATCATTTATGTAAATTCATTCAAATTTTAAATGTAAATTAATTATTTTTTCCTGGCTCCCCACACAGTGTCAGAGAGATGATGTGGCTGGCCCTCCTGCCATAAAGCTTGGACACCCCTGGGCTAATTGGAGATCTTGGTACCAGCACAGGCTTGGTCACTTACCATGCCTCTGAGCTTGGCCGTTGCAAAGTGACTAATAAGATACCACATTCTCTCTCATAAAAGTCAGCTTTGCATACCACCTCAGGCTCCATGAGGTCTTGGGCCGGCCTGCGATAACCAGTTTTTACCATCAAAATTGTTTAAGTTGAAGTTAAAAATTCCTCTTAATACATTGGAATAAAAATCCTCCATAATACATTCATCATATTAGAGCATTGCAGTTAAGTTCTAATTACTAGCTAATCTCCCATGATCTCCCCTTTAAAGCGCAAAGGACAGCTCAGCCATCGTATATATGACTTTATGCATGAATAAATCTGAGGTGTGTTATTATTAGCAATAAGTGAAATATTACATCAGCTCCCATAGTCTGCAGGAAATTTCCATGTTAGAGAAGGGGAACGTAAAAGCTGCAGAGCACACTGAATTTAAATTTCATAGCTGGAAAATTTTTCAGTTGCTCCCAGACACGGTTAATACACAGTTAATACATACTTAAACATGTAAATTCTCAAGTTAAAAAACAAACAAACTAGGAATGAATCCTTGAAGGCAATTTTACAGAATTTTAAGTCTGGGCTTATCTGTTAGCTACAACAACAGATGTCTTTCTCCTGCCAATATTAGTTGAAAACAGCAGTTCAGAAAATGCAAATATGCTAGTTTATTACAAGCCCATATTGTGGTATTTTGAACAGAGACAGGAATTAACTTTCAACCTCAATGGGTCAAATGGAGAACTTGCATTCTTGGCATTTTTTTTAAACACCCTTCTACTGAATTATTTTATTTTAGAAAACAGTCATTTTTCTGTTTAACAGATACGCAAAGTGATGGAAAGTTAATACAACCTATGTGAGCTAAAGCAACTAGCAATGCTTGAGCTTCTCAGAGGGCTGTTTCCCAACCCAGAAATATAGGTCATGGTGTCAGTCTGAAAACATCTGTAAAACTACAAATGGTAGAAACACAGATATGAAGACAGGTACTTACACTTCACTCCAGCAGGTAAGATCTCTGAGCAGAAGCAGATCTGTGTACACACAGTTAATATAGGTGCAGATATGCTTTTGGATGCACATGGCAAATGAGATCTGGGTTCCAGATGTGTCTGGATGTATCTTTGAGGCAGATGAGAAAGCATGGCCCCCACCTGGAATCATAGTTACATGTGATCAGTTGCTTGTGCTAGAGCACCAAGAAATCAGCAAGGCCATTTAAATATACTGGTTGGGCATCTCTTATCCCAGGGATCTCCCAACTTTTTGGCCAGAAGGCTGCATCAAATCTCTGGCATGGTTTCAAGGGCCAGAAAAAAATAAATTTTAAATATAAAATTTAAATAAATACATTAGAGATGGAACTTAGATGAATGAATAAATGAAAGAATGGGCTCGAATTTTCAGGATTTCTCCAAGCACCAATACATACCACAAAATAAAGCACACACTCAAATGGACCCCCATTCCCACACCTCACAAGCAGCTTACTTACGTGGACAGTAGTAAACACTTCAGAACCAACACATCACAGGAAACACCAGGAGTATGTTTTGAAGGCCAGGGAGGCCTCCTGGGAAATTGCATGCAGTCTCCCGGCCTTCAGAACACCCACGGATGCAACCACAGCACAACTCCGGTCGTGTTCGATCGAGTGGGCCAGAGGCTGGCTGCGGACCAGATAGAAGCTTTCCATGAGCAGCATCTGGCCCCCAGGCTGGGATTTGGAGACTCCTGCCTTATCCGAAGTGCTTGCAACCAGAAGCATTTTGGATGTCGGATTTTTCCATATTTTGGAATACTTCTAAATGCATAATGAGAGATCTTGAGAATGGGACCCAGATCTAAACACAAAATTCATTTATGCTTCACATACTCCTTATACACATAACCTGAAGGTAATTTTATACAATATTTTTAATAATTTTGTGCATGAAACACAGTTTGTGATTGTATTTCTTGAGGCAGAAAGGTTAAAAAAAAAAGTCATGTTGGCACTCAAAAAAGTTCTGTTTTGGAATTCTGGATAAAGAATGCCCAACCTGTATTACATTTGAACATAAGAACATAAGAAGAGCCCTGCTGGATCAGGCCAAGGGCCCATCTAGTCCAGCTTCCTATATCTCACAGTGGCCCACCAAATGCCCCAGGGAACACACTGACAACAGACACAACTTCATCCTGGTGCCCTCCCCTGCATCTGGCAATCAGAGGCAACCTGCCTCTAAAACCAAGAGCTTGCACATACCTACTATGACTTGTAACCCGTAATGAACTTCTTCTCCAGAAATTTGTCCAATCCCCTCTTAAAGGCATCCAGGCCACATGCCATCACTACTTCCTGTGGCAAAGAGTTCCACAAATTAATTACACGCTGGGTAAAGAAATATTTTCTTCTGTCTGTTCTATTTCTCCCAACACTCAACTTTTGTGGATGTCCCCTGGTTCTGGTGTTATCTGAGAGTGTAAAGAGCATCACCCTATCCACTCTGTCCATACCCTGCATGATTTTGTATGTCTCAATCATGTCCCCCCTCAGGCGCCTCTTTTCTAGGCTGAAGAGGCCCAAACGCCGTAGCCTTTCCTCATAGGGAAGGCGCCCCAGACCAGTAATCATTTTGGTTGCTCTTTTTTGCACCTTTTCCATCTCCACAATATCCTTTTTGAGATGTGGCGACCAGAACTGGATACAATACTCCAGGTGTGGCCTTACCATTGATTTGTACAACGGCATTACAATATTAGCTGTCTTATTCTCAATGCCTTTCCTAATTATCCCAAGCATGGAACTAGCCCTCTTTGCGGCCACCGCAAATTGGGTCGACACTTTCATTGAGCTGTCCACAAGCACCCCAGGATCTGATCTGTCACAGACAGCTCAGAACTCATGAGCCTATATGTAAAGTTTTGATTCTTTGCCCCAATGTGCATGACTTTACACTTACTCACATTGAAAAGCATCTGCCATTTTGCTGCCCAGTCTCCCAGTTTGGAGAGATCCTTCTGGAACTCTTCACAATCTCTTCTGGTCTTCACCACTCGGAAAAGTTTGGTGTTGCCTGCAAACTTGGCCACCTCATTGCTTAGCCGTGTCTCCAGGTCATTTATGAACAGGTTGAAAAGTACATGTCCCAGGACAGATCCTTGGGGCACTCCACTTTCCACCTCTCTCCACTGTGAAAATTGCCCATTGACACCCACTCTCTGCTTCCTGGAGCTCAACCAGTTCCCAATTCATGAGAGGACCTGTCCTCTAATTCCCTGACTATGGAGTTTCCTCAGCAGCCTCTGGTGAGGGACCATGTCAAACGCCTTCTAAATGTTCAGATATATAATATCCACAAGTTCTCCCACATCCACATGCCTGTTGACCTTTTCAAATAATTTTAAAAAGTTCGTGAGGCAAGACTTACCCTTACAGAATCCATGCTGATTCTCTCTCAGCAAGGCTTGTTCATCTGTGTGTTTTAAGATTTTATCTTTGATGAGGCATTCCACCATCTTACCTAGAACAGATATTAGGCTGACTGGCCTACAATTACCAGGGTACCCTCTGCCTGCCTTTTTAAAGATTGGTGTGACATTTGCTATCCTCCAATCTTCTGGCACTGTGGCCGTTTCAAGGGACAAGTTGCATATTTTAGTCAAGAGATCAGCAACTTCATTCTTCAGTTCTTTAATAACGCTTGGGTGGATGCCATCAGGGCCCGGTGACTTATTGATGTTTACTTTGTCAATTAGGTCTGAAACATCTCTTTTAACCCCTGTCCGACTTGGGGCGCAATCCTAACCAGCAGTTATGCCGGTATAGGTGGCCTTGGAGGGTCGCAAACATGCTGTAAAGCATGTTTGCACCTCCTTCGGTGGGAGCCGCGTTGGTGCATTCAGATGCGCCAATGCGCGGATGCAGGCAGAAGCCGCAGCTCCTGCGCTACCGCTTGTGTACCCAAGCAAAGGTAGGCATGGGGGCATGGGGAGGGGGCGTTACTGGGTGGGGGGAGGGTGGAGAGAGGGCAGGCCTGGGGGCGGGTATGTGGGGAGCTGGGGGCAGGGCTGGGACCTGGTGGTTATGCTGGACCCCAACCCCTGTCCCCGGGGCGAGCAGAGTGGCTTCAAGCTCCTCTGCTCTCCTTGGACTTGCACCACCTCCGGAGGTGGTGCAGGTCCAAGGAGACCCATAGGGGCGCGTAGCCCTTACCCATGGGGAAGGGGAAGAGCTTCTCCTTGCCCATGGCTGAGCTGCTGCTTGCTGCAATCCCGCATTGGATGCAGCACGAGCCTCCTGGCTTGCCTGCTCCAGCATGGGTTAGGATTGCGCCCTTAATTCCTTAGTCAGAAGGGGCCATTCAGGCAGCTGTATCTGCCCGAGGTCTTCTGCCGTGAAGACAGATGCAAAGAACTCATTTAATTTCTCTGCCATCTCTAAGTCTCCTTTTATCTCCCCTTTCCCTCCCTCACCATCCAGAGAGCCAACCGCTTCTCTGGCAGGTTTCCTGCTTCTGACATATTTGAAGAAGCTTTTAATATTCCCCTTAATGTTGCTGGCCATGTGTTCTTCATAGTCTCTCTTGGCCTCCCATATCACCTTCTTACATTTCTTTTGCCACTGTTTATGTTCCTTTTTATTCTCCTCATTAGGGCAAGACTTCCATTTACAAAAGGAAGCTTCCTTGCCCTTTACAGCCTCTCTAACTTGGCTCGTTAGCCATGCGGGCATCCTCCTGGACTTAGTTGAGCCCTTCTTCCTTTGTGGTATACACTTCTGCTGGGCTTCTATTACTGTTGTTTTAAACAGCTTCCATGCACTCTGGAGAAATTGAACCCTCTTTATCTTCCCTTTCAACTTCTTCCTAACTACCCTCCTTATTTGAGGGAAGTCCGCCCTTCGGGTTTTTGTGTTAGATTTGTTTGACACTCTTCCCCCAACGTGCATGGTGAAACTAATTGCAGCATGGTCACTGTTCCCTAATGGCTCAAAACATTTATATCCCCTGGTGGGCTCCATGACTAGTTGCTCTAAAGCACAGTCATTTAGCATGTCAAGAAACCTGTTTTCTCTTTCCTGACCAGAGGACAAATTGACCAGAAGCACGAATTCAATTATTATAAGAGGTCTTCCTAAATGGGAATGTTATTGCTTAGAAATAGAACAAATAGTGGTGGAGCTTGATAATGAATTCCAAAAAGGTAGGAGCTTTGCTGTGGGCCCTCACAGTTCTACCATTTAAAATGAGAGACTGTGTAGTAAAACCACGTTGCTGATTTTAAGGGTGAGTAAGCACATATAGTAAGCCTCCTACAATTGCAATGGTCTCTGGAGGCAAGAACACGAATGTAGTAATACTAATACTGCATTAATCAAGGATCTTAATGCAATCTTATTTATGCATGATTATTCATGCACTATTTAGCATTTCTATGAACATTCATGAGCCTTTACAAGCACATGCTTCCCAGCTGTCCAGAAACTGGACAGTAGAAAAAGAAGAACTCCCATCCAGTGTTGCCCAGAAACCCAGTAAGCTGCCCATTAAGCTGTGGAGATGCTTGCTGAGCAATTGGTGGGTAGCTACGGCAGCAACAGGTCTGCTGCTGAGGAAAGGTTGGACTTGGCCAAGCACAGGCATGGGCCTTTTTGGAACATGGCCTCTTAACACGTGCCTGATCAAGCCCCACTTGTGACACTACCACAGAGCAACTCCAATTCCCAGTTCCCTCTTTCCGCTGCAGCTCCCCCCTCCTGCAGCATCAAACATAATTTCAGCAGTTCCCCCAACACTCAGGAGTACATTTCAGTGAGCTACTGCGAGAAGGAGGTGGGAAAGCCCCATTCCATGAGTGAAACTCAACTTTCTGACCTTAGCATCCATGCCACAGTGTTTATGACTTGGGGAAGGTGCAGCTAAACCACTGGTGACTGAAGCTGTTCTATTTCTCAAGATAAGCAGGCCTGAAGCTGGCCTGCTGTTTCGACAAAAGATGACCTATGCAAGATCAACATGTAAGTTCATGTAAGCTGCTCGTCTGGGGGTGAGACACAAGCATATCAAAGGCAGTCCACAATACTAAATACATTTACATTGACATTAATGGGATTTTAGTGAGTAAGCATGCTTAGGATCCAGCTGTCAAATAAACACAATGTGAATGGCAGCAGTGTTGGTGGAATTGGTATTTTCAAAGAGCTGGCATAATCCCACGGTGACCAAAATAAATATGTTTTAAGTCCTTCTCTTTGGAGGAGTGGGAAGTAACTTCATTAGAACCTCAACCTACACAGCATTCCAGAGCAAGACTGTACTTAGCAAAGTCCTGGTTTCTGCCTCCCTCCAGTCCCAAAATACATTTCAATTCCTTCTAGATGTTTTGGTTAGTTTAAAGCATATCACCAGAAGGGCTTTAATCACTTGAGTTGAAGATGACTTGGCAGAGAGCCCTGCATTCACACTCATAAATTAATCACTCCCACTAGAAGTGGAGATTCTACCGCTGGTAAGGATAATGGAATAAAACCCATCACAGAGAAGGTATCAGTCTTTACTAAATTCTATAGGTTTCACATGAGCTAATTTTCAATTGGTTTTCAAGTGCCAAATCCTATTTTAAGTCATGGATATAACTACTTTTTGTGGCTTCTCTGATTGTTAATCTATATTTATTGGTAGCGGAGTAAAGATTTTTGAGTACAGTATCTGACTTTGTCTGACTGTGGGCACAATCCTAACCCCTTATGTCAGTGCTTTCCAGTTTGACATAAGAACAATGCAGCTCTGAGGTAAGGGAACAAACATTCCCTTACTTTCAGGAGGCCTCTGTGTGTGACACCCAACTGCAGGATGCAGCACGCGTCCCATTGGCACCGCTATGCCAGTGCTGGAAAGCACTGACATAAGGGGTTAGGATTGCGCCCTGTATCTGAGTTTATCATTCTCCCTCCACTTCTTGCTTTGCTTAACATCCAGGGCAAAGATGACTTCTCAAGTACTTGAAAGTTTGGTAACTTTCATGAAATGTCATTGCAGCGATATGTGTGTCCCTGACTCTGAAAGTGGCAGCCAATGAGGCAAAGTAGAAAGACCAAGAATGCTGAGGTCACATCACATATTTTGTGTTACTCCATGTTGTCAGGGGAGAAAGAGAAGGTGATGATGACTGCTGAAGAGAATAGTTTTGGATATCAGGTTCCAGTCTAAGCCTGCTGCTAAGAAACTTTCCAGCACAATCCTCTGCCTGTCTATTCAGCAGAAACTCCCATTGAGTTCAATGGGACTTATTCTGATGTAAGTGTGTATAGGATTGCCACTTTACAATTCAATCTTAATCTGATTTCTGCTGGTGGGACGGGCACACACACTATTGCAAACATGCCACAAAGCACATTGTGGCAGTGTGAAGGATCATCATGCTGGCAGTAAGGCTAGTGCCTGCACCCTCCAGAACAGGTAGGTGCTCTGCTGGCTGGCGGGGTTGGGGCGGGGTGAGACATGGCATTACAGGGTAGGGAGGGGGTGGAACAGGCTTGTGAGGGGGTAGGAACAGCAGCCTCATCTACTTGTTGTTTTGTATCCCCCTTCCCAGGCTTGGAAGTGCAACATAGGGCGGCTCAGATTTGTACCAGCCATATCATTGGTGCACATCCAAGTAGCCCCATTACAGCAGCTGGGGACTTACCAGAAGCCACAATTCCTGCTCTGGATGCAGCAGAGGCTGCACCAGCTACGTTGCATTCCAGCACAGAATTTTGTTAGGTTTGGGCTGTTACTCTCTATTTACGGAGACTTTTGCTCAAAAAGAAAATTAATCTAATGACAAAGTTATTTTTTTCCTTTCTTCCACTTCATATTGATTTGGAACTCTATCTCTAACAGACATACAGTAAAAGTATTCACTTGTTCTTTCTATTTTCTGTTTAATTGCTTTCTTTGTGTTTCAACTCCAACAGGTAAACATAGCTGGCAGGTACTGTAATGTTTTGCATACAGTGATGACTGACTCATAATCTCCTAAGATTTTTTGACTCAAGAGTGGCAACTATGCGACAATGTGTGTCAGTATGAATCTTTTCAGGATTTTATCAGTTTTATTTGCAGAACTGTCAGACCAAAGGTTGATTTGCATGTTCACTAAGCATCTGCAGGTAGTGTTCCCCCACCACACAGATTAGGACACATGCAAAATGGTTGTTTCTGGTAACAAGTGTAAAAATTCACTCGAGGCTGGTTCACACCTGCATGTTCAGACTTTAACTGAAGCAGTTTCAAGGGAACTAACAAAATGGGATCAGGCTTCTCAGTCAAGACCAGAAGTTATATTGAGTCCTAAAATCAATCTACAGGTTCAGCCTATTTATTCACGGATTTTTTTATACACAGATTTGACTCAACAGGAATGGCGTCTGCAAATGAGAAGGAATGTGCTGATCCCTGAAGAAGGGGAAATGCACCCCTTTAAAATCAGTTTTAAAAACTGAACAGTCCTTTAACAATAACCTTGTTAATGAAAGAGAGAGAGGGCAGCTGGCTGACAATTCATCAATCCTTCTCTCTCTAGCAGACCCCTCCCTTCCCCCTGAGCATGTGAAAGAAAGGTGATCACTTTGCATTAGTGAAGGGAGGGACAAGTACTTGGAGGATGACTGATGGATTGTCTTCTTAATGACTCTTATCTTATATCACGAAGGTCAGCAAAGCTGTTTTAAATCATTGGAGCAAAGAGAATTTGTTTTTTAATTTGATTTGCTATAGTGCGTTTTTTGCCATCCAAGTGAGTACTTGGAATGGGACCCACACAAATAATGAGTCTCAACCTGCACTACATTATTGTACTGGTGAGGCCTCCGTATCTTCAGATTGTGTATTTGCAGATCTGGCTCAATGTGGGTCCTCTGGACCCATTTTGAGCCAGTCTCGGCCCCATGTGAGTCCTCCAGAGGCAACTGGAGCTGTGCTCTGGTCGCCTCCGAAGGGCTTTCTGAAGCCCACAGAGGCAGCACTCATCCACCCACTGCCTCGTTCCCAAGGGAAACTGGAAGTGATGTTTTTATGCCATATAAGACACTCTGAGGCTCAGGGAAGGGGGGGGGGCTTAAAATGGATGTTTATATGGCATAAAAACATCACTCCTGATTTCCCTCAGGAAACCGGAAGTGGTGTTTTTTCACCCAAAAAGGCCATTCTGAAGTCCACAGAGGCAGTAGGTAGATGCACGCTGCCTCTGTTGGCTTCAGAAAGCCCTCTGGCAGGGACCGAAGTGCAGCTCCAGTCCCCTTTGGGAGGTTTATGGGGCCAAAAATCACTAATTTGACTATCCACAATTTCCAATATCCGCAGGGGGTCTGAGAACAGATATCAAGGCCCCACCTGTAGTGTTAAAAATCTGTAGCTTGTGCTGCTGCTGTTACTAGCAATACACTGGTACAGCCTTTTAAGAACAAAAGCTGTTGAGATGAGTGATCTATATATACCATTTAACTACATGCTTAGACTTGAGTTGATTGGAAATGAGGGACTGCCTAAACTCTGCCTTCAGGAGCACCTCATGAAACTGAAGAAAGATTCATACTCGTACAACTGAATCCTGTACTCAAATTATGATAGCAGGACACTGACCCTGCTGTCATCAAAGGCCCTGCAAAAGGGCACAGAGCATGCTATTCTGATCCACCATCCAAAACGGCAGCAGCATCAGAGTATGCTGGCATGGCCATGGACCACACCAGGGCAGGGATATTGGATGGGGGCATTCCATGAGTTGGATTGGCACTAGGCAGAGTGAGTCGCTGGGCAGACTAGGGAGAGGGTAGAGCTCAGGACATAGCTGGCATAGATCCAAGGAAGCCCATAGGCAATGAGGAGCTCTACTCAGAGGTAAGGAAAAAATATTCTCTAAGCAGTGTGGCTGCATCAGCAAAAATAATAAAGAATAGGACTGAGTTATACATTTCCAAGGACAAAATGTATTTAACAGCCATATGTAAAATGTCTCATTGCTTTCTTTTTTACTGCCTGCTTTCATGGCATTTTACCAGCAAAGCCTAAAATGTATTGAATGATGGATACACATAAAACTTAATCTGAACAAGTTAGCAAATGTGAAAGACTGCTTCATTGTATTATATGATTCCGTTTATACACAATCTTGATAATTATTTATTGGGTACTTCTAAATATCAAATACACTGTCTAATCCTATCCCTTACCACATTACAACATACAGGCACATCAACAGAGGTTATGCTGCATACTATGGTTGAACAGCCTGCAAGAGGCAAGTAAAAATCATCCAGGGCATACTTTTGCAGAATATTTTTTACTTACTACCTGGTAGGATGCCTAATTGCCTATTGGTCTCTTTGGATCATGCCACGCCAGCCATTTTGCTGGTGTAAGTCTGAGGAGAGAAAAGGGGAGGGAAGATTCAAAAAGAGGGGATAGGATCCTGATGTGAGTTGCTGTCACAGGATCCACCCCCTGCCCTCATAACTCTGAAATCTCCCTGCCCCCCATGACACACCTACACTACCAACTTACTGGCATTGAAGGAGGTCTCTGGAGCTACTGCTGTGAGTAATGTGATCCTACCTATTTGCTGCAACAGCCTGGCAATGCGCAAGAACGGCCCGGCTTTTGCACTACTGGGAAGTACCCAGTGCTGTCAGAATGTGAGTTCCAGCAACGCAGGCCACCCATAGGATTGGCTCCTAAAAGAAGTTTGAATGTTCTTCATTTTCAACAAAGGCATCCAGTTATCTTGGATAGCCACTAAAAGAACGTTTTTCACTCATTTCTGCCCAACCCACAGGTGTACACATTTGTTCACAGTTGCATATATGCAACATTGGGCAGAAATGGCTTAACTTGGGACTGCTTATGTGGGAAAAGGTAGCACTTACTGCATCGTACAACATATACAAGTGATGTCTTGCATTGTTTCTATGAAGCCCATTCACAAGTACAACAGGAAGAATGTTCACAGTATCTTAAACACCACACTTTCCAGTGGCCTCTGTTCACTCGTTCCACCAGCAAGGACTGCTTCATACACGCATGTTCACCATTTGCTGACTGGAACAGCAGGTATGTATTGCATGTGTGAATGATCAACTTAAGCACTATGCTTTTTTGGGTTGGTCTATCTACTCAGCAACATGTGGGGTGGAATCCTGAGTGTCACGGAACAGACTGTACCACTTTTAGGCTGCAGTAGGGTATACTCTCTTTGAATTTTCCTCTATATGTGAAAAATATCCTTGCAAGTAAAAAAAAAGTACGTCAGACAGAGGGGTGCTAACCAAGCTTGTTCCTTGGTGTGCTAATTTTTTTGTATTCAGAAAGGTTGTAGAACAGAACATGAGAGAAATGGCCAAAAGTCTCCAAAGAAAAAAAAACTGTTCAGCTTGTGATGCATCTCTACGGGTATTGTAGAAATGAGTAAAAATATTCATCTCATAAGTGTTGACTAGGAAAAAAATTAGCCTCCAAAATGCTGACCTCAACATATTACAGTCACCCTAAATTCCTGTGCCAAAATACAGACTGACATCAAACCTTCACTGTGCTAGCTCAGCTTTGAGGCTGTTCCAAGAAACTATCCATTATAGCCTCTTGTATGCACAAAGAGAATTAATTTCATTATTGGATGCCCATAATTCTTCAATTACTATTTGTGCTCTGAAGTGCTTTCTTTTTTCCTAGCCAGGAGCAGTTTCTTTTCTGACCCTGGACAGAGTGGTGGCCCTCAGACAACTGTTGTACAAGGCTATGCCACTATTGCAGCAGAAGAAGGACTTGGGAATGGAGCTGCAATGGTGTCAGTTAATGTCATACTAACACCACCATCCAACATCATATGTTGTTGAACAAGAACATTCTTGTATGTTGAACAAGAACAAAAATATGAACAGTGTATAAACAAAGACCTGAACAGAAACAGGTGGGTAATATTTGGCACCCAAGATTCTCTGGTGACCATCCATCCTGACCATGAAATAGTCAGTTGTTACTCACACACAGCAACTGTTACCTTGCACATGCCCGATCTGATCTCGGAAGCTAAGCAGGGTCAGGCCTGGTTAGTACTTGGATGGGAGACCGCCTGGGAATACCGGGTGCTGTAGGCTTATACCATAGTCTTTCAAGACTTTCAAGACTGAAGGTTGCCAACCACTCACACAACACAGCTAAATCTCAGGCTATTCTCAACCTATTGTAAACTTTGGAATACAGTATTTGTTGACTGATCTCAGTTAGTGATCTTAACCCTCTAGGACTAGCCTGGAGTCTCCAGACGACACCATCAATATCTAGTGACTCCTGAAGCAATTCTGGAGATTTATGGATTAAATACATAAAATCATGTGGATTTTTTTTGGGAGGGGGGGGAGGAGGAATATCCAGGAATAACTTCAGTCAGAGCTGGCAATCTTAAACTCAACGTACAGCATTTGAATGACTTTATTAACTGTCACAGAGTGAAAGGTTCCTTCTACGAGTTTCCAAGTTCCTTTTACCCCTTTATTAACTGTATTTAAAGAGCTCGAGTAACAGTAAGGAAAAAAGCTGGAAACAACAGAGGCATTACTGTTCCAAATTATTACTGTATTCAGTTATTACATTAGCATTCCTTCCTTTAGTGAAGGATATTAGGGTGGCACACTTTAATTTTATCCCTTTCTCCTAATCATCTGAAGTAGGTTGACCTGAGAAAGAGTAACTGGCTCAGGGCCCAATCCTATCCAACTTTCCTACACCAGTGCAGCCACAGCGCAGCCCCGAGGTAAGGGAACAAATGTTCTGATACCTTGAGGAGGCCTCTGTGACTGCCTCCCAACCACAAAATGCAGTGCATGTTCTACTGGCATGGCTGCACCAGCACTAGAAAATTGGATAGGATTGGGCCCTCAGTGGTCTTTGAGGTTAAATGGGAACCCTGTTCTTTCTGGTCCAAGTCCAGTAATCTTTCCACTCTTCTACACTGACTTTTGGTTACACTTACTTGGAGATGAGCAGCCCAATCCTGAGCGACCTGTTGTGCTGGGATGTGGTGGCACCAGGTTGGCTTCTGGGGCATCCTGCGTGCAATAGGGCAGCCGCTGGTGGCTCCTCAGGAGGAAGGGAACTTTCATCCCATCCCCTGGGTAAGCCACGTAGCCCCACAATTCTACTCAATTCTGTGGGAACTCTTGGCTGCCATAGAATCAAGAGACTCCGTGTTGGGCCCATGGCCTCTGGATATGGAAGAGTGGAGCTTCTCTTGTCCCACCTCCGTCCCACCCCACTCCTGGCACACCTCCTCCTCCCCCTCCCCCTACTTCCCCTCACCCCGAAACGCCTCCTCCCCACCTTCCCCCATGCCCCCACTTACCTCTCCAACACCCAGCAGTTTGGGCGCCTGCAGAGTGCTGAAGCAGCAGCAGTCCACTGGCGCTAGCCCAGTGCCAGCCAGCATTGAGCTAGCACCGGCTCAGGATCAGCGCTGAGGGCTGCAGACTGCCTTACGGCACATTTGCGACACTCAGCGCCAGTGGTAGACCAGCTCTAGGAGCTCAGGATTGGGCTCAGAGCATGATGGTTTAAGTCAGGGGTCTCCAAACCCCGACAGAAGCCAAATGCAGCCTGTGGGGAGCCTGTGACCGGCCCACAGCTAGTCTCGAATTCCCTGAGAGCCTCTGGCCCAGTTGTCCAAACACAACCGGAATTGTGCTTCAGGAGTGGGAGAATGGGGATCTATCTAAGTGTGCGCTTTATTTCTTGGGCTGTGCTAGTACTTGGAGAAATCCTGGACATTTGAGCTCTTTCATTCACTCATTCATCTAAGTTCCATCTCTAATGAATTTATTTAAATTTTATATTTTTTTCTGGCCCTCGACACTGTGCCAGATATTTGATGTGGCTCTTCAGCAAAAAAGGTTTGAGACCCCTGGTTTAAGACAGCCAGTTTCAATAAGCACAGGAGAAATGGAATCTTCCTTCGTAAAACTGTGCGCCAGTCAGAAATGTATTAGTGCCAGATTCTATTACTGAGAACCTTGACTCATTTTCAGTAACGTTCAAAAAGTCCTTATAGACCTGTGCAATTTGGAAATGTCTTTTTCCAAGTTCCTATTCATAAGATTCTCTTTCTAAAGGATCTCTGAAGAGTTAATGTTTATTGCTGGGGTGTGTGATTTAAAATAATTAGAGGTGTAGGAGGAAACTGCGTGAAGAAAGAGACCGAAAATCTTATTTGCCAACGTGGATATGATTACCATTTTTGCCTTTATATTGTTACATTATATTACATTGCTGGGTGGCAACAGAATGTTTTCATTGTATACCTACCTGCGTTTCAAGCAATGCGAGCACTGTGGCAATTGGTGGATATGCTATCATGGCACTTGGTGCAACTGACCTAAGAAGAGACCCACACAAGTTCTTCCTTACCTTTGAACACAAGATGGTTAGCATTGTGCGAGCGGCTTCCTTATGCTATCATTACTCCTACACTGCAACGTAGGAGAATTTTACGCAATGCAGGCAATCTTTGTATGCCTTTTTGGAATCCATTCCTCAGAAGTCCTAGCTGAGACGCACCAAAAAAAAAAAAAAAGCTATTTAAAACTTTTCTGAAAAGAATAATTGTCAGGGAGCTCAGGAGCCTTAGTACTGCTGGATCTGAAGCCATATGATATAGTAGACCAGCAGCCATGCTGAAGCCAATTGCAGTCTCCGTTCCTGCTCAGGAGACTGCTGGAGAACAGCATGTACAGTATGTGGTTTTAGATAGAAGAAAGGTGGAGTACAGTTTCCCCTTGCAACCTAGAAACCTTCATTTTTTTAACAATATTTTTTTATCTGAATGAAACCAGCAAGAAACACCTGTTAGCAAAGAAATAAAGATCTGCTGGTGGCCAGCATCATTAGAGGAAAACCAAGCAGAATTGCACTGGGTAGAACTCATGCTCTTAGGACCAAAGTAAACAGTCCCTCATTAATGGACTTGCTTAACCTTAGAAAAAGCAGTCGCTTTTTATGTAGGATGTAGCTTGATACCACAAACAGAAGGGGGGTACATTTGTTCCCCTCACACAATTTTTTCTGCTGAACCCCCCTCCTCCAAGTCTATCTCTAAAATGAATTGCAGCAAATAGTGGCACTGGAGTTCAGAGCCCCGCCTTCCAAGGGAGGAAATGCCCCTCTTTCAATTTGCTGTGTTCTCAGAAGAGTGTGAATTAACAGCCCAATCCTAAGCTTCCTGGCACCTGCTGGAGCACTGGCACCAAAGTTGCTACTGCTGTATCCAGCAAGCACCGGGAAGCTGCTGGGAGTCTTTGTGGGGGAAGGGGACTTTTCCCCCTTCCTCCAGGGAAAACCCCAAGTCCTGCAATAGGGTTTCTCAAGTCTGCACCAGCTATTTTGCTCAGGATCTGGTGGAGTAGAATTCCAGTGGTCCCACCCCGTTCCCATCTCAGAAGTTAGCAAAGTTAGCAAAGCCCCAGAAGTTCCACTTTGCATTCTTTCCGCTCCAGGGTGAAGATGGGAGGAGGTCTTTGCCTTGGTGCAAACTCAAATGGAGCTCTTTTAAGCCCTGATTGCTGCTCTGCCACACTACAATGATAAGAAGGGGTTTTTTTGCTGTGTAAATGACACAATTTTTTTTTTATAATTTAAAGGTCCCTTCTCATCCACAGTGGCTGCATTGAGTCAAATCTGTGGGTGGTGAAACTGCAGATGAGAAGGGTGGACCTGTATATTCACTTGGAGATTGGGTTCAGCATGCTCATGTAAAGCTATTATATTGCTGCATAACCACTTGTTCCCTTGATCTCACCATTATTATATGCTGCACAAGAAACTGATGAGAATTTGAGACACACAATTCTCAAAACCTAAGTGATGTATAGCAATCTCCCATCCATATATTCTTAAGAACACTCCTCTGGTTTCATTTGGTGACTGATAATAATTGTAGACATTATTCAGCTGCAAACTTAAAACTGTTTGATGTGTCACAGATTCCTTATCCCCAAGGAATCCCAGAAATGTAAAGGATACATTTGCATGGAACATTTTTCAAGAAGATACACTATATGCTTTTCATACATCCAGTTTCATCAAACCACAGTATCCAATTCATCCTTATCCTAAGTTGATCTTTCAGCTTGTTTTCACCGCAGAAGTGTCTACACTCACCTATACAACCAGTAGGATATTTTTCAGCATGTGATATCTGAGTGCAAAAGAGGAACTCAGGATTTATTGGAAATTGAAATTCAGGTTACAAATGGAAACCTGATTTACTTGCATTCTGTACAGTCTTTCATCTACTCTGTAACAATGAATCATTTTAGACCAACAGATGTCTTGTTTTTATCTAACTGTGTTAAAGCCACGTTTTCAAACATTGTGGGCAGACAAATGCATTTATTTACAAAAACGAGTGGCCTTTTAGTTTTGCCTTTAGGTTTGAGATTTCAGTTCAAGTCTCTTATCTGCAGTGACTCAGGGCCCAATCCTATCCAACTTTTCAGCACCTATACAGCTGCAATTCAGCCTCGAGGCAAGGGTACAAATGTTCCTTTACATTGAAGAGGCTTCCATGACCCCCCCCCCCCAAAGCAGGATGCAGTGGGTGACCCATTGGCATGGTTGCATCAGCACTGGAAAGCTGGATAGGTTTGGACCCTCAATCATTGCTTTACCCAAAACTATATTTCAGTTCAGGCTTGGGTGCTGTTTTTCCCCCTCTCTCTGCCCACCCACAGACCAGTGAAGAGCAGAAAAAAGACAGATGTGTGAGAGGTTCTCCCCATCCCCAGTACTGGATCCAGCACTTGGGATGTGTGGCTGACATGACTTTGCACCAACGCTAATCAACAAAAGTTCCTGAACAAGGAAAAGATGGGCAAAGAATGGGCAAGGTAGATATGTAGGTAGGGGAGGCAAGCTGTGTGTGCCACGTTGCAATCATTCCAGGCAGAAATAAGTCTATATTTCTCACAAATAGCTTTGATCCTCATGGATTTCAACTGGGTTTCAAATGGTGCTCCCTTCAGTAGCTGTAAGATGGAGGGGAAAAAAGGGTGTACTTTCCCCATATCTCATGAGTGCCTGTTAGGGACAGTTGGACCTTGAGATTTTCTTCCTCTTATGTAACACCTGTAGGAGCATCACCCTGCAAGAAATAAGATGTAAGCCCTAGCTCACAAGGTGGCAGAGGTTCCTTTCTCCTTACAAGTAGTACAGTAAAATAGAAACTGGGGCTGCCGCACTGCTCACACCCCACGCTTGCTACATTTCTGGTCACAGATGTCTTGCCTTTCTGCTGTCCAATCAGTTTCCGCTGGATTGAGTCTTCTCATGCTTAGGTCATTGTCATTCCCAAAGCAGAGATGCAGCATTTTCCTGTCCTAGGAGGAGGCTTCCCATTATATCTCTACATGAGTCACATCTCTGAGCTTGCTTCTTTTCAATTAGAAATCTCATCCAACTGAGACTAGCTTCATCTGAAGTTGACTAATGTTCTTACACACTCTTAAGGGCCAAAGTGCACACACCTCTAATCATGCCATTGAGCTTGGCAAGCTTTCTTATTTTCCCCTTGAAAACAACCCATGTGGGGGGACTGAACTGGATTGGAAACATGGTGGAAGAAGGAGGGCTTTAATCCTATCCCCAGCCCTGATCCCACAGACCTCTCCCCCTCCCCAGGTGTACTGTTTGTCCCAGAATAAAAGCTCCCACTGGAGCTAACTGACTTTTCTTTTTCTCCAGGAAATAGCATGCATTAAGGCTTCCCACCACCACCCATGCACACAGGATAAATAAAGCAAGCGTACCAAGGCCAATGTCTTGATTAAAATCATTTGTTTGGCCCTGAAATGTTGCCACTGGAGTGCCAGTCTGCCTCCCGTTTTCAATCTCCCCCTCGCTAATCCCCTCCACACTCTGTGCTAGCAAATGCTTTCGCACCGAAGCGTAGCTGGGGGGAGAGGTGTTTGCTGTTTGCAAACTGGCTATACATCATCCATCTTTTTGAAAATGCCACTTCTTACCAACTCATTTCACAAAGGGCCATGACTGTTCAAAATAAGAGACGACATTACCAAAGAGCTCACCTCTTCTTAATCACACTCCTAATTAAATGAGATTAAGAAAATAAGAGCCTGAAGGGAGGTGGGTCCCACTAGATCATTTGCAGTTCTGACATTCAAGTACCTTGTAAGTGTACTTGGGAAACTAGAGATTAAATATCAGTCAGATCTGTTGAAGAGTCAGAGAATATTATGGGAGGAAGAAAAGCACTCGGTGCATAGTTTCTATACAATTTTATTTTATCTGGCAACACTAAATGGTATTTATGAAGTAGTGGGTGGAGTACTGGGTTCCATTTCAGCAATGAAAATCTGTAGTTGAAATACCCACAGCTTTCAGGCTCATTGGAGCATCAGAAATTAGTCAAAATTTACAGCCTGAACTACTCACAAGGGGTTTTTTTTTTGACTCTAAGAAATATAAAGTCGATTTTCAGGGCTGAGTTCAGCCTTTTTGCCATCTCAGAAAAAATCACTTTAGGACTTATGCACGTCATGTTCAGGTCAATCCATTTTTGAGAGATGCTTCCCCTCTTTCGTTAAATACCTTCCATACTCAATGTGGTGTTTTTTAAACACTATGCCACCTGTATGAGCAATGCTGCCTTGGGGAGAAACCACAGTATGAGTTCCTCTGATTTCACCACGTATTTCTCTCTGCCCTCATGGTGCACTCTAGTTGCTTCAAAACTGCCAGCATAATATAGTCAGGAGATATAACATGGGGGAATTCTTAGCAACATGGCTTCAATGACATATGAGGGACATCCTGTTTTGGAACACATAAAAACCCTCTCTGAATATAATAAACATCTTCAGATATTATTATTATTATTATACCACTTTTCAACAGAAAGTTCACAATGCGGTTTACAGTGAAAAATCAAATAACTAATGGCTCCCTGTCCCAAAAGAGCTCACATTCCAAAAAATGCAAAAGAACGCCAGCAGACAGCCACTAGAAAAGACACTGCTGGGGTGAGGCGGGCTAGTTACTCTCCCCCTGCTAAAAAGAGGAGCACCCACTTGAAAATGTGCCTCTTACCCAGTTAGCAGGGGTTGATTGCTTGCAGATAGAAAGGGATTCAGTGTAGTCTTGTTCCTAATCTGCTAATTTACAAAGAGTTTTGTTTTACATGAGGGCCCACTCAAAATTATGATCATCACACAACTTCCTCCTGTATGAAATGGTGCAGTCAGGAATTCTAGCCCCTCATCAAGAGCAGCCGAAGGCCTCCTGACAGTTAAGAGGGGCAAGCCAATTGCTGGCCCGCATTCCTGGAACCACACCAGCTGCTACTCCCCCCTCACCACTTAATGGATTTGCAAAGGAAGAGGGGAACAGAAAGGAAAAGGAAGTGTTCAATGCCCATCATTCAGCTCCCCACTTTTCCATTCTGTTCCTCTATTCAAATTTAGGGAGTGGGAAAGGAAGAAGCAGTGGATGTAGCCAGTGTTGTGCAGTGAAGTGAATGGCTGGGAGGGCGGCACTTGCAGTGGTGCCACAAGGCAATCTGGGGTCTACCCGGAAACTGCAACACAAACACATGCCTGTTACTATACAAGGAGAGACTAGTGCTTGTGGCAGTGACAGCTCTGCCTCCCTTGTGATTGTGCAACCACTCAGAAACTGGGTGGAACATGTGCGCAATAACATGTGATGCTATTCTCATTGGAGCATGACAGGGCAGGTGAGGCTCTGCCTCGTCTTCATGTATGTCCCTGAATGCAGGGGAGAAGCGAGTGGAGGCAGGTGAGCACCCCCTGCCAAAGCAGACACCGCTCCTCATTCTGCATCATATGTAGAATTACCATTTCAGGGTTACACTTGGATGACAGGACAGGCTTAACTAGGGCCCTGCGTTGCTGGCTGCCACCAACCTTCCTCTCTCCCTGTCAGCCCTGGGTCTAGGCAGCCCTGACAGAGCAGGTCTCCTTCCAGATCCCCTTCCCTGTACTTTGTACTCCAACTTGTGAAATGGGACCAGAGGGCCATTTTGCTATATCTGTGTACTTCATCTCTATAGGTTTGACAAGTGCTGCCCTTATGTATTCATTCACTGCTGTTTGGTGCTGAAATAGGCAACTGCCACTGTAACAGCCAGTATTGTCTCTAGAATGATCTCCCTGTCAAGGCAAAGGATTTTATTTTTCACTCCAGAGTTGTGGACCAAAAGGCACAGTTATTTTTAGCATAAAACTTACAGCAAGCCTTTCCTGGCATGCCACTGGCATCTATGACCACCTGTCCTCTCTAATCTCATACTGTTCTTTCTCTTCTTTACACACACTTATGTCTTGGGGAGGCTCTTCACCAGCAGGGTCTCGTTCATTTGGGTGCCTACAAATAGAGCCATCCAAACCTGTCACTGAGTCATGGATCAAAGTGCAAAAACAACACAGATGCGCCTGGTGGAGAGAGCTGTAAAATTACAGCTAAAAGGAAGTTACAAAGGGATGAAAGGAATAACTCAGACTGCTGAGAGTCCTGCCTTGTGTCCAAAGGAACACTTCAACACTTTATCTTGAATCTTGTTAGCTTCCTGTAGATGACACTGGGCCTGCAAGCAATCAACTAAGAGCACAAAACTATGTATATTTACTCAGAAGTGAGCCCCATTTGAGTTCTGGGTAAGTAGAAGACTGTAGCTCAAGGTTGCAGCCCAGTGCATGTTTACCTGAGAGTAAGGCCCACTGGATATAATAGGTGCTGCTTCTGAGTACCTGTGCATGGACTTGGCTTGCACAACTTTAGATTTGGTGGGAAGCCAATGCTAATGAGGGCAACATTTCTAAACAATGGGGTTGTAATTTGTGAACACAACTGCTTTCTTCCTTGAAGTTCTTCTGTCATTTTAACATAATAGGGAATTGAAAAATATTAAGATTTCATTTCAATAAGGAGTGTTAACTTTTATTTGTTACATTATACATTGTAGAATGTTCAGTCAGCAGCCCAAAAATAGGACCTATTTTGGGGTTTGCATAATATGCCATTTTTAAAGAGTTAATCAAATAACAAATTGGTTAGAAACCAGATTACTAAATCTGAAGTCCTTTGCCCACTTACCTGGAAGTAAGCCTCACCGAACACATTGTATAAGCATGGTGGCAAACTGGCACTGCAATCCCATATATGCCTAGGACTGAAATCCTTTGCATACTTACCTGGGAGTAAGTCCCATTTAACTTACTGGGGCTTACTTATGAACAGACATGCACAGACTTGTACTGTAAATGTTTTTGAATCTGTTGTCACTCTTAGTTGGGATCCATTTAAAGTCTGCTTACTGAAGCAGTCTTAGGGCTCAATCCTAAACTGGGGCAGCACCAGTGGCCAGCAAACTGCCCTGGCAATGGCTGATGTAAATATGCAATTGTCCTAAATCTGTTGTAGACATGTCAGACATGTCACTGCTGCTGGTAAGGCCACTGCGCTGGAGGAGAGGTCCAGCACAGTCAGTGCTGGGCCACAGTGACAGGATGATGAATCAGTGCAGCAGCCAATGATAAGTTACCCCACCAGTCGGTCAATCTTCTTGTCACAGACGACACTAGTCATGGTGTGCCACTTTATCCAGGTTGCGTTTACTCACAAGGTAGTCTTGTGACTCAGGCTTTCCCTCCTAGATATCCTCTCCCATACATTTTAAAAACAAGCAAGCAAATGGTAAACACATGCTTCTCGTAATGTGTAGTTGATGCCCAATTTGCTGTTTATATTTTGGGGAACAGTCTTTATGTTTTGCCTTTATTAAAAGGCTTCACAGGACAGAGAAATTTTACATTAGACATTGCATGAGCCAGGGATGGAAACACATGTTTTTTGCTGACTTGTTTACACTTGAGTCACCCATGTTGACGACTCAAGCACTGACTTGAGTCTGATGCGACTGACTCAGTACTCAGTCCCCATGCATGCAGACTCGAGTCTGTCTGTGTCTGGGTGTGCTTGCTTACTTTTTTCAGCATGTGAAAGACCTCGTGGAGCCATCATTCAGATCGGGCAAGCAGCAGGGAAGTTCCAACCAGAAGGCAGAGAAGGATTAATGTTTTGCTTTCACATTGAGCAGGAGGGAGAGAGATGGGAGCGGGCTCTCTTGTCCATCTCTAAAGGAACCGACGGTCATTGGACCAAAAGGGCAGTCTGAATTTTTTTTCTTTAGATGAGGTAGGGCAGAAGGAGGAGCCCCAAGTGGTTGTTGCCTTAGAATTGGCTGGAGAAGCCCAGGGAGGGGGAGGCAGTTCATAGCAATCATATTTTCCAACCTCATGGCTCTGTTGTTATTTGGGAGGAGGAAGCCTCATTGAGTGATCTGTGCAAATGGGACTACATCTGAATGGAGTTGTTAAGGATAGGGTAGTACTGGTGAGCCTCCCAGCTGCTGCATGTGACCCTCCTCCCTCTTGCAGTTTCTGTCCCCGCTCTCACTCAGTCCATTCCACCCCCTCCTGCCTTGTTTATAGATGGGATGGGATGGGGACATCAGGGGAGCGTTTAAAGAGAACTTAAAAGCACACACACACTCCAGCAGCAGCCCCCTTTTTCCCCATGAAGCCACAGCTGGCTTTTTAATGGGAAAGGCTATGACTTGAGTCTTTTCAAGTCACCAAAATGCTCTGGGTGACTCTGAAAGTCCAACCATTAGGACTCATTTTTGACTCGAGTCACGGGGTTGGAGCCTTGTGACTTGACTCGAGTTAAGCCACACTTGGCTCGCCCATCCCTGGCATGAGCTTACTGGTTTAAAGGAGCTAAAATACAATCTGGAATTCTATCTGGTCCAACTGAAACTTCTCTTTTTCTTATTTTGAACCTATTTGAAGGACAAATTAGGGCATGTGAAGTTGCAAGTTTGTATCCCATTCCTGTATATCTCCAGGTTTTCTTTCAAACACAACTTCAAGCAAATAAAAAAAACTATTTGCTACCAAGCAAATAAAAAAAAAATTCAAAGCATTTTTTAAAAGGCAAACAAACTACTGCAACAACAAAACAATATCATAAAACCCAACTCCCATACAGCAGAAAAGAAGCACTAACCAAGCAAGCGCAGTCACTGGAACCAAATATCAAAACCCCTTCCCTTATCCTTATTATGAGTTATGCATAATTAAACTTTTTCCAAAAAATTTAACCCAGAGCCTGATTCTAAACATTTAGGACAGTCTCACAAAGAAGTGTACATGTGTAGACATTCCATGTCTGTCTGAAAAATTATTCTTAGAGAGAGAATAGTTCTCGGTATACCCTATTTAAGCTGAGCTTAGAGTGTTTCTTCATCTTGGTCTTCTACATTCATATGCATTTACACTTTGCAATTTGAACTTCTGCCTGCTGTCTGTTTTATTATTATGCAGCTGATTTATTGCTCAGCCTTTTAGAACTGGAATTGTTTTTATTAAGTATTGATTTTCCTGATAAATTACCTTTGAATCATGTTTCAGTATTAAACAATGTCGATGGTCAGGTGTCTTGTTTTTGAGTTGCTGTAGTATTGAATTTTGATACTATGCTTACAGATATGTTGTTATGGTGCCTGAAATATTATTGATGTTATGTTTGTGATACTTAGTTATTGCTGTTGGCCACCTCAAGCTCAACTGTACTGGAATAGCAGCATATAGATATTAAATCAAATCAAAACAATTGCATCATGATTGTGCAAAACAGTATACAGGTTTGGGACCTGTTATCCAAAGTGCTTGGGACCAGAAATGTTTTGAATATTGGATTTTTCCATATTTTGGAATACTTGCATATACTTAATGAGAGATCTTGGGGATGGGAGTGCAAGTTTAAACAAAATTCATTTGTGTTTCATAAACCCCTTATACACAAATCCTGAAGGTAACTTTATACAATATTTTTAAAATAATTTTGTGCATAAAACAACGTTTGTGCATGAAACACAGTTTTTGACTTTATTTTTTTAGGCAAAAAAAGTTTTTTAAAAAGTCATTTTGGCACTCAAAAGTTCCGTATTTCAGAATATTCCATATTTCAGAATGCCAGGTGATGGGTGCCCAACCTGTACATGCCACAGCAGGGAGGGCATGTGAGTCTGAGGCTTATTTCAACATCTTGTCATATGACCAAACAGCAACTCATGAGCCACATAGGGCCATATAATGTGTGGCTCATAGAAATATGCTGGCTGAGCTCCTCTTTGCATCGCAATTACCGTATTTTTCGCTCCATAAAACGCACCTGACCATAAGACGCACCAAGTTTTTAGAGGAGGAAAACTTACTTTTAAAGTAAGCCTGCCCTCCCCCTGTGGCACCTGCGCAAATGAGAACCTTGCCCCCCGGTGCGGACCTTGCCCCCTTTGTTCTCCTGCTGCCCTCCCCCTGTGGCGCCTGTGGTGCCTCCCCCCTGTGGCGCCTCCCCCTGTGGTGCTTTTGGGGGGGGAAAGTGCGTCTTATGGAGCGAAAAATACGGTAATATAAAAGGTAGATAAAACATTTTCAAGCTTTATCATTATTTGCCGGGTATAAACTGAGAGTACACTGGATTAAAACGTATGTTTAATGTTCATGGCAAGTAAATATATTTATGAATTTAAATGCCTTTTGAACATTGTGGCTCCCAAGTGTCTCTCTTGTGGCTCTCTGAAGTTTATTGTGTCTGAAGTTTATTGTATGTGGCACTTACCTTAAATGAGTTTGGCCACATCCTTGCCCTATGCGGTGAAGTACAACTTGCAGGTGTGCAGTGGCCCTGAACCGAATGTGATTGCCGTAGTAATAACAAGCAACAATAGGTATAAAATTAGTATCATCGCCTATAAGGCAATCTCATAGATAAGGCAAGGGCAGGTTTTCAGCCAAAAATCATGGCATGTTCCATGACCCTTGGATAAGTCAGGGGGTAAAACTTAGGGAAAGCTATTAGTGAGGAAGAGCTGCAGTTTGTCCCGGTGCTTGACCTGGAGCCTGACTGAAAGGGGGGAAAGAATCAAGCCGAGCCACTGTTTTTGAAAACATTAACAGGGTGCTTATGCAGTACTGTGTGCCATTCCCCCTTCCGTGTAATGGAACAGCCCAGAGGGAGGGAGGAAGCAAGGGGAATTTTTCTGATCAGTAGTTGTACTGACTTTGTAGGAGGCAACCTGAGTGGCAGGCTCCCTGCCCTCCCTGCCCTGCCTGCCAAGTCACATGCTGCAAAAGGGGGCTGTGCAGAGAGGCAAAGCATGGAGAGCCGGAACGGAGCACGTGCCTGTCACTCCTGTTGGCTTCTTCTGGCTGCCACAAGACCCCTGAACTGCCCTGACCCCCTGAGTGACTTGCAGACAGAAAGAGGAGATGGATTTTTGGGGTAAAATTGCTTGCCTTATAGGTGATACTTATAGGCAAGTATCTACGGTAGTAGCTGTAGCAACTGGCAGCTACAATGGGTTAGCCCAGGGGTGTCCAAACATTTTGGCAGGAAGCCACATCATCTCTCTGACACTGTGTCAGGGGCCGGGAAAGAAATAATTTAAAATTTCAAATTAGAATAAATTTACATAAATGAATATATTAGAGATGGAACTTATATGAATGAATGAAGGTCTTGCAATAGCTCAAGGCCTATAAATGCCTTGCATAAAGCAAGGCCAGCCTTTCCTTCGCTACCACTGCTGCAACACAGACATGAAACAGCATGTAGTGGAGGGAGCCCTCATCCCACAGCTCAAATGAGAGGTTGAACAGTTGTCCTCATGCTGAGAGCAGTTGCGTCTGGCCAGGTTCATTGGAGACTAGGGGCTCCCCAATGGCCTGATTGGGAGCCTCTGAGGGCTGCAAGTGGCCCCTGGGCTGGGGTTTGGGCACCCCTGGGTTAGCCAAAGCAGATACTGTCTCCCCTAAACAGAAAAGTGGCGTTTTTTTGTCCAGTATATTCCAGTCTAATAGCTTATGCAACCATTAAATAAAATAACAGGAAAAGTCATTTTGTCCAGCTGAGATGCCTTTGAGAGTGCTGCTTAATCATATTGTTATTAAAAGGTTTATTCCATAATTACACTTCTGCACAAATTAGGTGATAGCTAAATCATAATTATTAGTCATACTCTCAGCTTTGTCTAGAGTATTTTCAGATCCCACAAAAGAAAACAAAAATCTTCTAAAATATTTTTAATCAGTAATAGGGGGACAGTAATGTGAGCATGAATTATTTAATCCATTTTTGTCTTGTTTTCTGATACTGAATGAAAGACTATTAATGTTATGCCTCAAGCATTTCCACTATAATCAAATAAGTCTTAATCAGAATGCGACAGAGACTTCCATGTGGCCAAGGAATCGATTCCAAGATAAGCAGGCTTTATAAATTAAGGGGTGGAGTTATGGGATCAGGGCAAATTTTCAGTTATTCTTGTTCATTTCTATGGGACAAAGCAAAGGAACAGTAATCTGGAACACAATAGAACAGTGGTTCCCAAAAATTTTTATAACAAGATTCACTTTTTAAAATGATAGAACCAACCCTAGGACCAGAAGTGAGGTCATTAAT
This sequence comes from Tiliqua scincoides, assembly GCF_035046505.1. NCBI lineage: Eukaryota > Metazoa > Chordata > Lepidosauria > Squamata > Scincidae > Tiliqua > Tiliqua scincoides. Next base: position 161,488,552 of record NC_089823.1, on the reverse strand, counting down.
CAGGAAGTGACATCGTTTATCTGTTATGACCTGAAATAAGTACATTCACTTAATAAGCACTCATTAACTAACTGCAAATGACAGACTAGGCTCAGCTTTGTCTGAGCCAGGCTACAAGCAGGCCTGCCAATTGTTCAGGGGAGCAAAAATATATCCAGGCTTTTTTGTGATCCAGAAGAAATTGCCTCATGATCCACTGGTAAGTCCTGACCCACAGTTTGGGAACCACTGCAATAGATGGACAAGTTCAGTTTCCACACTACTAATTATCTTGCTTCTAAATGTATTCTTTTCTTTCCCAATCCTGTGCCAACCTGTGCCCATTGCCAAGATGTCATCTTTATTCAGGCTTCTCATAAAAACAGCCTGTGCACAGAGCTCACAGAGAAGAATTTCTCCCCCTCGGGAGTCCTTACAATATACAGTCTCCAACATAAATACCATCTATGTTAAATATGGGCATTTCTCTAAAGGTTTTTGGTTTTTTTTCTTTAAATAAACAGTACTACAGGCCATTATACATTAATGAAAATTAACACTGCACAAGCTTTTTTCTACAACAGAACTGGTCAAATACAAAACTTAAAAGTGTCCATAAACAAATGCAGTTTGAAGACCATGGAGGTCCCCTGTGAGCCAGTGCATTCAACAGTGTAGCCTTATTTTGACACTCATTCATTGTTGCCAATGCAAAAGCAGTATTGCTGAGGCATCCAAAGCCTGGTGGTGTCCTTAAGATGTGAAATGGGAACAGTTTTAAATGCCAGAAATTGCTGGGTTCATTTTTCTTCTGTCCTAATAGCATACAGCGCAGTGTCTTGGGGTCATGTAAACAAACGTTGAAAACTATTTGTCAGTCCAAATGAAAAATGGGTTTTATATAGCTCTGTGTGCCAAACAAAACATTACATAGCTTGGCTCTGTTGTGTGGCTAAAGTGAGCATTGCATTTCCATAATACTGTTTTATAAGAGCTGCAACACAGTCGGTCATAGGTATACATTCCGTGCATGATTTATTGATTGTGAGAACTCGGTGTTCTCTCACAGGTTCTCTGCAATGTGTGGAGCTCCCCAATCTGTTCCGGGCAGTTTTTAATATGACCAAGACTGCATTAAATTAAAGGGAACATGGATTTCAACCAGAACTGGGTAAAGAACTGGATATGCCTTATCAGTATTCTAATTCAGATGGCAAAGTTTTCACTGAAGTTTACCTTTCTCCAAAGTTCAGCAATATTTCCCCCCTCCCCGAAACTAGCTTACATCATCAGATAAGACAGATCAGATAAGACTTCCTGTGTCACATTTGGATCAACATCTAGAAGAGTGACATTCACATTTTGAAAGAAGCAGATATCTCATAGCTTTTCAACAAAATTGTGATTTGTCCATTGTCGCTGCTAAAAAAAATGGTAAAATTATACACTTGAGCTCCTGCTGCCAAACTCACATCACATTCACTCACATTAATTCTGCAGTTAAACTAAGATGCAAATTATTTCTACCTTCATCAGAGCTTAGTTAAAGGGCAACTTTTATCCATTTTTGCCTCAATCATCCAAAGTTCCCAATAGCTTGAGCCTATCTTTTTCTTTAATTTCTACTGTGCAACCAGAAGTTCAAGACCCAACAACTAAAGTGATATTCTACTCCAGACAGCTCTGACCCATCTCCTTCTAAGCAGAAACTATCATGAATCTCCCATATGCAATGAGACCGTTCATCCAGTACTGTCCATGTTGATTCTAGGTTTTTAGATAGTGATCCTCTCCCAGCCAGGGATGGACTCTTGAGACCTTCTGCAGGCAAAGCAGATGCTCAACCACCAAGTTATAGCCTCTTCCCAATCAATTCCATCTAAGATGTTTGCTGTTTGTGTGGATGGATGAGTTCTCATAGTACAGATTAAGCAATCCTATGGTGCATGGCTGCATTTGAATGCTAGGTATGCTATGAATGTTTTGCACTATAAATGTCCCTATGTGCACACTGTACTTGTTTGTACAAGAGGCAATTTGTGGGATGGATTCTGGAAGACTTGCATGCATGTGTTCCGGCCTCCAAACTGCAGCTGTGGGGCCATACCTGGGGGTTCAGGGGTTCCCCTTCCTTAGTCACATGACCACCAGTCATTACATTCCATGCTAATTCTCAACCAACATGGCACTGTACCATTGCGCTACCAGCTTGAGAGGAAGGCCCAAGATGCTAGATTCTAAGGCACATCCAGGCAATCTCCAAGTAGATAAGAAATCATATTTAAAAAGAAAAGTAGTCTGTACATGATCAGGCATGGGTTGCCCATAAGTACTTTTTAAAAATGTTCTCTTTTGGACAAAAGAACTCGGCAGCTACACAGGGGGACTTATTCTGAGATGCCAATATTTTGAAAACAGAACATAGACCAGCATTATCCATAAGGCAGGGCTACTCTGAAGATATGAAGCAAAAGCTTTAGAGGTTTCTCCCCTGTCAGGACCCATGGAGATTTCAGATGAAATCTCTTCAGAGAAGTTGAGAAGTTCCATGTAGGGGCCTTGGAAATCCAGTCATAGCTCCTGTTGCAGGCCCCAACTAATATTAGACTCAAAAGTAGCCCATCAGTCCTCACAGAGTGGGATCCTCACCACAGAGAATCCCACAAGAGAATCCCACAGAGACCTGCTAAGCCTGGGGAATGAATTGTGCCTGTTGCAATACACCCCTTGGTTCCAGTCCAAGAGCCCTCAGAATTACCATAATTCTATAGCAATAAAGGCATTAATGTACATGAGTTGAACCTGCTATTTGCAGATATGCCCACTTTTGTAATCCATGGATTTCCTGTTACCAAACCTACCTGTGAGAAAGGGTGTATGGACAAATTTTGCCTATGGCTTTGATTGCTGTCAGGGCCAAGCCTTCTTAAGTTCCACTGGAAGGACAGTATTGTGCCAGATATGAAATCTTAACAGTCTGAGTTTTGCTGGTGTAACATCTCCATCTCTCTCTCAGTGTCTTAGTGGTTGTATTGTATGGATGGATAACATCCAACCTGCTTCAGCAAACTCACTGGACCAGACCTCCAGCTTCAAATTCTAGGCCATACAATTTGCTGCTTGTCCTAATGTAAGGATGGAGTGGGCCTCGAATCATTGAGACTGAATCCCAGACCATGGAATGGAACCATCCCATTCTCTATCAAGACAAAGCAGGATTAGGTTGAAAGTCTATTTGGTTTATGATAATCAGAATGAGACTGAAGTAGTAGGAGGTAGTAGTAGGATCCACCAAACACCATAATTCAGTTTGTGTTGATAATTAATCAACATTTTAGCTCAGTAAGAGCCCAATTCTATGGGCTCTAGCACTGGTGGTATACTTGTATGACCTGCTCTGGATGCCACAAATGTGCCATAGAGCACATTAGCAGCACCCTTTGAGTAAGTAGTGCTGGCAGGGAGGCCTGCACTGTCCCACCAGTGCTGCAGAGGAAGCCTCGGCTGTTGGCAGCAAGAAGGAAAGTGCTGGGCTGCGCAGGGGTGTGGGGATGGTGGCAAGAGGGCAGGGAGGAGGTGTTCTGGGGCAGGGGGAGGGCACAGGAGCATGGAACTGGAGGAGGGGCCAGCCTAGGAGGGGGTGGGACCTCATCCATTGTATCCTATGCTCCATGTCAAACTTGGAAGCCCAACATGAATCCTTTCAAGTCTGCGCCAGTGATTTAGCTGGTGCTGACTCAAATAGCTCGAGTAGCTGGGGGTTTACTCGGGGTAAGGGGATGAATGTTTCTTTCCCCCAAAGAGACCTCTGGCAACTTCCTTGGCCCCACAGGATACAGCGGTGGCCTTTTCGTCGCCGCTGTAGCCTGCAGCACCGGGGAACTTAGATTGGGCTGCCCGACTTGTTTTTAAGTTACTCATATTGAATCCTGTGGTAGATTTCTCAAATGTCTTCTGCCCACCTATTTAGACAATTACAGCTTAATGCTAATTAGGACTAGGCTGGCCTTTATGACAGTGGAACACAGTTGACATGGCTATATGGCGGTGTTCACAGCACTCTGCAGGCTGTCATTTTGGATCCACGATTGCAAACAGTGGCAGTGCCAGAGACCCACTGTCACTACCAACTTCTTCCAGCAGCAAGGATAAGCCTATGGCAAGATCAGAGATTGGTGGGGGTGGGCAGAACAGGAAGGGGGAGGAGGTTTCTGGTTGGGGAAGGGGAAAGGCTGATCAGGGAGGTGGGTCTTAGCAGCACCGATGCGTCCCAGATCCTAGCCCTGTTCTGTCCCCTTTCCTCTCCCTTACTGTCCTGCAACATAGCTGGTACAGATCCAAGGAGACCCACTGGGGCAGTGGAAGCTTGCCCCCAGGAAAGAGAACAAAAGGTCCCTCACCTTGAGGAGACCTCCTGACTGCCCCCCCCCCCAGGATACAACATGTGCTCCATGGCGCGGCTCCATCAGCGGGGTGGATTTAGTTGGGTTTGGACTGTAAATCAGCTCTCAACACAAAAGAAAAGAGATCAAGATATAAATTTTTCCCTCTAAAGAAGCAAACATAATTTAACAGCGACTTGTGAATTAATTTGTTCCTGGTGGAAAATTAAGAATATAATGTATCTGATTCAGGTAGGATGATTACAGCATTTCTTTTGTAAGAACAAATGCTAAATTAACTGTAAAATTCAAATTAACGAATCCATTTGTCATAGATATTTTCATGCTATTTTCTCCTTAATCCTTACAAAAGCTGTTAAACTATTTGATAAATGCAATGTACTAGCAAAATGCCCATCATAATGATGGACAGCAAGTAAAAAAATCTGTATATATCACTTCTGCGGAGGATACACTTTCCTAAGTGGCTTGGGCTTCCATTGTTACGCATGGAAAGCAGCTTATGCCTGAAATGTAAGGAAGTCCTCACATGCACTTAAACTTTCCCATAGAAGCAAGTGGCAAATATGTCCTTACATGGGAAAAATGTAGGTAGTGCTAAACCTTCCTGCACAACTCCAGGTTGGATTGCAGAGCAGGGTGTGCAACTCTTAAGTGCCTTTCAGTTTGCATACTATTTCCTTTGTTCCAAAGAACAGAAGTCACAAGAGTTGTCTTAGATCTCAGCCTGCATAGCCCTTCCCAGAATATCCTAAGTTCATATCTTGGTGAAACCAGAGAACTAGTCAGACAAACAGACAGACATTTCCCAAAGATGGTAACGTTGGTCAAATGGAATGTAAGATTTTGCTGGAAAACTTACTAACTACTCACAGGCATAGACAGAATTCTGCAGGAATCCAAGGTGCATGCAACCCCTTCCACTTCAGTTTTGGAATAAATGTGTTTTATAAAATGGGAGGAAGGTAATCCAAAAGACAGCATGAATGATGGGTAACATGGGTGCCCATTGGTACCTACACTGGGTACAGTGTGGGCTCCCCTAATTTTCATGTTTCCCACAGGAAAGAGCTGTGCCGGTCCATCTCCCACACCAACAAATCTGAACTAGGCTTATTCTTAAGGCTATACATGAAGGCTGTGATGAGATCTGAGGTGTGATATAATTTATGAAAGCCTATCTAGAATGAACTATTTCTGTCCAATTCCTTTCTTCTCAATAAATACCCCTTCTCTTTATTTTTAGGCACCATTAAAAGTGAACAGAAAGGAAGGATGATAGATTAGCATGTGTAAAAATATTTTATGACAACGTTTCAAGACATAAGTGAACAATTATTCGTAGATTCTATTCTTTGTTGAAGAGGAGACAGAACTGAAAGGTTGAAAGAAAGAAAGAAAGATTGATTGATTGATTGATTGATTGATTGATTGATTGATTGATTGATGGACATTTCAAACACATTTTGCAGTTTGAACCTATATATGTGTACTTGTAAGTTAAGTCCTCATGTGGCATTCTGAGGTGTTCTGTTGCATTGTTTATCATTTCTCATGTCTATCTTTTGTTCCAGAGCTGGAGCTCCAGCACAACTGTAATGGCTCTTTCCTACTCAGTTGCAGTAATGCTCCCATATTACTATCACCAGGCATGTGTCAGCAAACTCAGGATGCATTTCTCTCTCATCTTTGCCATCTGCTCAAGACTGATCTTTAGATGCACCATTCAAAGAGCAGCAGGTCTCTTCTCATTTGCCTCTGTGATGGGCTCAATAAAAGATTCCAGAGTAAAAGAATAAAAGATTCTTGCTGCAATCCTAACCACAGTTTCCTGAAAGTAAGCCCCATTGAACAAACTAGGACTTACTTCTGAGTAGACCTGGTTAGGACTGTGCCCTCAGATTGTTAGGGGACTTATAAACTGGTATTAAATCATGGAGTTGTGGGCTGAGAGTTCAGCAATAATAAATATAGATGCAATATGTGAACCAAGGTTCTAAGGGCCCAATCCTATCCAATTTTCCTCAAGGTAAGGGAACATTTGGTCTCTTACCTTGGGGCTGCTTTGAGGCTGCATTGGTGCTGGAAAGCTGAATAGGAGTGGGCCCTAAGGCTCTTAATAAAAAGAAGCTGGATGTTAAAGCCTTGAGTGCATTGGGGCCATGGTGAAATAAACCACAAGACTTGTGCAACTTACAATCCACACTGACATGCCCCGTTCCTTTTCACAATTAGCATCTGAGTTGAACATATTGTGGTTACTCACTTGTTGCCACAACAGTGGTCCAGTATACTACTAGCCTGACCAGACCCCAATGCAAGGGCAACAGCAGTCAATGAATGCTATAAACCTGCTTCTATACCAATCTTGAAGAGCTTGTTTCCTTCAACCAGTAGCATGACTATTCATTTGACTTGGGCTAAGTGTTATGTTCAATTAAGTCTTGTTAAATAAATAAATAAATAAACCACAACCTCCAGCTAATTTCGGATCTTGCTTTGATAAGGTCTGGATGCTGAGCTGTTGCCTTGCCTGAAAAAAGCTAAGCAGGATCAGCTGCCTTGGATGGGAGAACAAAGGAGGAATGTGGAGGAGTCAGCTGGCAAGAAACCGATGACATCTTGAGAACCGGTTTGAGGCACGAATTGCAGCTGCCTGAGAAAGCTTGAAAAATGCAAGAGCTGGCAACCAGGGTGACAACTGCTCTATGAAGGGAAACGTCTGGAGATATGGAGGGTCCTATGAGTTTCTCTCATAAAATTAAACTTGTAAAAACCCCATTTGAAAAAAATGGGATTTATAGGTAGCTTGCCTATGTAAATGGCCTTGAGTCTATGACGGCAGTTCCAAACATGTGCATTTCGATACCTTGAGGCTATCATGAGGCACTTGCCGGGACGTCGTGGGCCACCTGCTACAGCAGCCGAGGAACTGTGTGCGCCACATTAAACAGTGGTAGGAGGTATGGCACGGTAGGTGGGGCTGCAGCATGTGAAAACTGCACGCTTAGAAGGACCCTCCTGCCTACCCAGACCTCATTACCGTTGTTTGAGGCAGCACAGAAGGTCTCTAAACCCAGAAGTAACTGACAATGACATCTTAGCCAGTCACTTCCAGGAGCTGCATGCCACTTCTGCAGTGCTGGGGGTGTTACGGACTGGTCTATGAGAAAGGTGGTAGGTAAGTAGTAGGTAAGTAAATAAAGGATTGCAATGCCAAATAAGCTTAGATTTTCATGCTGGTTAATTATTTCTATGAGTATTTTTTTTGGCCTTGGTGATGATTCACAGGCACTTTAATATATCATTAATCAACATCTCCGACAAAGCAGCCAACAGATCCCAAATGAAATAAGGCCAAAAGAGCTCTTTGAACCCAATTTATAAGGAAATGTTCAGGAGGCAGCAAAAGCAAAAGGAGAAGGGATGCAATTATTGGGACAAGGAATCTCCTTTTTCTTAGAGCCAATTTTGTGTCTCTGGTACATCCATTTTGATCTCCTGTTTTCATCCATTGTTGTCAGTTCTGCATGGTGTCTCCAAGCACAGAGAATGGCCAAATGGTCTAAATATTCTTTGTTTTAGATTATTATAAATGTTGCAGAATAAAATGCCTCTGAAAGGCACAAAGCGTGCATCAGTCTCTTCCTAAAACACCTGTTTCTTTAAGAACTAACAGAAATATTTGCTGGGGGAAATGGAAAACCCTTACATAGATGAATGCCAAGAGAGGGACCACACATTAGAACTAAACTACATGGGCTGCTCAGCCAATTGTAGTTCATCCCCAACATTGTGTTTTAATTAATTACAGACAAAAGAAGGTTAGCTAAAGCAGAAAGTGGGGCGTTCTTAACCCATTCCCCCTTCGTGCTATTTTTGCTAAATATCTTGCCCACCCACGTGTTTTGTGCCCCCCAAGGGAAATGAAACAGGATTTATCTGTAGAGGGGAGAAAACTAGGGCTGCTATGCAAGTACACTTACCTAGTAGTAAGTGCCATTGAATTCAAAGGAGTTTACGTTCTGAATAGACATGCCTAGGACTGCAACACATACAGCTGGCAACACCAAATATACCAGATAGATTTTAGCAATTCAGTCCCCAAAACATATACATCGAGGACTCAGCTGGACTTGACACAGGAACTCCATCAGGATGATCAATCAGACGCCTTATTTTCCCCTTTGAAGCAGCTATACAGTACAGCACTGCTAAGTCATTGATGAAGACGTGCTGGGGGAAGGCATGTTCAACAGATTTGAGACCTCTCAAACTATTTTCTTGATCTAAATTCTCTCCCCCCCCCACACACACATACGTACATTGCTATTGGCAATATGGGTGAAATGACAGGCATACCACCTGTGTTTCTTTTTCTTTCAGGGTGCAAATTTCAATAACGGGGGGGGGGGGAAGGAGGTTTAGATTTTGGAAACAATAGAGAGGAAAGAGTTAGCTCCCCCAGCTCCTGAATAATGAATAAATGAATTCATTTAGCAATCCCATATGGCTGCTTTGAAATTTTAAAAACCATGCACAGGATCCCAATCACAGACCTCCCACATCACCTCTTGTTTGGCCCCATCATCTGTAAATGTTCCCATCATCTGTAAATGTTGCATACTTCCAGTTAACTTGTATCTTACTCTAGAAATTTTTATGCACTTCTCTGTTCATTAAAAGATTTCTATTTTTCCCTTTCTGGGGGGAATCTACTTACTCATTATAAAATGAAATAGTCCAAAGCAACAAGTTCTAAATCATTGTTATTCCTGTGAATAAGTTTTATGGATGAATTGTAAGATCCAACAGAAATGTATGAGTGTGTGTGGGGGGGGGAGTAATCCAGTTTGCAGCACCCAATCAGTGGCGTCACTAGGGTTTGCATCAATTACATCACGCCCATGATGGACCTCCTCCCATACAGTGGGCAGGGTAACGCCCCAGGCAGTGAGCGTGGCAATGCACCATTGCCCTGCCCCACTGGTTTTTTTGGCTATAACTTTTGATAGAATAGAAATATTTCAATGTGGTTTGTTTCATTGCACGCTGCATGAAATTCCACATTGAATGATATACAACATGATGGTATTTCTCAAACATACCAAGATTTTTAAAATTTTGGCCGTAGTGGTGTCACCCCTTGTGTGCGTCACCCAGTGCAGCCTGCACCCCTCCACACCCCCTAGCGGCGCCGCTGGCCCCAGTGAAGGATTAGCAAGTAAACTTCAAAGGAGAATGAGACTAAAATGTCTATTAAAGTAATATTCTTGAGGTGCCACCATTCCAAGACTGAGATATGCACGTCATGCACAGGTTTTGTCTTTAGAAAACTTTTGCTTCCCACCTAACTTGAGAACAGATGCTTGTCCAATAGTAGTCTTTTCTGCTTTGTGATTCTCATTCTCTAGTACCAAAGTGGCCTCTATATAGCATATTATATTGTGGCTTATGTTCCTGTTGAAATGAGTGCTTTGTGTGTTTACTTTACAAGAACTATACAGAAGCAGCTATATAGCAATGGTACAATACTTCAAAACATAATGCAAAAAGCAAATGATAAAGGGAAGAGAGGATTCCAGACAAATTTCATAGCAAATCCAACTGCAGGGGAGGGAGAAAAGAAGGTGATGTTCAACAAAGCTTTGGGCACTGTTGCAAAACATGCTGAGATCTTCTGACAACAAAGGAACAGGGAGTCAGTCAACAGAAGCAGCAAGGAGAGAAGACTTTTGAAAATCTATAAGGCTTCATCCCTTACTCTGAGCATTAAACTTTTCATTAAACTAGTTGAGCTCTCCAAAGTCTACCCTTTAACATCCAACATCACATTTTTTTGACTGAATGGAATTAACAATGGTGCATAAAAAGAAAAAAAGACATACATTCTTGATCAGCCCCTGGAACAATAGGCAGACATCATCTTTAAAACTTTAGAAAATCCCGGTTATTTCCTGGTACTCCCCTCCCCCATCCAGACAGTCTTGCCCAATCAGTTTGGGCTCAGGGATGGTGGGCTGTGGTTTTTGGGCAATGGCAATGCTTTTGGAATTCTCCTGCACCTGTAAAAGACTCGGGCATCTGGGAATCTTGGTAAATCTTTATGCCTCCCTTGTGGTGAGTCATTGCCTGTTTATTGGTAGAACGGGGAGATTAAAACTGCATGGAGCCTAACCACTGAAATGGGCAGGGAGTGGTGGATACACCTAACATAAGGAGTAGTCCAAGATGATCCACCTCCCAGCCAGAATTCAATGGCACCCCGAACCACCAACACATCCCTCCCCCAAAAGCCCCCAAAGCAGAGACCCAGTTCCCTACCTTCTCATTTGGCTCTTTCCTTGCACTGTTCCTTTAAACAACTCAAGAAGTATGCAATGTGGTAGGAGTACATCCATCATGCCTCACACTTCTTGTTTGTTTAAAGGAACTGCACAAGAAAGGAGCAATGTGCGGAGGTGTTGGGGGTTGGGTATCTGCCTTCCAATCTGCTTCCCACTCACTTTTTGTGAGTAGACAGCAAATTTCAGAGGGTCCGTTCATGACAAGCAGGAGGGAAACGGCAGCATGAAAGGCACCTCTAGTCTCTTCGCCCACTCCCTGCAATCTGCCACTTGATGTGAGCCTTATCAGTCATAACATGCACAAGTTGGCTGTGCCCAACACATTGACTTCATTTTTAAGGCACATTTCACCCTTTCTCAAGGCATACTAGTGTCTCTCTTCTGGTACATTGTTGGAAATTGTTGAAAATGGAAAGCTACATCTGAAATGTGCAGTGCACCCTGCATAATTGTCCTGACACATATGCATTTTTAACTGTGGATCTTTGCCTGAGCACAAATGATTGAGAAGTGATCCTTAGCCAGCAAACTAAGCTGAGTATGCATAAATAAGGCTTTTGTTAGTTCCCCAGGAATTTGGTTCCTATCTTGGATTCTGAAAATAACCCTGCAGAAAAGTACTCATCTCATCCTCCTACAAAAGTAAATCCATAATAGATCATTCAAATATGGTACATTAACAGTCAATCTACCGTTTCCAAGAATAGAAGGATATCCCCCTCCATAGTTCAAATGACAGTATGTAGTTAAGAGCCAGGTCATGCAATACAGTCAGCAGTGAACTTCATCTGATTCATTAGGCAAGGTGCTTCTAAAGAAGCCTATTTTGATGGATGTATAAGGGAAAGGAAACAGAGTGTGCTTTAATCTCACCTTTTTGTATAACTCTTGGTACTTAAGTGACTGTGAGCACAACCCTATGCACTCTCTTGGCTAGTGCAACGCCTGCTGTGCCAGCCGAGGATGTTACAAACATGCTATAAAGCATGTTTTGGCACCCAGAGAGTAGGCTGTGCAAGTGCAGAGGCCTGCTCCGTCCTTGTGACGCTGCATTCTGAGCCCCCAGCTGCAGCTGACATGGACAGGTAAGGTACTGAGCAGCATAGGGACATGGGGAGGGGGGTGTTTCTGGGCATGGGGAGGGTGGAACAGGTGGATCAGGCCCAAGAGGGGGCGGGATTGGTGGAGACCTCCTCTGCCATGTCCCAGGTCAGGCTTTACACATATCTGGAGTGTAAATCTCTGGACATATCTGGCAGAGATCCAAGTAGCCCCCTAGGGCAGACTGGGGTATTACTTGGGCTTAGGGACAAAAATATCCCCTCACCCCAAGGAGACCACCAGCCACTTCCTAACCTGCACTGATACAGTGCAGGACATTTGGCCCTGCTGCACCAGCACAGTTTAGGATTGGGCTGCCCATTAATTTTCCTCTTAAAAAACCAACATTCTCAAAAATTCTGAAGATTATAAAGGTATCCTAGAGTGACACCTTTCAAAGTGAGAGTCTTGTTTCAATTTGCTTTCCCCACACCTTCTCCTATTGGTTCTACCACTTCCAATTTGCTAATCTTTACTTATCACCTGCTAACCTTTGCTTATCTTCATCATTTGATTTTACCCAGATGATGCAACTTTTGTAAGGAAGGAAAGATTACCGATTCAGGCCACAGTCCTATCAACAATTACCCGTCAGTAAGCCCCAATGACTATAATGGGACTTACTTCTGAGTAGACATGCATAGGATTGGGCTCTCAGCCTCATGTTGTTTTTTTCAAAAGGTGTTGGACTATACCAGTGGACCCCAACATGGTGCTCACAGGCACTCTGTTGCACAGACTGCCCACAGCTTGCTCCAGTCATCATGTTTATTTCAAATAGGATGCCATGGAGGAAGGAAGCAGTGCTAGAGCTCAAACTAAGGAGGCACGGGGTAGGCTCCTGATCACCTTGCTTCACCTCACCTAGTGGCAAATATGTAGGTGTGCATAGAAAGCACAGAGGGATGGTGGAACTGGGCTGCCTCAGACAGCACTCAATCTTTGATCAGGTCTACCAGTCAAAATCAGAAAAGAAATTCAAAATGGAATAAATGGGAGGGAGAAGAACAATTGGCCTACCCCTCCTGCCATCCACAGGTTCCCCATATCTCCATCTTCATACTGATGGGCAATTTGCTACAATAATATAAAACTATGCAACACCTTCTCTTTTCAACAGTGATATAGTTTAACTTTCACTGAGTGGGATTGCACATAAATGGCATTGTCAAGAACTGTTAAATACCCAGGGAGAAATCTGTATATGCAAAAATGGTTCTTAATGAGTAAACTACATGTTAGAGAGAAGCGTGTGCTGCTTTGACATGACTCACAGTGTGGTTTTAATTATCATCTTATCCTCTCATAAGGGAGTCCATTTGTATCATCCATCTAGCATGTCACTCACTGGAAATACTTGAAATAGAATCAGAGGCTCATCATCTGAGATTCCATGAAGACAACAGGAAGGCATCTGAAAGCTGTGTATTGTATAACAACTCTTGACAGCAAATTGCTCTGCTGGGCACAATGAATGACTTCATTACCGAGCATGGAAGTGGAGTTTGTGCAGAGTGCTTGCAGGTGATACACTGGCACATCTAAGACCTGGCCATCTTAACTTCACAAAGTGCTTTATATACATGCTATAAAATAAAAACAAGAGAAGCAACCATTCATTGTCGCTTGGTCAGGGAAACATAAAACAACAAAACAGCAAAAGAAACTAATGAGAAGTCTAATCAAATATGAGAGCAATCTGCAAGCATTTAAGACAAGAAGCTGAATAGGTGACTGCTACCTCTACGGGTGTGGATGAACATACATACATACTCACTGTTTCTGTACAGATCTATTTCACATGCTGTTGTTCTTCCAACTGTAGAAAATTTGGACCGTGCATGTAAGTAATAACAATTAAACCTACCTCAGAAACTGGACCCATCATTCAGGGGGTGGGGTGGGGGGAGGGGGTGTTGAGAACCACAGACATTTTGCTCACTGCTGTCCAGTTTCTTTCTCCCAGAGAACTCAAAGGAAGCCAATGGAACTTTGGGGGCACAGAAGGGCTCTTCATGCTGTTAAGGCTGTTGTGCAAACTGCTGGAAGTAGAATTTTTTTTTTAATTAATGACTCCATACAGGATTTAACATAATCCCAAAATGGCAGTAATCAGAGATAACAGCCTAACAACCCAATCCTATGCAGGGTTGGTGCTTTGGATGCAAACCCACTGGCATGATGTGCCCTGAATTTAATGTGCCATCCCAGTGAGAGAGGAGTGGGACAGGAAATATGTGCCTGAGCATCAGTCACTGCATGGTTCCCTATGGGGGCTCTTCAGAGCTACATCAGCTCTGCTGCTTCTAGTCAGAGCATGTCTGGACCAGGATGGGGGTTCAGGATCTGCAGCTGCTGGCTCGGCCCCTTGCTGCCCCACTCCCACTCTTTTCCTGCTTCTCTGCTGGCAGAGCTGTGTCAGCAGCCAGTTTGCGATCCACTGACAGTGGCACGTGGCTTTCTGGCTGTCACACCAGTGGCCATGCAGCAGCCACTGGTGGAAGGGCTTCTGTGACAGCAGGACTGTCTTTGCACTGGCTAGTGGTACAGCGGTGCTGTCCACCAATAGGATTGGGCCACTACTTTGTTTACTCAGAAGCAAATTCCATTTAGTTCAATGGAACTTATTCCTAAGAAAGTGGCTTTAGAATTGCAGCCTTCCATCAGCAAAGATCTCCCCATCTAGTATGTTTCAAAGTGACTTTCTGATTTCTTCCTGTAGACCCCTCTCCCCTTTTTCATCCTCTTTCTATGCTCAGAAACAGTTGGGGGATGGAGTATCTTGAAACTGTTAAATGGCATGAGGGGAAGAAAGAGGGCAACCCACTTCTGTCACCTGCCCACTGCCTCCTGGCAAACTTTCCTCCAACAGCCCAGACAGGAAAGCTAACTAGGAACCAGACTGGCAGGAGCCTTCTTCACCACCACCACCACCACCACTGTGGCTGCAGTGGCAATAGGAAGGATGACTCATATCCATCTACTGTCCAGTTCCTGGCATGTGCTTTCCAGAGGATTGGGAAACTCCCAGAGTGCTTTTATCCAAGGGACTCCAAAGGCTGGAGCCAACACCCATCAGTCACATTACCAACTGCTTCATAACTCACATCTTATCCCAGGTGTATTTTATCGCACTTTGCCAGTCCAGTATCTGAGTCCAGTATCTGATTCAACTAGATAGACTAGCAATACAGTTGCATTCTAACTCAGAAAAATTGACATACTCAAGTCTCTTAAAATAATGGAGAAACTAACCAGGGAAAAATTGGAATGCAACAGAATGTCACTGCAACAGGCATAGACACCATCATGGTTCACCAAAAAAACTGAGTAAACCAGAAAGACCAACTCTAGAGAAAATTGGTTAGTGGAGAAGCAACCATTGAGAAAATAAATAACTGGAAAAGTGCTATATAAATTGCAAGGGTTGCTTCACACATTTTTGTTAGGTGTACAACCCTGTAAAATAAGTCAGGATTAATCAGCCCATAGTTTAGGGTCCTTATGATGGTGACCACATTGCAGGTTTGTAGCTAAGGCATGATTTCAACTAGAGGTTCCTTGGCTCATGGCTCACACTCTTAGGGCTGAATCCTATTCAACTTTCCAGCACTGATGCAGCTGCAAACATTTCCTTACCTGGAGGAGGCCTCTGTGCACATCCTGTTGGCATGGTTGCATTCGTGCTGGAAAATTGGCTAGTATTGAGCCCTTAGCTATTATGATAAGGAGCCATTTGTGTTTCAGCCAGTAGCATTACTAAGGGGGTGCAGCTGAGCCAGACCACACCAGGTGCCATGCCCTGGCATGTGAGGGTGACGGGCGCTCCACCCAAGCCTTGATAGAGAGGAGCTCCATTCCGCATTTGGTGGCAGATGGGCCCTCCTGCCCACCTTTGCCTCTGACCGGTCAGAAACCTCACCCCCCTGAAGCAATTGGCAGTGGCACAATGATGCACTGACGTCATTGCTGAACAACTTACAGGTGCTGTGTGGCGCGTCTGCCCAGGCCCACCACTTCTTGCAACACTCACTACTTGGCATGGTAAGGAGGTTTTGCAGAGTGTGTGTGCCCCATGGCAGGAACAACAACCACGGCAGAGGAAGTGCTCCAGCACTGCCATTGGTATCAGCAACAGTTCCAGACATGCAACATTCCCTCATCAGTTCTTCACCTGCATGCTTTTTGCTGATTGGAAAACTATTACAATGCATGTTGTGTCTAAATTTGTTTTTGAGCCCCCCAAAAGTTTGCAGTTTGCAATGAATATTAATCGTCTTAATCAGGGTAAAAATATTGTAACACTTTTGTCAATTAAGCAGAACCCAGCAGGGTGTATATTTGAAGATTATTAGCAATGCCTGATGGGAGCAATGCCTCCCCCAGAAAGGACAAGGAATGTCAGAAAAGCTTTATTTCCTCAAGACCTAATGAAGATGATTACAGCTTGAAAAACTGAGAGTCTCTTCGGGGGGGGGGGGGAAACATGAGCTTGCAACAAGTTCCAAAGCACCCATATCTGAAAGGTTCAAAAACTCAATCACAGGGATTTGTATATGAGAGAGAGAGAGAGAGAGAGAGAGAGAGAGAGAGATGTTTAATTCTCCACCCCAACTTATTCACTGATGTGCTGTGTCTACTGTGTTCAATGTTGGACTCAGGCTGCAATCCTAACTGCACTTTCCTGAAAGTAAGCCCCATTGAATAAAATAGAACTTACTTCTGAGTAGGCCTACTTAGGCTTGTGCCCTCAGTCTATAGCTCAACAGCTCATCATTTGTTTCTGTAGCCTACCACAGTTTCACAATGTTGCTGGAATCAACAGGCAGAGCATCCAGGCAGCCCTGTTTCCTGGACTAGCAGACCAGAAAAAGGGATGTGAACTATCTCAGAAGCTATCTTATGTGCTGCTGAATAAGGAACAGTTGCTACTCTGCTTAGACAAGTGGCAGCCTACAACTAGAGTACAGTGGTGTAGCTAATGATTGTACCAAGCTCAAAATGATGCCCTGGAAGTGACGTCACACCCAGGCTTTTAAAAAAGTGAAAATGGGGGGAAATCCATCTCCTACCCCCAGCAGCTCGCCACCCACTTGCTCTGCTGCCTCCCCCCCAGCCAGTAGCATAACGGAGAGCCCAATCCTGAGCTCTGCAAGCCAGCTTACCACTGGCACGCACTGTCACATATGTGCCATATGGTACGTTTGCAGGTCTTAGTGCTATCCCAGCACTAAGAGCAAGCTTGTGCTGGGCTAGTGCCAGTGGAAAGCCGCTCAATGGTCTGCTGCTCAATCGTCACCCAAAAGCCAGGCAGCAGAAAGGTAGGTGGGGGCATGGGGGCGGGTTCTGGGGTGGGGAGAGGGCGGGGAAAGGGCAGGGAGGAAGCGTGCCTGGGGGAGCGAGCGAGGTGGGAGGGGGGTGGGACAGGTGGAGCTCAGCTCCACCGGCTTCTGAGCTCTGAGTTGGGCTGCACAGCCCAACACAGAACTCTGATTCTGCGGCAGCTCCAGAGCTGCCACAGAATCAAGTAGCCCCATTGCGGGGCTACTCTCCTTATCCAGGGGAAGGGGACAAATGTGCAGCCCCATGGCAGTTTTTGGTGCCACGGCAGCCCCTCCCTCTGGGCAGCTGAGGATTGAGCAGCCTGGCATCTGCTACCTAGAGTCAAAGAAGATTTTGAAGCCCCCCCCCTACAACAATATCAAATTTAATTAAGTAAATAAATAAAAAGTATGCCCCCTATTGGTTAGAGACACTGTGCCGAGGGGGAAGAGGGACTGTTATTCTCCCTCTACAAAATATGAGAGGAGCACCACTTGAAAAAGTGCCTCTTTAAGAACATAATAACAGCCCCACTGGATCAGGCCACAGGCCCATCTAGTCCACCTTCCTGTATCTCACAGCGGCCCACCAAATGCTCAGGGAGCACACCAGATAACAAGGGATAGCAGAAGGGATAGCAGATACCCAGAAGGGATAGCAGGGTAACTGTATTAAGATACATGAAAATGAAAGCTGACTCATATTAACACTGCATTGGTTCCCTGCTGTATCATAATAATACCTCATTGGCTTTCAGAACTATCAGTCTCTTTGGTTAGTTTAGAGTTAAGAAAATCTGGTTTTTGTTCCATAAGGCAGTTGTGTTATTTTCTGGTTATTTTGGCTATAACTTTGGATAGAATAGAGATATTTTGATGCAGTTTGTTTCATTGCATTCTGCATTAAATTCCTCATCGAATGGTATATAACATGATGGTATTATTTGAAAATACCAAGGTTTTCACAGTTTTGCCCACTACTGTCAAGCTCAGGTTGTTGCCCCCTAAAGCTTGTTGCCCAGTTCAGTTGCCACTTCCTTAGCTATGCCATTGCTAGAGGCAGCTGACCGCACAAAGTCTTTCAGTCCAAAACCTCTGTGGCTAATTATCTGAGCAGTTAAGACAAGTTGGTGTATCTGTTTGATTTCTTCATCAACTTGTTGACTTGATCACCTGTTCTATGGGCTGAGTCACTAGGGTATGTGTATACAAGTGCAAACACAACACTTTCTGACTCTCTCAATCCCTGCCAATTGATCCCAGTTTGCTGAACTCTATCTCTAGATTGATGTCCTGTAGACAAGGCCTGTGTATTTTTTTTTTCTTTTAATGGAGCAAGCAATTTTATGAATGTTATTAAAATGAGTATCCTAAATATCTTCACAGGTATCCTTCTCTTTCATACCTGGATGGTTGTAGACAAGCTTCCTCCCTCCTTATCCCTGCACCTTCATGCAACTGAGAAGAGCCCCTCTGGATCAAACAACAAGCCCATCCAGTCCTTCCTCACACTTCCCACCATGACCAATCTGAGGCCCCTACAAAACCCACAAGCTAGACATGATGGCAATTACCCCCTAGGTTAATGCTTCCCAGCAATTGGTATAGAGCAACCTTCAAATGTGGAGGTTTCTAGAGCTGACTAGTAACACAGGCCTACAAAATTGAGGGTCTGAAAAGTTTTTCCCAAACTTTATGGTGGTTTGATATGAATTTGGGGTAGCCTTCCTCATGAGGAAGCTGCTTGAACCATTCACTAATGAGGCTATACTATATCTGCAAAACTAGATGTGATAGGGCAAAACGGATGCCATTTTTGGAATCGGCACCCCAAATATACCCAGGAATTGGTGTAACGTTTAAGGAAGCAAAATGTGTGTTGGCCTGTGTAATTGATAGACCCAGTGCTTTTTGGTTTTAAAAAAAAAAAAAGGTGCAGGAACTCACAACTTATTTATTTATTTATTTATTTGTTTATTTGTTTGTTTGTTTGTTTTTAAACCATTTTTTATTGGAGAAATAAAATATTTTTTATGTGCTTCCCCCCTAAAGATGAACTTACTTCTGAGTAGACATGCATAGGATTGGGCTGTCAATCTCCACATCCCCTTCCTCCAAGCTACTTTTTCTACACATGGGGAAAAATACTGAACAAGTGCACTTGTAGCGTGTAGTGTATAGTGTGGCACTACTTCGAGGAGAGGAAGCAGTGAATGGATTCCGAAAAATGGCTTACATGAGTTCTATGTAGTAAAATTACTCTAAGCAACTGTGGGAGTAAGAACAAAAAAGGAATTCTTACACGAGAGGGGTCCTTAGGTGCACATAGAAACAGCTACGTTTGCAAACAAGCAATTAAATATGGTTTAATTCAGGTATCAGAATACTCTGTGTCTTTGGGAAGGCGCTTGGCATGCAATTGTATGTTCTCTGCTGCCCTGAGCAGCTGCTGTGCATTGCTGGAGAGGAGCTGCAAACGCTGGCTGGCAGAGGGCATGCTTGTGGGGGAAGGATGAGGAGGATCTCTGGCAAGGCTGGACAGCACATTGTACACACGTAGAATCCCTTTTCACCTGCCCTTAGCAAGTGAAAATGGGTGCAGATATATATCTCTGCCAGGATTAAGAGCCCAATCCTAGGTATGTCTACTCTGAAGTTTCGTTCTAGTCAATGGAGCTTACTCCCAGGAAAGTGCCTAGGATTGCAGCCTAAGAGCCCAATCCTATGCATGTCTACTCAGATGTCCTCTTTAGTGAATGGGGCTTACTGTGGATACTGTGAATCCTGTGCCTGTCTACTCAGAAGTCAGTCCCATTAGAGGCAGTGGGGCTTCCTCCCAGGAAGGTGTGGAGAGGACTGCAGCCTCAGAGCCCTTCCTCTGCCTGTCTACTCAGGCTGCAAGGCTATGACACTTTCCCCGGGAGTAAGCCCCATTGAACACAATGGAACTTACTCCTGAGTAGACATGCATAGGCTAGGGCTCTCAGGCTGCAAGTCTATGACACTTTCCACAATTGAACACAATGGAACTTACTCCTGAGTAGACATGCATAGGCTAGGGCTCTCAGGCTGCAAGGCTATGCAACCTTTCCCAGGAGCAAGCCCCATTGAACACAATGGAACTTACTCCTGAGTAGACATGCATAGGCTAGGGCTCTCAGGCTGCAAGGCTATGCAACCTTTCCCAGGAGCAAGCCTCATTGAACACAATGGAACTTACTCCTGAGTAGACATGCATAGGCTAGGGCTCTCAGGCTGCAAGGCTAAGCACCCTTTCCCAGGAGCAAGCCCCATTGAGCACAATGAGACTTACTTCTGAGTAGACATGCCTAGGCTCATGCTGCAGATTGGCATGGGGGGGGGCTGCACCAGCCAGCTTCCTTCCCCTCCTCCTCTGCCAAGCCAGTACCTGGGCATTCCGTGGGTGCCGCAGCCCATCTCCCTGGCTGGCTGGCTGTCCGTCCTCCTCCTCAGCGTCAGCACGTGTCCCTCCACCGGCTTGGAAGCTGTGTGGGGAAGCAGAGCGCGGGGGACAGGAGGCGGGCTGGGCTCAGGCGAGAGCTTGGGGATGGGGCAGGAGGGGGTCGTTGTGCAGTCAGGCAGGGGCCAGGCGCCCGCCCACCCTGCACCCCCCAGCACCCACCCAGCGAATGCCTCTGTTTTGCTCCCCCCCGAATGCCTCCGAAGGGGAGTGGCCCCTGCAAAAAGGTGCCAGAACTCCGTCCCCCCACGTTCCATTAGAAAAAAAGCCCTGGATGGACCTATCTTCTTTTAATCTGGGGGATAAATCAGAGTTTCCTGGGTACACTAAAATCTTCTCCGCCCCCATGAATCATGCTTCTCTACCACACATCTGATAGGCTATATAATTTGCAGGGCAAGGTTATGATTGGTGGGAAATGAACTCCCCAGGGTATGATCTCTCCACTTTGCACACTACAGAATGCATATTGGGTTATCCCAGCATTCTCTTCAACTTTATGTTTTCCTCTTTTCACTTTATTTGTCCTTTTGGTGGCATTCAGGCTCCTTAAAGCAGCCATCATGTTACAGTCCCTGTGGCTCCAGCCAAGACATATTAGAATTCATTAAACCGCACTAAAGTGCATTGAAGTGCATGAGTGATTATTTCTCTTAGAAGATGAAACTATCTGAAAAGGGGACTAAATTGAAGACAGGAAGGAGGAGTTAAAAAGTACCTTCCTTTTATTAAAATGGGGCAGATTATTTTAAGCAAAGTAGCTCTGATTGAAGCAGACATGATGATGTACTGCTAGTATGCAATTGGATTCAGAGACAAAAGAGAATGTGCACGAAAAGCCTCTTTAGATAGCATTTTCTCCAACAGAATTTGTGTCAGTCTTTAGATCTACAGCAAAATTAAGCCCTTTTCCCGATATTTTGTATATTAATACAAGGATCACAGCAGGACATAAAACCACCTAGTTTTTCTGGCTTTATTTGCATAAGAATCTCAAAAAGCATTTTAATCTGGCAGACAATGGCTGCTATTTTTAAGGCACATTTCAACATACAGTTCTTTTTCCATTTAGATTTTTTGGGAAATTAGTTATATACAAATTATACAGTAGATCCCACAAAAGATAAAGCTCTCATTTTTTATTATACCTATTAATACAATTAGTACTTCACTTCCATTTGAAAGAACTTGGGGCGGATCCTTCAATAGCACTCATTTGGCACTGCAATCAAATGTTCTTAGAAGTGTCATAAAATATCAGAAGGCCTTCTGTTCGAGAGCTCCTGAATCGCAGTCCAGACAGGGATCAGGAAGTCACGATTTCATAAAAATTAGAAAATGTTTTGATAGCTTCCCTGATCTATGTCCTCGCCAGTAGAGGGCTGCTCCCTATTGAAAAATTGCCAGTTTTAAATTGAGATCAGAGGAAGGTCAAGTTCAGACTAATACTGAAGGTCTTGAATGGGGAAAATTTCAACACAGTTCAATGGTTATAAGTGACAGTGAACATTTGTATGCCTGGACACATTCTCGCTCATTTTTTTAAAAAATCCTAGTTCTCAAAGTTTAAGTAGCTATTAAAATACAGGGGAAATAATCATTACTTAACTGAGCAATATAACATGATTTTTATCTTAGCCAATTAGCTGGATATTTCACTCCATTCTTTTTTCTGACTTAAATGCTTGTCCATTCTGTGAGTTGATGTGTGCTCCACCATGATCATGCAAGTCTTTAGGAGGCTGTCTAGTACTGAGTCACTCGGCTCAGAGGACCTTTCCAAATAATTTAGCTTAGCTCCCATTGTAAATTTGTTTACCTCTCGCTCTATTGTCTCATTTCTTTGGAATTCAGATGCTCAGATTTTTAATATTCCATCCTCTCTGGTCCTTCATTATTCAGTCCAACCCAATCTGTTAATATTTAATATGTCCATTAATATTCAAATAACTCCTAGTACAGTATTCATGTTCAATACCTCCATCCTGAAAGAAATTGGCAGGACTTCAGTTAGTCACCATGTCAGCTGTTTCTCCTTCTTGGAAGTTCCTTAATGAAAGAGGAGCAGTGGACTGGCACATCACTGTACCTTTTTTCTGATTGTCCAGGGTTTATTTTTTCCCCTTTCCCTCTCTTTAATTACTCCTATGACCACGCCAAAGGTAGTCACAAAGCACACACTTAGCAAATGCATCTGGTGAGATCATTGTTGCTTGAGCTGCAGTTGAAGGGGGGATCAATTCCCTACATGCTGAAAACTTCCATCCTACAAGTGCCCCATTGGGGTTGATCGCTCCTGCCATGCAGGGTGGATATAATGGCTGATGGGTCTGAGGTTGGTCCCTGGTATATACTTCCCCCAAATCCTGTATATTGACTTTGGCTGCAGCTGGACTATGAGGGGAATAGGAACTAATTGTTCCTTCACTTACTTGACCCACTGGTGTAGTTGGGAGGGAGAGGTATAGGGTCTCAGATACTATGCCTTGAGAGATGTCAAAGTAACTTCTCCTGTGCCCACAATGGGCACTTGAAGCAGTTGTGAGCTGACCTGAGCAGCAGACTTTTTTTTTTTTTTGCAGAAGAAGAAAAAAAAAATGGTTGGCCACTCAGAGAAGTACACAACCGCTCCAAGTGCCCCAACCTGAGAGTAATTGGCAGTGATATCATCTTGTTGTTGCAAGTACTTCTGGGTCAGGCACTTCTAGAAGGGGTGACCTTGACCATCATGGCCCCAGGTGCCAGAGGGCCCAGCTACGCCAGTGGATTCGACCTCCCAGAGGAGAGATCTGCAGTGCAAGCCAAAACACATTCACCTAAGTTCCACTACTTTAATGGACATACTCCCAAGTAAGCGATATAAGATTGAAGCCTTAGGCTTCAATTCTGTGCATACTCACATGGAGAGCAAGCCATATTGACCACTGTGAGTCTTACATCTGAGTAAACATGTATAGACTTGCACTGTTAAGCAGTTCAAACAAATGGGGCTTAAAAGCTCTTCACTGTGGCTGAATTGTGCTCAGTGTGTCTTCCTGACTTGCTGGGATTTTTTTTAATGTGTTTCAAACAGAACTTCACTCTGAAAGAAAAATTGTCACTGTTGTGGCACAATGTGCAATTCTTAGGTAGAACCAGTAGCGTCACTAGGATTCGCATCCCTTAGTGGTCAATGGGGCTTACTCTCAGGAAAGTGTAGGTAGAATTGCAGCCTGTGAGCACAAGCCTATGCATGTCTACTCAGAAGTAAGTACCATAGTGGTCAATGGAGCTTACTTTGGAGTCTGCCTGCAATAACAACCCCCCAAAAAGAATCAGTGAGATTTTCAGCCCTCCCCAATGCCCAGTTTAAAGTTCTTCTACTTCAAGCATATCAGATAAAGACCCACCTGGCTTTACAAGTGCAAAATAGAAAACATTCCCCTTACCAGTTCAAGCCTCTTTTTTTGTCCTTTTTAGTGGGGGGGGGGGGGGGAGGCTGCTTTCTGGAGCATTTGTTGTGCTCCAGTTCCATTGGATTGGGACATTCTGGTGTCCTCACATTCCCCTTTGCCTAGCCTGATCACCAGCCAAGGCATGTCCGCCTACTCACGAGTAAACACAACCATGAGGCTGCTTTGCTTTCCATAGGGCTCAATAGCTGGAAGGGAGGACCTCCTTCTCAGGTATTTTTGGGGGCTGCATTCATTGGATCAGGACCATTCTGACCTTGTTGGGGTCCTCTCAGCCTGCCCTTTCTGACAGACTAAGGCAAGTTTGCCTACTTGCGAGTAAACACAGCCATGTGGCTTTGTTTCGGGGTCAATAGACTCGCAACTGGGAGGGAAGGACCTTCTCGGGTGTTTTTTCGGGGCTGCATTCATTGGATCGGGACCATTCTGGTGTTGTTGTGTTCCTCTCAGCCTGCCCTTTCCTATGGACTATGGCAAGTATGCCTACTCACAAGTAACCGCTGGATATGGCTCACTTTCACTTTCCATGGGGCTTCATGCATTTTTTCTTTCTGGTTTTTTGACCATAACATTTGAAGGAAAGGAACTATTTCAATTCTGTTTTTTGCATTGCATTCCACTGGACATTCTGCATCCAACGGTTTATGGCATGACCAGGTAGCTCCTAATGCCGTGATTTTAGCACATCATCCCCAGGGCGCGTCACCCCCCTGGCATGTCACCCAGTGCGGCCCTCACCCCCCTACACTCCCATAGCAACACCACTGGGTAGAACATGTTACAGCAGGGAAAGGGATGAAAAGTGAATGCATCTGTTGCGTTTTCCCCTTGTTAACAAGTTGAATTTTTTTTGTTTAAGTTTTGTCAAGTTTTTTCTTTGTTTCAAAGAAACTTTTCTTAAAGCATAGTGACCTTTTTTCAGATAAATTGTGCTAGGAAAGAGGTTAATTCAATTCATTGCCCTGTGTCTCCAAAGGCATCAGGATCCCATCTCCTGAATAAGCACATATTGAGAGGGAAAGCACATATTGCAACAGAGCAGATTTGGCAAGAATGAAAGGAAATATTGATATTCTGCCTCCACACTCAGCACTGGGGACATTTGTCCTGCTGCTCCTCTGAACTGGCAATGAACAAAAAACTGGGTGCTCTTTTTTGTACATGGTCAAAAGCAGCTGTTATCATATTTTTTCCAAAAGTAAATGAACTGATTGAAACACACACACACACACACACACACACACACACACACACACAGGCCAATGGAAATCTACTATACAGGCAACTGAATATATTCTCTCTCTCCAGAATGCTCATTCTTTGGGGCCAGTTATTTTTATTTCCAAGAAGAAAAGTAATTGTAGAAAAGTTGATTACTTGTGGCTGACCAAGAGATTTACTTTACGAAGAGGCATGCTTTCAAATCCTCATTTGCTGGGATAATGGGATTGTATGGGGAAACCTTGCAGGGAGGGAATTGCTAGGCAGGCATGAAAGAGGGGTTAACCCCTTCCATACCGGCTACTTCAGCCCTGCAAACACCCCTGTGGTTATTTTGTTTTCCTAGATGAACTTACTTTTGGTTTCAGAGCCAATTAAAAATGGCCAGGGTAGTGGCATATGAGGGGATGAATAAATGAGCAGGAGAACAATGAAATACAATCCCCTTTCCATCCCATCCACCAAATTTCTATCACTAGTTTCTCTCAGTTCCATCTTAGTGTTATAAGGGAAAACAGGAGTTTGCAAACCTCCATGTTTCCCTTATAATTTTTGGTCCTGCCCTTCGATTCAGTTGGCTGAATTTTTAACTCAGTATTTTGAGTTACAAAATGGATCGATACACCTAAGGGGGTCTCTCCTCAGTTAAGTTTAAAGGAAGCTCATCTTATGGTATATAAATATTTGAAGGTTAATAAAAATTATCAAGTTATAAAATTATCAAATTGACAAATGGATACTGTTCAAAAAAGATTTGGAATTTTTTGCATGTAGTGGATCTGTACAGTGATCAAGACTGGGTTGAAAGTGAACAAAACAGAGGAGTGTGTTTTATTAATTACAGTTCATTCTGATCCTTTAGCCATTTTCTTTTGTTCTTTGGATAATAAATTTCCAGGTAATGGCAAAATGTTGGTTATGTGCACATCACGAAAACAAATTGTGGACTCTGAATTATCAACAGGTCTGATGCCAGAGCATGCATCAGGACTGAACATCTGTGCACACATGACCATCAAGCTTGTTACTCCACTATTCCTTCCCTCACTGTGGGTTGGGATATACCAGCAGTTCATCCCCTTCCACTTTGGCTTGCTATAAGGCAGCCTGAGCCTTCCTAAAGCATCCCAGTTGGACTGGCACTGCATTTCCACAGGCACGCCCTCCATCCTTACCTCTCCAGAGGCCAATAGGGATTCTACCAAGGGAACCTACAGACAGGGATGGGCCAAGACTCAGATGACTCAAACTCAAGTCATGAAAATGAACATTTTCCATGACTCGTATGGACTCGAATCACACATGTCAAAAACTTGGGTACTGACTCAGGACTCAGGAATTTCACCTTAAAAATGAAAAGACTTGAATAGATGAGTCAAGGCTGACTTTTGTGTGTGCTTGTGACTGTTTTGTTTGTGCGTGTATGTGCTTGCTTGTCGCTTTTTCTTCACTGCTTCTGGGGCTTGACTCATTTTTGAAAAAAGACTCAGACTTGAGTCAAAATGACTTGAAAAATGGCTCTGGACAAGTTGCAACAGCCACCGTTATGACTCGTTTGCAACTTGAGTCAAGAGGCAGAGGCTTGGGACTCGACTCGAGTCTTGGTGCTGTGGCTCTGGCGCATCCCTGCCTACAAACCTTCTGACAGAACCTCATTGGCTGCTATAGAACTTACAGCAGCCTGCAGGTCAACTTTAAAAATCTAGAGTCATATCGTAAATATAGCTTTTCTTAACTTTATATATGAGTCTTATCACTGTGTGATTAGATTTTCAGTATTAACTTCTAGGCTGCTAGAAGTCCTGCGTCAGTTAATAATGGGGTGGATTTGTGATGGCCCTCAGGCATACACACTGATAAGCCTGCCCTCTTGTGTCACCATTATCTATAAATGGATGCTGTGCCTATGTAGTAGTTAACCCTTTACATTTCTATACATTGTGCTCCTACATGGGGCCATGTATTTACAAGAAGACTGCTGTGCAACCCTCAAATCTGGCAGAACCTATGAAGTATCTTACTGTGTGGATCAGCTCAATCACATAAAGAGATTCCATGGCAGTGTTAGCGGCCACCAAGAATGTGTGGATCTGGTATTGGAACACTCTGTTAATCTTCATTGATGAGATGCTCCCAAATGTTACATCCCCATTTGGCCTAAGTTACCATGCAATACAAACATCTTGATAATTACTCCTCCTAAATATACCATTGGTAGTTTAGGATAGCCACAGGAAGGAGTACGTGTCTGTGCATGCACAAGTGCAAGGCATCTGTAACACAGTCTCAAAATATAAGAACTTTGAGTCACCCAATTAAGGTGATTGACAGGAAGTTTAAGACCAATTTAATCCATAATTAATCCATAGTTTTCTAACCACCAGATGCATCAATGGTTTAGATAATTTTAAAAGAGGAGTAAACCAAGTCATGGGGGAAAGTTCTCAATCACAGTAGAACAAAACCTCCATGTTCAGAAGTAGTGAACTTCTATATATCAGATGCTGGGGAGGGGGAGAGAGAATCTATAGGAGGCTGTTGCCTTTAGGCCCCATTTGTAGTCTGCTCACTCTGGGAAACAGAAGGCTGACAGCCCAATCCTGAACTACCCATTCTGCCGGGACTGCCATGGCGCCAAAACAGCTGCTGTGGCTTCTTGTGCACAACTTTCATCCCCTTCCCCCGAGTAAGGGAAGTAGCCCTGCAATGGGGCTACTTGATTCTGCAGCAGCCCTTGGGCTGCCATAGAATCAAGAACCTCTGTGTCAGGCCCGACATAGAGCTCAGGATCTGGTGGAGCTCAGCTCCACAGGTCCCGCACCGCTCCCTCTCCCTGGCACATCTCCTCCCCGCCCCCCTGCCCCAGAATGCCTTCTCCCCACCTCCCTCCACGCCCCCACCTACCTCTCCACTGCCTGGCAGTTCAAGCAACCATGAAGCAGTGGAGTATTGGTGGTCCAACTGTGCTAGCCCAGCACCTGCACCTGGGCTAGCTCCAGTGCTAGGCCAGCACTAAGCCTTGCAAACAGTGTGCACTGATGATCAGCTGGCACACACTGCTTAGGATTGGGCAATGAACTAAATGGATTTTTGGTCTGATCCAGAAGAACTTCTGTTCTTACATGTACACTACCAGTGCATATATGTACCTGATCTGATGAAACTTAGGTTAGAACTGACAAGGAAAGTGATAGCGTTATCTTGCCTGTGACTTGCTCCAAAGCTATTTGCATTGGAGCAACACGGAGGTGGCACTTGGCTTTGCAGTCTTAAATGTTCTGTAAGAATTGTCCTCTCACCGTGATGAACAAAAGAAAAACCCTCCCAGTGCCTGTTGATCATTTCACACAGTGCAATTTAGGACCTTTGGCAGACAATTCTCATTAAAACAGCACGGCCCATTACTGGTTTATCACGCACACATATTTCTTAATTTAGCTGTCTTCCATCTACAACACACATGTCTTTGTCAATGTCTGTCAAAATGAAGGAATGTTAGCTTTCTATTTAACAATTGAATGGAGTGAGCCATGCTGCATGGGGTCTAAAGTCTTAATTGTGGAGTTTTCAAGAATCGTATTGCAGGGAACTGATAATGATTCGGCAGTAACATTCACATCCTTTCTGAAATGCTAATGTTGGCGTCAGTGCAACGATTCAAGTACATAATGTTCTATGGACTGAATGATTTCTCAGCTTGTTGCAGTGTCTTTTGTATCATGGGCCGTTTTAGAATTTGCAGACTTGTTATGTTGGACATTAACATTCTGGTGCTAAATTAAACAT
Source organism: Tiliqua scincoides (assembly GCF_035046505.1). Classification (NCBI taxonomy): domain Eukaryota; kingdom Metazoa; phylum Chordata; class Lepidosauria; order Squamata; family Scincidae; genus Tiliqua; species Tiliqua scincoides. The sequence continues at coordinate 161,459,461 of NC_089823.1, read as the reverse complement.
TAGAATTTGTTGCTCTGGAGAATGCAGCATTGCCCACCTGGCAATCATTAATTGATAGGTAGGCTACTGACAGCATGAGGAGTTTAAAGGTGATGGTTTGGCTGTAGTTGACAGATGAAGTTTTGTGTTCATTTCCACTGAATTTCCAAGTTAAAGAGCACTTACATCCATCCACTAACAAGGAGCTCTGTGTTTCCACATGCATCTGACCTTAGGGCACTTCTTGTTATCACTCTCCTGCCACTGAAGAATCAAACAAAACCAACTCCATAAACATTTCCCCCCCCCCCCAAAGAAAAAAATCTTCTCCCTTCTGAACATTAGTTTTAGGGATAAAAGGCAACCACCACAACACTGTCTAGTGTGGGTACAGATGACCTGATGATGGGGCTGAACTCTCCATAACTAGTGGCGTCACTAGGATTCGCGCCACCCGCTGCAGGGGACCTGTGTGTCACCCCATGTAGTGGGCGGGGCAGTGCCCCAGGTGGGCGTGGTGATGTACCATCGCCCCGCCCCCCACCGGTTTTTTGGCTGTGCCTTTTGTTATAATACAGATATTTCAATGTGGTTTGTTTCATTGCATTCTGCATGAAAGTACACATTGATTGATATATAACATGATGGTCTTATTCCTCCAAATTCTGATTTTAGTGATTTTGAAAACTTGTAGAGTCTCTCTCTCTCTCTCTCTCTCTCTCAGTCACACACACACACACACACACACACACACACACACACACACACACAAACCCATGTCAACTTACTAACACCTTATTGCAGCAGTTCTCAAACTTTTAGCACTGGGACCCACTTTTTAGAATGACAATCTGTCCAGGACCCATTGGAAGTGATGTCATGGCCATAAGTGACATGATCAAGCAAATTAAAATAAATAATTATAGTTAAATTAAATTAAAATAATTAAATAAGGGGGAGCCAGTCCTGTTCCACGAAGTGAATCTACTCTGAAGTAAGTCCTATTGTGGTCAATAGGGCTTACTCTCAGGAAAGTGTGGGTAGGATTGCAGCCTACGAGCCCAATCCTATGCATGTCTACTCTGAAGTAAGTCCCATAGTGGTCAATGGAGCTTACTCTGTAGTCTGCCTGCAATAACCCCCCAAAAAGAATCAGTGAGCTCTTCAGCCCTCCCAGTGCCCAGTTTAAAGTTCTTCTATTTCAGGCACATCAGAATAAAGACCCACCTGGCTTTGCAAGTGCAAAATAGAAAACTTTCCCCTTACCATTCAAGCCTCTTTTTTTGTTCTTTTGGGCAGGGGGGGAAGAGGAGGCTGCCTTCTGGAGCAGCTCCATCAGATCAGGACCCTTCTGGTGTCCTCACATTCCCCTTTGCCTGGCCTTACCACCAGCCAAGGCACATCTGCCTACACACGAGTAAACATGACTGAGGCTGCTTTGCTTTCCTTAGGGCTCCATAAACTGGGAGGGAGGCAGCTGCGAGGGAGGAACCTCCTTCTCCAGTGTTTTGGGGCACTCATTGGATGAGAACCATTCTGACACCCTTGGAGCCTCTCAGCCTGCCTTGACTAAGGCAAGCCCACCTACTCATGAGTAAACACAGCCACGTGGCTTTGTTTCGGGCTCAGACTCGCAGCTGGGAGGAGGGAGCTTCTCGGGTGTTTTTGGGGGGCTGCATTCATTGGATCGGGACCATTCTGGTGTCTTTGGATTCCTCTCAGCCTGCCCTTTCCAACGGACTATGGCAAGTGCACCTACTAATGAGTAAACGCGCAGTACGGCTCACATTCACTTTCCATAGGGCTGCATGCAATTTTTCCTTCCGTTTTTTTGGCCACAACTTTTGAACGAGAGGAGCTATTTCGATTTTTTTTTTTTGCACTGCACTGCACTGCGCTGGCCATTCCACATCCAATGGTGTATGGCAGGACATGGAAGCTCCTAACCCCGCGAAGTTAGCGCGTCCTCCCCAGGGCACGTCACCCCCAGCGCGTCACCTGGTGCAGCGTGCACCCCCCACACCCCCTAGCAATGCCAGTGTCCATAACACAGCATTGAAGGACCCATGTACTCACTCACAACCAAACCATGGGAAACCAGAGCCCAAGGGCACCATTTCAGGTTTTGGGGTGACGAGGGAGAGACAGATGATCTACAGCAAAGCTCAAAGTTCTGCTTTTTGATATACTGAAGAGTCTTTTTTTTGCACACACACACACACACACACACACATATCAAGACCATTTGTTGTAGGTTATACATCATCACAGCTAGGTCCTAAGGATAACAACATGTGATCTGAAGGTGATGTGGTGGTGATCTTGTAAATTTCACCTACATACTCCATGGACATCCTGTGCTCTTCAGTGGCAAGCACACACCCACAGGTTTCTGTGCACTCTCCATGAAGTGCAACCCTTCTTTATGCTACCCCCTTTCCAGTTAGGAAAACTAGTGCGGAGGGGTACAATGCCAAATTCACTCCCTAGAGGGAAGCCCAAACTTCTGCAGTACTAATTCAGTAGCGCTACCACCACTCCCTTACAATGGCATTGGATCCTCACCGAAGGGAGCTGAAGAGTCCTTCTTGCTCTACAGAGTTGGAGTAAGAAAGAAGTACCAGTGCACAGTGAGCCCCAACTTACTCCCTTGTACCCTCCAATTCAGTAATGTAATCCAGAGTTCAAGGACTGAATTTAGGTGAACTGCTTTATTCCCATTCAAACACAAATACCAAGAATCAATGTAAAACTGAATTGTATTTGAAATAAACTCCAGGTTAGTAAGTAAGGAGCTCAGAAAGTGAGTCAAAGTGGTAAGCATGTGCCACATAGCAAGAAATAATAGACTAGCGAAAGTAACCTATCACATCTCAGCAGTTGAATCTAAGTTCCAAGTCAGCAGCAATGATAACCCATTCATGGGACAATCCAACACCATCTCCCCGTGCCAGGCCAAGATCAGGCAAAATATAGCTACTTTGTAAAATAGTAGCCACCATAAATAAAAAATAAAGCCACCATTCTTATAGGACTGGGATCCAATCAAATCACCCCAGGATTCTGCTGGATCATATCACTTGGAAAACCCCTGCAGTCACATAGTCCCTGTCACTTGTATAACTTTTGTCTTAATATAGTACCCAAGATCCCATTAAGGCAGTGGTTCTCACACATTTAGCACCAGGACCCACTTTTTAGAATGAGAATCTGTCAGGACCCACTGAAAGTGATGTCATGACCAGAAGTGACATCATCAAGTAGGAAAATGTTTTACAATCCTAGGCTGCAATCCTACGTACACTTACCCAGGAGTAAGTGCCACTTACTATCATTGTTAAAATAATATATATAGTAGCTTGTTAAAAGTATAGGTCTGTAATATTTCCCCAAATGCAGTCACATACCATGGCAGCATCAAGTCTAGTATATTAAAAATAAAATATTGAAATGAATACTGAAATTGACTCACTACCTAGTGGGTCCTGACCCAAAGTTTGTGAAACACTACTCTAAGGTCTTTGCTGCTAAACATTATCAAGATAAGGCATCAGAGTTTCACAGCTGTGTGTAACTCTCCCCCCCCCCCTTTAAAGACCAAAAGGAGTGACCAGCCTGATAAAACGGACTCCACTGAAATGTTTTAACATTTTTAAAATCGTGCCCACTTCAGGCAACTTTCCTGAAATAGAAAAAACAAAGAATCACCTCAAAGACTGTACATGTGGCCCCCTATTTCCCTGCTATCCCAACAGTTCCACAGACCCATCAAATTTGCATCCCTAAGCATTATTTCAAAGGGACTACCTTTAGAAAAGGCTGTATTCTAACTGGGTGTTGATTATAAGCTGTTGATTGTATCTTCTCTGGTGGTCCCCACACCAGTGGGTTGTGACTCACCAGCCTGGGAAGCACTGGCCAATGTCCCTTAAAGGAGTGAGGAGGAGGGGAATGTCACAGGGTTGAGCAAGTGGTCAAAGAGAGATTTTTAAACTGATTACTAAGTAGAAGATTGAGGCTACTCAGGTGTACAGTTAATTTGTAATTTGGAGTATAAAACCTGGGTGTGGTTTAGAGAAAGGAAAGCTTGGGTTATGCTCCTTATGCTGGAGCATGTTAGAAGGTGGCTTATGGAGTATTATGCTGCTGACTGGTCTACAATGCTGGTGATTCAGTAACCTTACTATCCTGTAGCTAAGCTAGCTAACTTGTTCTTGTTTTTGTATGCTACTGTAAATGCACAGTACTAGTGCTTATGGAACAATGGCTCCCTTAAGAACTAACCTTTCTTGTAATAAAAGCTCTTCTGTTTCAAAGATTAAGTGCAATCCATTTTATTGACCAAGGGAAAGTCTTTCAAAAGAACCTGGGTGCTTATGATGTTATAAGTGGACCACATTATCCTCAAGGGTTAGGAAGATGAGGCTGGTGAAATCGGGTGCAGGTTGCATCCTGTCAGGGTTTGGAATTTTCCCTAATTTGCCCCTGACACTTTGGGTGATAATCATGACAGGGAAGGCAGCAACATGATCCCCAGGATCATGCTGCTGCCAGGGGCAGGATGGAGGTTTTGTACTTACTTGCAACCAGTATTGCGGATCTGAGGAAGGGGGGGGGGGAGTGCAGAAAAGTGCCTTTTATGCCTGCAAAAGTGCATAAAAAAGAAAAAGCCACATATTCCCATTCCACCAGTCTCACCTACGGATCTCCTCCTCCTTCTCCCCACCCCCTTTTGTGGCAGTGTAAAACAATCCACAACAATCTTCTTCTGCACCTTTTGCATTTGAAAAGAAAGGACATGTCATGGGGTGGAAGATGAACTGTGGAGGAGAGAAGAGTAGTGACATTGGACATTTCATAGGGAAGACTGGTTGGCAACCTTCAGTCTCGAAAGACTATGGTATAAGCCTACAGCACCCAGTATTCGCAGGAGGTCTCCCATCCAAGTATTAGCCAGGCTTGACTCTGCTTAGCTTCCGAGATCAGGCATGTGCTACAGTTGCTGCAGGCAAGACTCCCTATCACTCTGTTCTCTCCTTTCCTCTCACATACTGTTCCTCTCTTCCTTTTCAAATTCCCAAAGTGCAGCAGGAGCAGCGGAAAATGAGGAGGTAGACATGGAAGATGGCAGTGCCTCAGCAAATATGGCACCTGAGGTGACCTTCTCAACCTGCTTCATAGATGGGCCAAGCACTGAACCTGGGATCTTCAGCACGTACAGCTGGTGCTTGAGCACTGGCTGCATCCCCTGCCAGAGTCTGACAGAACAGATGTCCCCACCAGGCGATGGCTCTCTAATGTTGTTTCTTTCTCTATACTGTGCTTCTATCATTGAGACAACTTCCACTGTTATGTCTGAGCACTCTAAAAGAGCTATATAAATGCTAACCATTGTTATTAGTGCCATTAGAGCCACAGAGACCAAAATCGTAAAATAAACTACTAGAGTATTTATGACATATAAGCAAAATGTTGTTTTGCTTCCTCCTCTTCTTTCCTATAATCTGTGTGATTTATGGAGATGCAAACATAGAGAAACAGGCCTCCTTATTTTCACTTTCTTCTTTTTCTCCATCAAATTGTTACCAGCAGCCTTGGGCATCTGAGACTTTGCAAAAGCGTTCTTATTTCAAGTGGAGAGAACCCAATTCCTCCTTCAGAGGTCCAAGCATATGCACACTTAACCAAGAGTAAATTCCATTAAATTCAGAGGAACTTAGTTCTGAGTAGACATGACCAGCATTGCACTAGCTGTGTAACAATTTCAAAAGAAGGTGTGTCTTCATGAGACAGAAAATATAGTATGTATTTATATAGCATAACAGAATCAGTGTCCCAATCCTAACCCTCCCCCATTGCCATGTTATAGTACCAGCAGAGGCTGACCTGCATGCTACAGTGGTAGGGGTGATCGGATAGCCTGCAAGAGGTAAATATTTTTAACTTACCACTTGAAAGGCTGCCTGATCATCGATGAGTGTCCTTGGACCTATGCCTGCTATACAGATTGTGCTAGCCAGTGGTTCCCAAACTGTAAGTCTAGTGGCCCACCAGTGAGTCCGGACTCAGTTTTTGGTGGGTCATGAAACTGACAATCAGACTAGACTATGACTAGACTGGACAATTATATTAGACTAGGTGCATCATGGTAAACAATCTGCTACTTGAGGGGAGCACTATTGCCAAATAACCTTTATAGCCACTGAAACTTGAATGGTTGATAAAACTTTTTTTTTTTAAATTAAGGTGGGTCCTGAAGCTGAAAAGTTTGGGGACCACTGTGCTAGGCCAAGGACAGCTGGGGGCGGGCAGGCAGAAAAATGGTGGATAAAATCCAGTGCACATGACTGCAACCAGATCTACCCCTTTCCTCCCCCAACATGCCCCATTACTCCTCTCCATCCACAAACCATCACCCACTATCCTGATCCAGGGCAGACTGCATGTATTTTCCAGCAGCGGGATGCTTTCCTGCCAGCATTTGGCAGCCAATAGGATTGGACTGTTGAATACATTAAAGACTTTTTATGTGCTGTTTGTGCATATAAGGATAGGTGATAATGAGAAAAAATGGACAAGCACCTTTTAAAACTAAATGTACTTTCTAGCCAAGAGTTGTCAGATCAGTCAGCCAGAGAATGAAAATCACCTTTCAGGAGCCTATTGCAGAAAGATAAAAGGCAGCCATGAACCTGCTTGTTCCCTCTCTGGCTTATCATCCACCTTCCTTTCAAACTACAAATATTTGATTGCCACAATGGCTAAATCTCTTCCTTCAACTATGGAGTGATCAAGGCGGGCAGGGAATGTCTGCCCTTCCATTCAACTGTTGGAGTGAACTGCAAACAGCAAATACATGTATTTGATGAGTGGACATGTGCCTCTAAGGTGGGCATGAGCCAATGATGTCAACAGGACAGCAGAGAATTAAAACATTTTGAAAAGTATGAAATACACAATGTTTTTAAAAACACCCTAACTGGTTGTAATTTTCCATCAGATTACAAATGCTGATTGCTGCAGACAGTATAGCTCCCACTTTCCCACTAAGAAGAGTTTCTTTAAGGTATTTCCTGTCTACAGGTGCTATCTCAGTATCCATGGGGGTTTCCATTCCTAGAACCGTCGTGGATGATGAAAATAATGTTGAATGAAATGTTTAAAAAAAATCCCTTTACTCAGCCTCACTTAAAAATAGCGAGGTTTAAAAATAGCCTCGCTTACCATTGTAATGTGGGAGAGCAGCAGTAGGTAGGCAGACAATCAATCAACAACTTAGTTTCAGTTCACTTTGAGACAAGCCACCCCTGGAGAAGGTGAAACAATGCAAAAAGAATGAAAAGCAGGAGGTGATAATCACTTCCCCTTTGCATTCTTTTGTGTGCTCCAGGGGGAAGGGAGGGGTCACTTGCCTCAGGTGAACTGAAACTAAGCTGTTCTAAGCCCCTGGAGTTTGACTGATTTATTGCCTGCCTGTCTGCTGCTGCTCTCCTGCATTGCAAAGGTAAGTGAGGCTGACTACAGGGATGTTTTTCCTTTAATTTAAAGGGCCCTTCTCATTGTATTGAGATAAAACTGCAGGTGAAAAATCCATGAATTAGGTTACACCTGTCATTTGCTTTTGTTGGCACTCTAATGGCTAGAGAAGCTACAGTCTGGAAGCACCCTTGAAGAACATATTTTCCTTCCACTCATAAAAAGTAAATTTAGCATCCATTAAATACTAAGTCCATCACAGGGACATTAAAATCCAGTGAAAACAATGAGCTTGCATACATTCAATTATGTGTTGCATTGTGGTCATTGTTGCAAAACTTCTGTTTCAGACACTGGTGTAGCTAAGGCGGGAGCAGGGGACACAGGGCTCCTGGTACCACGTCTGAGGGGGTGTCAAACCAGGAGAGCATTGTGGGTACTTGGAGCAGTTACACCCCGCTCTGAGCGGCTGACTGCTTTTTTGCCTTTTATCCCCTCAAACCAATGGTGCAGGCTGGGTTATAGAACTTTCCTCCAAATTGAATAAGAAAGGGAGGGCCTGGAGGGCACCCCTGAATCTCACATAGGTATTTTGCTAGGAGTAGTTATTCCCACCATTCCATAGGTTAAATTTTCCCAGTCAACGATTTATACAAACTCCTCCTTTGTGGAATTCCTGTCAATTTACACAACTAAGGTATGCATCCAAAAGGTTGGAGGTTCTCAAATTATTCGGTAAAGCCATTCACACTTAGATGGATTTCAGCATGCAACCTCATGTAAGTGGGGATGAAAGCTATTTTTCCTTGTGATACTTAATGTCAAGAAATGTTGTAAAAATCAACATTTATCAAGAATATGAAAAATACTGCCAGGTCCATGAAAAGAAAGACATTAGCTTATGATGCATTAGTCTAGAAAAAAAATCATTTTGTCTCTTACAGATGTACAAACTATTGATCCTGTATTAATTCCAGAGAGATGCTTTCATTTCAATAAACAAATGGGATTCAAAAGGAAGTTCTGCCTTTGCTTAAGTCTGTCAGGCTATTTACTCTTGCTTGTTCAGAGTTTCAGTTGGCTATTTTTCTTTTCCCTTGAGTGGCAAGAAGCAATCCTACTTCAGAGTGATATTGGCACAAACCTTGTTAACTAGAACCTTAAAATCAGCCGAGTTTAATTTGCTAGCAATTCACTTGCTGGTAGAACACTCCATTTGCTTCCTCCCCACAGACCTGTTACAACCTGCCTCTGATACACACTCACAAAAGGCATGCTCAAGTGTCTAATCAATGGGGACTTTCACAAAGCACAAAACTAGCTCCTGACTAGTCTTAAGGCAGCAGCTCACCTAACATATGTTACAGTGTGTAAAAGCAGTAAACATCCAGTAAATTGGATGGATGGTAGTTCAAGCGCATGCATGTTACAGCTCCATTTTGTTTTATAAGCCTGCTGTGCACAGAATGTTCCGGCAGTAGAGAACTGGTATTTTCAATGCCTCCAGGTTTCAAAGAAGTGGATCAAAACTTATTGAAGGCATTTTCAAAAGCTGGAAAATTGATATGCCCTTTAGGCATTTTGAAGTACACAAGCACTGCTAAAGAGTCAAACCTAAGAGCATGAACCACAATGCTTGAAAATGACATTTCCCCCAAACTAAAATGCAATTGAACAGTATAAGAACCATTCCCTAAGCTTTTCTCACTGAACTCCATATACTTGAGATAGTTGTCATGACAAGACATTTGAAAAATCTAATTTTTAAGAGGTAGTTGTATTACACAAGTTGTCAGTTTGCCTGGGCTTGATGGTGAGAAAGGCAGTACACTGGTTTCAAGATTGGCCAATAAACTTTGTTATGTCTCCCAAATCTGAAGGTTAAAGCAGAAATGGAGGCTTTCAGTGCTGACATTCTCTTGGTCAGGTTGTTTAAGGAGAGCTTGCCATGCAATTTGCATGATCAGCTGTCATGAATACTATAAAGGGCTATCATACAACTGCTTTAAGCTGAAAGCTGGTGCATAAGACATGAAGATCACATGCACTGCCAGAAAATGCCTCCATGTGGTGATTTGCACCTGCCTTGGCTGTAGCATTGTGCTTGCCAGCATATCATTCTGAAACCTAGCGCAGATTGCTTTCACACCTGCCCTAATACTTGGGGGAGATAGCCAACACTGGCATGACAGCTTTCTACCTGGGGTGCCAAAATGACCTGATGGATAATGCTTTACATTAAGGTTTCACTGTTGGCAAGTCACCTCACTGAAGCAATTTCCAAAGGTCTTTTCTTGTCATTATAATTTGTTTTGTTGAGCACCAGCCCTGAATCTTTCAGACACAAACTGTAATATGCCTGGGGTGGAGTGTTTTGCATTGATCTATCAGATTGGAAGTCCTTAGCGTCTTTATAGCCTGCTTTTTAGGATCTGATCCAGCTCAATGAACTCACATCTGAAGGTTTTATAACAGGTATTCCTGAAACTACAATACTCACCTAATGAAGTGGGGGGGGGGGGGCGCGCGATAAAAAGATTGTCAAAGTCAAATTGATGCTAGGAGTAACCTGCTGCAGAACAGACCCAGAAGACAAAAAACCACTGGTGGTCACCTAAAATATCACCCCAAAGTATCATTTGGGGTGATGGACCTACAGTCCATTCTGGAATGACACTTCCTTCTCACAGGCCTCGGGTGCTAGATCTGTCTTTGCTTATAGGCAGCCCAAGCTTAAACAGTAGTTCACTAGAAACAAACAGACCATTTAGCAGAGATACAAATAGAGGACCCTGCAACAAACAGATGCCAACTCTGCCCCTTCTATTCACCAAACAATATCATTACAGGATATGACCAATCATGTCAGCCATACCATCAGGGACTCATTTACCTGCTCATTTTTCTGCCCATTTTTTTTTTTTTTTTTGGACCAAGCTCCTCAGCCCAGGCAATCCAGGGAGTTTTAGTTGAGGCCCCAAACTGGGATAGAAAAATGAGCATCTGTTGATGCTCCTGGACTTCTCAGCAGCTGTTGATACCAACAATAACACACTAGCTTGTCTAGTCTGGGAATTGGAGTCACTGTACTTTAGTAGTTTTAATCCTACCCTGTCAGCTGATTTCAGAAGGTGGCATTAGGAGACTTCTCCATGCCACAGTATTGATGTGGTGGGTGCTGCAGCAGCAGCATTCCATCTTGTCTCTTGTGCTATTTAATAGCCACATGAAACGGCTAGGAGAGATCACTTGGGAAACTGTAACCCAACTCTACTTTTTTAAAATCTCATTGAGCTGTGGCAATGAATTTCCAAAGGACTGAATAAAACAACCCAACCCTGTGGGCAGGGTCCACTGCTAGAACCTGCATTTCAGCAACAGAACACTCATTATGGCGTCACTAATGCCATTACATTGGAGTGTGTTGTTGTGTGCGCTTTTGGGCCTCCACCAGGGATGGCAAGCAGCATCCCATGAGCAGCAGGTGTATAGTGATGTTTTACCTATTTATTTTTTTACACCTCATCTCAACTTTGAAGGATCAGGATGGCAGCTTTTAAACATGCTTAAATGTCACAGACTATAATCCTATAGTTACTCCAGCTACCTAGGAATAAACCCCATTGAAAATGGTGAGTTTTACTTCCAAGGAAACATGCACTGGATTGCACAGTAAAGTGGCCCCGTTCAGCCACTGCAGCACAGCACTTGAATTCTGTGGACAGAACAGAAATGACAGGCATTGGCAGGTCTGTGGCAAATACCTGACATTTGACCATCCTGCTTCTCCTCCACCTCTTAGTCTCCATTAAAGAGGTCCATTTTCCACCCCATTCCCACAGTACAGTCAACATTAACAAAATGACAGTGTGGTATAAATATTTGATCAATGGCAAAAGAAGAATTGAGCATAAGGTCAGGCAGGGGATAAGGGGAGACAGACTTCTATAGAGTTTTCTTTCCCAAAACAATACAATTAAAGAAAAGCCTTCCCCCTCTTCCTAAATAGTATTAGATTGGCTGGGGTATCAAGAGCATGGTCAATAATGTCAACCTTCAGTCTTTTTCATATGGTGTTGTTGACTTGCTGCTCTTACAGGGACAGTGGTGGCAGTGGTGAATTTTAATACTTCCACCTTTCAAGAAATGTTTTCCATTTCAACTTCTCTACCAATTAAACTTTGTGCACAACAGAAGATTTGGGGCCATGCACAAGGACACAAAGTTCAGGCATGGTGCAGGGGGCAACAGTGAACCCTGGGGCTAGCAATGCATACACAAACACCCTCCATATTTCCCTACACTTGCATGTTGTAGGTAAAAACTGATAGTATTAGGCACAGAAGTCATTACCGATGGTCTAATTGACAAACCTGTCCTAAGCTTTTAATGAACTCCAGAGTTCACTGGAACAGATTGAAATAGATTTCCCTTCAGGACAGAGCAAGATGACACTGGAAATAGATATCCAGTGATAGATATCCCACCATTTAGAAATAAATATCCCAATATCAAACCTCACACAGACAGCTTTGCTGGGAGTGTGACCTGCTGCAAAAGAAAGCAAGACTGCTACGGTTAAAAACTCTCATTTCAGCATAGCTATTAACCTGTTGGAGTGCCTTTCAGCAATAGTATTCCATGAACAAATAGTACTTGTGATACTTGGTACTCTAAAATAAGGGTTTGAGTTTGTCCATAAAATGCCTTTGAGGTTTAAGTTCTACAAATGTAAATGAATGCCAGATTGTTAGTTTTTACCCAAGAAAGAGTCTTACTAACAGCCCAACCTGCCTGTTTGGTTTTAGTTTGTCTTGAGTTCGCAAATGCTATAGAAATAGATCTAGCCAGATCACACTTATCCAGGTTGCTTTAAAATGACATTGGAAAAGGTCTACTAAATCAAGCCAACAGCCCATCTCATCCAGCATGTTGTTTCACAGAGGTCCACCAGCTGCCTCTATGAAGCCCACAAGCAGAACAGAAAGGCTTACTTCTCTCCCGCCATGACACCCTTGCATTCACAGGCCAACACACATTTTGCTTCCTTAAATGTTACACCAATTCCTGGGTATATTTGGGGTACCAATTCCAAAAATGGCATCCGTTTTGCCCTATCATGTCTAGTTTTGGAGACACGGTATAACCTCTTTAGTGAATGGTTCAAGCAGCTTCCTCATGAGGAAGCCTACACCATGGCTTCCTCATGAGGAAACTGCTTGAACCATTCACTAATGGCGCTATACTATATCTCCAAAATTAGATGTGATGGGGCAAAACAGATGCCATTTTTGGAATCAGCACCCAAAATTCATACTACACCACCATAAAGTTTGGGAAAAACTTTTGACCCTCAGTTTTGTAGGCCTGTGTATGCAGTGGCATTCTGAAACTGAACCAAGGGTAGAACATATCATTACTAGAAGCCATTGTTAGATCTCTCTGTGACTTTGTCCAACCACCTTTTAAAGTGAGTACCCATCACCACATCTCGTGGCAGCAAATTCCCACAGATTATGGGAGGAATACTTCCTCGGCTGTGTGAGGAAGTATCTCCTTTTGCCCTTTCTAAATCTCCTGAAAATCAGTGTGTGCATTTTAAGTATTTGTATTTCACCTTTACATCCATTTTTGTGGAAATGGATATATAAATGGAAAGTGGTATATAAATTTTAATACAATAAGAAATATGGGTGCTCCAGGCACCAACCAGGACTTTATAATATTGGCAGCTCCTGGTCAGTCTTAAAAAGCACAAGGTGGGAAACAAAATGTGAACATGCTTTGTGTTCCCCCACCCTGAGTGATAAGAAGTTCCAAGACAGTTTTTCAGCAGTGGGTTCCTTTTAAAGGACAAAGTACTGGGAAGCCGTTTATAAATGAAAAGATATTACCAAACTGGCACAGACCATACATAGTAGTAGGAAAACAGGCAGCAGGTAGTACGAATCCTGAAACATCAGTCCCAGAAAAGCAACTGCAGTACTGATGTAGAAGACACTCTTGGCTTCCAGCCAGTTCGTTACCCAGTGTTTTTGCCCCCCCCCCCATGACATGTACCCTAAGTAAATGCACGAAGGGGAATGCCCAGTTCTGAGTTTTATAACCTGTGGGCATTAACCAGGTTTCACCTGTGAGGTGGGGGTGTCACATGAGCTCCTGAATTTCCTGCTGCTGGAGATCAGGTGGGGTTCATGATCCAATGAGCTGACTCAAAATCCAGTTCTTTACCAGTCTGTTTCTGGAGAAGGTCAACCACAAAAGGAATAGCTACTGCATCTGGTTGATTCAACAACCCCTTCAGACTGCTGAGGTGTCACAAAAACTTCCGACGTGCCAGAAAGGTCCAGAACCAGTTAAAAAAATGGGGAAAATGAGTACAAATACATTTATTTTCTGGAAATGGCAGCAACAGGAATCCCATGCATGGTTGAGACTGTAGTGCACAAAAAGAAGTCATTTAACCCTTTCACATCATAATGTAGTTCTGATAGTGGACTCCCCCATGGTTAGGAGGCTGCCATTGGTACCAATGGCAAACGCAGGGTAGGATAAGGGGGAATTTTCATGGGGTTCAGGCCCCATCTTGTACACTGCAGCCCTAATTCTGATCTCTTTTGCACCACTATTTACAGAAACAGTGGAGGATAAGTTATTACCACCAATGGGCTGCCCTGCCCTCTCCCCAAACACGGGCAGCCCCACTGCTTTGAGAAACAGTCTAACAGTAAGGATACTTCATGAGCTCTCTGAAGCTACTGACAAATATCTTTTCATCCCTTTTATCAGATGGAGACATCACAGAATTACAGTTATCCTGATGCTTCCCTTGCTTGGATTACTTTAAAAAAGGAACACTATCAATTTAGGCTTCTAACTTTAAAGTGTCCAATTGTATCCAACTTTCCAGCACCAATGCAGCCCTGTGGTAAGGATCAAATAACTGCCCCCCCCCAACCATAGGATGCAGTGCACACCCCATTGGGACAGCTACATCAGTGCAGGAAAATTGGATGGGATTGGGCCTTTATAAATTTTCCAGGGTAATTCAGGATTCAAGCAGTAATTGCCTCTGACAAGTTGCTTAAAAGTGGATCATATAAACAATGGGAAAGTGTTTGAAGAGCAAGAACTGCCATCTGTACATCTGAAGTTTAATTCACCTTCCCAACAACCACTGCTATGACCTGAAACCACTCAACACTGCAAACACTGAACCCTGGCATGTGCAATTATGCTTTCTGTCTTTTAACTAAGACTAGAAGCTGGGTAAATTGGCTATACCTCAAAAGTGACCTGTAGGTCTGATATAACATTTTTGTTTAGATATTACTTTAATTTTTATGCTTCCATGGCTGCGAAATCATTTGAGAGCAGTTTTTCTTCCATTTGAAGTGTTGAAGTGCCATCTAGTGGAGGTTGACTTTACCTCTGCAAAGTTTAGTCAAGAGAATGATGTGTAATGATTTGATCAGCAAGATGGCTAAGCAGTGGCATATTCAGTGCATTTAGATAAACATTCTGACCTGGTTCCAGCAGGAGGAAACCAGTTCTGGGTTTATGCAGTAAACAGTCTACCATATCAATTAGCTGAAATCTAGTGACACCGCTAGCCCTCCTTTCATCTTCTCTCTGAAGTTTTTCAACTTAGAAATTGATGTTTTGGGAGAAAAGGGTAGGTAACAATGGAACCTTTAAATGGGATGTGTGTAAACATACGTCTAAAGGCAAATCCAATGCATTGGGGCAGGCAGCATGGGGACAGGATTACAAGACTAATAATTCAACGGGATTAGTTGTCCATGTGTCTGTCAAAATATGCTGCAAAGGCAGCAGGGGAAACACGCAGCAAATTCTGATCTGTATGTATGTTGGTATTATGTATTGCAAAGTAAGCCTCCTAGGTATACATTACCATTATCTGCTATATCTATATCAGCAAAAGCACACTGTGTTGCACCTGTGTTCTGTCATCCTTTATGGTGATCAAAAAATGGAACTAAAACAGCATAGGAAATAATAGATCTAGCCCTGTAGATTGAGGCAGGCCATCTGCAATGGCCTCAGCTAAGTACCATAAAGCAAATTAGTTGCAACAGGTGAGGTTGTTGAAAGGACCAGGTCTGCTACCCTCAGAGAACTGGTTCCTTTGGATGAGTTAACTTGCATGTCCCTCTGCAAGAGTACACACACTTTTCCTGCTTGTGTGTGTGTTCTTAGCTGCTAGTCACTCCTATGAGAAAAGTAAAGTGTTGCACTTGGAGGCGTGACTACAGGAAGGGTAGAACCCCACCCATCCTCCACATTAGACAGAAGGCTGGCCCTGTGTCATATGGGATCATGATGTGACTGTTGGAAGAAATAAGATCCAAAGTGGAGTTACGGAGATGAATAGCTGAGATTGAAATTGGTGAGGTGGTTGGAATAAATGATGGTGGCCTTGGAACATATCACTGACAGCTCGATCCTGAGCTGCCCGGAGCACGGGGCAGCTGCAGTGGCGAAAATGGATGCCGCAGCATCTAATGCACCCTAGGCAGCCACCACCACCTCCTTAAGAGAAGGGAACATTCGTTCCCCTTCCTTCTCACAGTGGGGCTACTCGATTCTACAGCGGCTCTGAAGGTGCCACAAGATTGGAGAGCTCCGTGTCCGGCCACAGGGCCGGACATGGTGCTCAGGATGTGGTGGAGCTGAGCTCTAGCAGCCCCGCCCTCCTCCTACCCCACTCCCTCTCCCCAGGCATGCCTCCCCCCTGCCCTCACCTACCTCTCTGCCGCCCAACGGTTCAGGCAACTGCTGAGCGGCAGAGCACCGGCTTTCCACTGGGGCTAGCCCAGCGCTGCCTGGTACTGGGCTAGCTCTGGCACAGCGTGCACTGCTTAGGATTGGGCTCTAAGTGAGCTACAGTGCCAAGCAGGAATCTGAACCCAGGCCTGGTCTAAGCCCTAGCTCTATACTGCAAATGGTCTTCCCTGCCCCTGGACCCAAATATCCACTACATAAACATCAGTGAGCTTCCTACCTTACATTGAGAATACATGGGAGACATTTGTGACACACATTTGTCCTGAGATATAGGAAAATATAGTGCAAGAAGTTTAATACACATGCTTTTCAAGAGACACCAGGCATATATATGGTTAAAAAATGGAACTAATGTGGAACTCAGCCCTCAGTAGTTATTAAGAATATTTCTATACAGCTTTTCAACAAGCACTAGCTGACCACTAGAAGAAACAAAGCATGTATTTGGGCTTGACTGAGGAAATGAATTAAGCATACGGGAGCCTTTTGAAGTACTTAATTTCTTCTCCCCAGTTGTGCAGGTGTCCATTAGCACACACATTAAACCAAGTAAATATTATTACTAAAATTTAGCCTGAGAACACCCATCAGTTTGCTTTCTTTCAGAACAGGGCTAAGATTATTCTTAGAGAATAATCTGTAGAGATTATAATTGTATAATATAAATACTGTATATATAATACAATTGTATAATAATTTGTAGAGAAACAAAAGTAGCGAATAGTCCTAAAGTGGCTGGAGAGCTCTCAAGAAGTTTCACTTTATTTCATGTTTGAAAGCAGACACAGTTTAAAATGCTGCACCAGCAGCCTAGGCTAGCACCCTGACTACAGCTCTGCCCCTCACCCATACTGTATGCACAGTACAATACCTGCCTTCAGGTCTGAAAACTTGGTGGCCTTTTTTAAAGCCGTCACTCACACGCCAAGATTCTGAAGTTGCCAAGTCTCTTTTTAAGATTGTGTGTTATAACTGCAGAATGCATCCAGCCCTGTGTATTGTGTACTGACAGTATGTGTACTGTCTCTGGGAAGAATAAATAGAAATTAAAAGTGATATGTATTAATATATTTAATCTCCATTCCAATTTAATAGGCTCTAGTGTTATAAACAAAATCTGAACAAGAAATTCTAGAAATAAGAGCACAAAGTTTGTTATGTACATATAATAGTACAGGTGCTACCCTCCATTTCTGATCCATGATCACTTCAGAAGGCTGACGCTCTGGAACGTAACCGTTGAAATTTAAGTTATGCACGTAGTTCTCGGCAAAAATCTTAGTGGTTTTTCTTTGCTCTGAGACGTCGCCTGATGATTTCATGATCACTTTCCCTTTGATCCATAACAATCTGAAAAGGCATTAAAGGAAGCTCTTTACTTTAGTCTAGTAGTTACACTCAATTGCCCTACAATTTCTGCTCATTCCATTATTGGTAATGTAGGGAAGTGGAAAGCATGACCAACAACTGTCAGCAATCTCCTAGGTGCATTCATGACAATGGGGTACATATCTCTGTCCTGTCCAACATTTGTCTCAGAAGCTATGTATAAGAATACTTATGATAAAGCAAATGTTTGTTCATTTAGAACCCCTAATTCATGTTGAAATCAGTTAATATTTTACATGTGCTCAGTAATAAAATACAGTAATATTTTACTACACGGGCTGACTAGTTATCTGAGTTCACACTTCACCAAAAATGCAGACAAACACAGTATAGTGGGCCCTCAGTAAATGTGGAGGGGGTCCCCACGGATACCAAATTCTGCAGTTAATGGAATTCACTAGCGAGGGGAGCTAGAAAACCGTAAGTGCCTTCGAGAGACCTCCCAGATGCCTTCTGATGCATGGGGAAACCTCGCGTGGCCTTCCTGCCCTCCAAAGACCCAACTGGAATGCACTTCCTGTCCCATTCAGGAGGTTTCTGAGGCCCTCCAGCTGTGGGAGCTTGGCACCCACAGAGTCAAATACACAGATGCCAAGCCCACAATGAGGTATAAGTGCTTTACAGCTGGAGGGCAAAACTAAGCTAGGTCTTCGCAATGTTAAGGATGAATCTATGGCCGGGTTATTTTTTTATCTAGGAAAAATGCAGAAGTGACATTTCAAGGATGCTGCTAGCATGCTTCCAGCTCAGTTATTTTAAGAATGGAAAAATGGCACTCCCTCATTGAAATCTATTGTACAGAGATAGCCACGTTTTCACCATACACTATAGAAGCTGTCATGTTCCTGACAGATTCCTCTATTAGTTTTGATAGAAAATAGGAAGTAGTGATATAAGCATGGTAGCACCCAACTTTTCTAGCTCCAATCTCACTTAGAGAAATTCTAGTGTGCCTAACACTAGAACCTTAAAAAAACTGAACACCATGCGAGCATGCTGGAAAGCGGGGGGGGGGGGGGGACAGCTCTCTAGTGCTAGAAGCTAAAAAAAAATGCAGCCTATGAAACACTGGTTATACCCTCATTGAAAACCTTTAGCAAAAACAGAATCTCACTCTAATACAGATTAAGACTACCATAATGTTATAGGTACTTACTTGAGAGTAAGCCCCATTGAACTAAGGGAGCTTTACTTCTAAACTAGATACGCATAGGATCAGGCTGTTAAGAAAGAGGGACAATGACAGAGACAGACGAGAAGCATTTCATATTGCAGTCACTGTGCATTTGTTCCATCATAACCCTAGCATAGCAAGTCAGTATGTTCAGTTTGCAAAGCCTCCTGCAGAAACCAGAAACACAATGAATTTAAGATATCTGCACTATACAACAGTGTTTAAATTTTACAATGCCTGGTCTTCAGATTTGTTGGACTTGTATTGTGCTTGTTTCCCTTTAAAAAAAATTTAGCACAATGTGCATGACTTACCACATGACCTGAAAATTCCATAGGTGATGAAATATCAGTTGTATACAGCCTGCGCTTAGATCGCTTTGGTTTCAGATCATTTTCTTTAATGGATTCTTCCTCTGCAGATTTGGGGGATTTTATTGTTGTCATCAACTTCTTAGCTACAAGAGACATTTGAACACATTTTACCTGTCTTATGTAAGTATGCTAAAGTGGTTTACACTTCGCTATGGGTTAGGCCATATCTTTATCTAAACAGAATAAAAAAAATGAACTTTAAAAAAGTTTCCATTTTTAAAAAGGTAGTTACTGCACAGAATCCTGTTTCAAAATCCATAATGCACACATATGAAATGCATGTGCTAAAAAATGTGTGGAATAGGGATTCCTTGCTGCCGCCCCGCCCCATGCCATATGCTAGGACGTTATGCCAATGGCTGGGACTGCTCCAGAACAAGGGTGTAGGGGTACTTCCCCAAATCCTTGCTCTGCAGCAGAATAAGGCGTAGCAATAGGGTCATAATTCAGTGGCAGAGCAGAAGGTCTCCAGGTCAATTCCAGGCAGCTCCAGTTAGATGCATTAGGTATAAGGGATTCCTGTTATAGGCTCCCCCACATTTAATGGGGAGACTTACAAGTCTTCAGCTTTGAGGAACTAGATGTAAAAAATTCCTTGTGCTTATGACATGTACTACCATAGCTGTGTTTATGCATGCTTCTTTCCTGTCTGAACTTTTAAAGGGACATCCCTGACTATTTAGACTTTTCTGTCACTGTGTCTGAAAGCTCTTCTTTCTCCTCCCACCCCAAGCTCTTAATGGGGCATTATTTCAATAATGCTAATTCCTGGCATGGTTGTCATCATAGTCATCAATTGGAATAACAGGCAGAGTGAACCCCTGGCCACTGCCTGCTTCACTTACCTCTCTTCCTCAGTGTCCAGTGCTATCACTTTCACCACTACAATTCTTCTAATGGCCATAGAGGGAATCTTGGCTCCGAGCATCCCCCGTCAGCCATCAGAGGAGGTTGTGGCAGCTGCCACCACAGAAAAGAGGTAAGCCTTCCTCATTCTCCTGCCACAATGCCTCCTTCTCTTCTAATGGTTGGCAGAAGAAATGGTAGGAGGCCAGCATTCCTACTTCTGGCTGTTGGAGGAAGCAGCAGTGGTGCATGACAGTGAGGGAGAGAAGTAAGACTTCCCCACCCCCCTTATGCACACACTTCTATATGAGAATGGAACTGGTCTAGATTCCATGGAGATGGTATGCGGGGGGGGGGGCTGTAGATGAACAAAATACCCCCTCCTATGCACTACCTACCAACCTGATGTGAAGTTTCCAGTTTGCATCAGAAATAGGCCACCCACTGATAGTCTGTAAGTGTACTATATACATGTATATTTCTTGTATATGCCTTTTGCCCCTTTAATATATCCAAGCTTTTCAGTCCCTAGCCCCGACTTATAAAGGGAACCCCCTATAGCAGATGAGAGATTTTTGTCTGAGATCCTCTTACAGCTGCTGCCACTCAGAGTAGGCTGTAGACCTCTTAATATTGTCATATATGTGTTCATATATATTTTCATATATGTGCGAAAGCATCATTAAGAGCTAAAGTTTGCATACAACAAATGCTACAAACAAGGACAAGATATACAGAATGGAATAGTAACAAGCGTTCATCTCACTACCACCACCTCAAATCTTAAATATCCATCTCCTATAGAATTTGCTTTGATTTTTCAGAAGCAGGGTTCCTGCTAAGCTGCATAGCCATGCAGCTTGAAGTCAAGCTCTGCACATTACGGAGCTCAGCAACCCAAAAGTTCACTGTTGCGCGTCATCACCAAGCATCCAGAGATGGCACTGCGATGCTGCTCAGGAAGAGAAGGGCTAGCACAGACTCCTTATACGGAATCTAGATCAGGAGCTAAGGAAACATTTTAATAATTAGCCAATATTTAAGGAACTTGTTGTCCAGTTTGCTGTTTACCTTTAGACTGGATGATCGTAGGAGAACTCTGCAAGAAATAGCCAAATTTTTGTAGTGTTCCACCTGCATGTCCAGGCGATTTTATACTTGATACACAGTGTTTCTTTCTCAAGGAATACTCCTTTTTAATAGATGGGTCAGAAGCAATCTGGGGAAAAAAGGCAGATCATTGAAGGGAACAGCCATTCAGAGTATCAGATGGAAGATGCAGACCATTTCGAAGATGGCAGTAGCCCCTATGCTGTAAACATGTGCTTGCTAATATTAGTAGCCACTCTTCTATGGCAAAGAACATAGTCTTACTACACTGGAATAACAAACAAAACAGAATTCTTTATTTTCCATCAATCTTTAGGCAGCGCTAAACATTTAAAACAGGACTCAACTCTGGAACATGCCAAAAGTGGTGTTCCTCACCCCCTTTCCCTTTTGAGTTGCAACACTAGTGCCTAGATGGCAACCAAGAGTGTTCCTGGAGGTAGAAAGGCAGGATACAAAATAGCCAAATACAGTACTGCATTAGATTCTAAAACAAAGGAAGTTATATGCACAGATAATATGCTCTGTGTATTTTGTTTCTTTTGGTATGTTTCCGGTCCAAGATGCAATTCATATCATTTAGAGAAGCAGATGCCTGTTGATCATGTAGTGGTTCACCCATCAAGATGCTCACTGCGTCTGTTGGTCCATAAGATGCAGATTTCAAAGAAAGAGTAAAAGCTCTGGAGTTAGACCATGTGCCACAATGTCTCCTTTCTGCAGAGGCAGAAGGCAATTGGGGACAATCTGCTAGCCAAAACAGAGTTATTCCCATAAAAGCAAGTGGACTGTGATACTACCACACACACACACACACACACACACACACACACACACACACACACACACACACACACACACAGAGTCCTACCTTTTTCTTTTGTCTGCTTAATGAATCAGGCCATGTATTTGTATCAGCCAGGGATGCAGCATTCTTCTCATTCTCAGTCTTCAAGGAGCTGTCTTCCTTAAAAAGAAAATGGAAGGCTCAACTTCCAACAACTGTTTACAAGTTGTTAGATAACTTCTCATAAGAAAATAGAATACATTAGCAATGCTCAAGCTATCATACAACTTCAAATTTCAAATGCAATCATGCAAGAAACATGTTCTCTAATGAAATGACAGCAAAATATGGTAACCACCTTCATTCATACTGCCATTTTCATTCCCATTAAACATTTCTTCTGCATGTTAAATGTTCAGACAAATGAAATAAGATAAAATCTAAGGTTAGTTATCAAGTCAGGCACTCTAGCACTGAGCGGCTGACAGTTCAGAATGCCACAGTAGGGTAAAAAGATTGCTTTTAGAACTCTTTGCAGAACTCACTCCAATGGATGGCAAACTTAATATGTATATTTGGGAGAATTATAGCACAATCCTATTAGGATGCCACACCAATATTGCATGGATGCTGGTGTGGCATCAGTCATATCCCAAGCCCTAGAAATGCCACACCAACAGCACACCAACTCCAGTACAAGGGCCAAATGCCAGGCCTGACCTGGCAATGCTACATTGCCAAAGCCCCTCCTAGTAACATCTGGAACACAGTCTGTTATCCACAGAGGGGCATCCAGCTCATTCACACACAGAGCAGAGGGCTGAATCAAAAGATCACCAGGTTCAGGATCAGGGTTATTGCATAAACCCCAAAAATTTCAGTGACATTTACAGGTACATATGCTTAACACTGTAGCCTGGGGGTCAAACCGATTTTGCTCATAGAACCGAATAGCATTCATGGTGTCCCCTGAGGGCTGGTAGTGACATCATTTAGCAAGCGATGACCAGAAATAAGCACTCTTCTCACCTTGGAACTCATTAGCTACAAATGACAGAAGAGAAAATAAACAAATCCTGATATTTTCAAGGTATGGGACAGCCCAATTATCATGTAGGCCCCCCTGTCAGCAGTGCCGCTTCTGCTGATGCATCACTTCACAGATGATGGTGGTGCTGGGAAAGCCCAATTATTACATAGGCCAAATAAACAGCTTCTGTAGGCCAGGTCTGTTCCACGGGCCTTTTGTTTGACACTGCTGTGTAGCCTAAATATTTCTTAATTGACATATTCAGATCCACAGCTGGCAGATTTTGCTTGTTGGGCAGCTTCAATTATGAGTGAGAAGCAAGTAGACTCAAAGAACAGATGGTCCACAATACGAAAATGGAAGTAGGGGGTATGATGAAACAGTTATAGAAGTAGGTTCTAGATAAGTTCTGTGCTGCTAAAAATGTCATCTAAAATGAACTACCAGAATGAAATATGAAGGACTATAAAATGATTCAGTTAAGTACCTCTTATCTATAGTGCTACACATAAAGAAATCCAGTACCTGACTGATACCTTCAGAAGTGTATTTATTTCTAACTTTGCTTTTCCAAAAACTTGACAATGTTTTGCTCTTGAAAAGAAAATCAGGGAGACAAGTTATTCTTCCAGTGACCTTGTCTTATCCAAGTATTACACTGCAATGCTGAATTCCAACACAAGTGACTCCTTAGAAAAATAATATTCGTTTGAAGTTTAATCTTTAAACTGCCAGTATTTAACAAGATCTTTTTTCTTATCTACCAGATGCAATAACCCAATACAAGCACTCAGATGTCCTTGGCAGAAAGCTCCAGGCACGTCCCAGCCTCTTGCCTACCTTCTGGGAGACTTTGGGGCATTTTCACATTGTGAAGAGGGAGTGACATTTGAATTGCTGTGCGTGCCAAAAAAGCCACCTTTAAAATAGCGCCCCACATGATTAGAGAAAATGCCCCAAATTCTTCTAGATGTGAGAGAAGGGGCCAGGACATGTAACATTAAACCCAGCAGTACTGCGATTACGGCACCCTTCTTTCAGGGCAGCCTCTTCTCCCCAGCTCTTCCAAGTGCTGTCACCTTGGGATGTGTGCGATTGTGTGCTGCTGGGGACACTCCACAATGTGAGGTTGCCTCAGCACCCTGAGGTGCCTCGGTACAGTTTGGGAGTCACTGCTTTAAACCATGTCTGCCCAATGCTGCATATTACACAACAGGGATCAAATGCATACATCTGTGGGCTGGGCAGAAATGGGTTGGATCGAAAGCCTCTTTTGCAACATAGGATTATTGGATGTTTAAGGGTCTGTTTGAACTAAATCTGTACTAATTCTACAAGTTGATTAATACAATTAATGTATATTATCTTGTATTGTGATCGACATGGAACAAATTGCTCCAGCGTCAGCAACTGTCCTGAAGATAAAATATAACACAAAGCAAAGCAAAAAAGTTAAGGATTGTTTTCAGCAATTTTTGTCTGATAAGCATTTCAGTTCAAAAAATTATATTTATGATTATGTACACACAAGGGTTAACACACATTTGCTTGTATTTTTTTGGTCAGTTTTAGTACCTCCTCCATTGCACTGCTCTTCCTTTTCTTTGCCTTGGGCACTTTTATAGTCACTACAGAAGGGTCCCCTTGATGCTTCACTTCCATCTTATTGGGCTGCAGAGGTGTAAAGTGAATCTCCATTTCAGGTTTTGGAAAGCGGCTGGTTTGGTCACTTTCTGAAGATACTTCACAAGAGTCTAGGATGGTTTCTGACTGTTCCTGAATCTAGAATGAATGGCGAGAAGAGTGAATGGAAGGGATCCCCTCCCCCGGGGGGGCAGAAAGAGTTTTGTTTTTTTTAAGAATTGCAGAAAACAAAACAAAGTTCACCACAAATCCTGAGAGAAAAACGGCCTTGTCACTCATCAACCACTATAAAATGGAGTATCTTAAGAACACAGTTTAATATTTTCCCCACCCAAAGGGAAAGCAAATTCAGTACCCTTTTTCGGAGGATGAGTGAGAGCACGAGCAAGCAAAGGGAGACATTTTTTTCTTTAGTGTTCTATTTACACAGATCGAGCAAAATTACAAGGATACACCAAGGAGCACAAAGCTGTTACTCCCACAGCATCATCAGCTTGGAAACAAACAAATAAAAATCTTCATATAGTAAAAATCAGTTTCCCCAAAACTCACATAGCAGGTTCCCAAACAACTGCCACAAGAGAAAGCAGAAACAGAAAAATTTAGATACTACAATTCACAGCTCTAAATTGCTGCTAGTCTTCCTAAGGTGGCACCCAAACAAAACCTCCAGAAGTTATGATGGGCTATTTACAAAATAAAGAAAAAGCATCACATAATACTTTGACAAGAGCAGCTTACCTGAATATCTGCTGCTGAGGATGTCCTGCTAGGCCTTGGCAGCAATGAATCCGTGTCCCTAACATCATTGCCGTTTCCTGGGTCCATTTGTTTCGATTTAAGCTGAGGATTAACAAAAAGGGCAGGACAACAATTTAACACACTGTACCCATGTGCCCATTTATAATTCAAGAATATTTCTGTAATCGGATACCACTGGTGCTGGTACAGTTACAAATGATATGCATTTTCACAGGAGAGGACCTGGACACAGGATTTTTCCATGATTGCGCCCACAGTAAAGAACACCTTCAACAAGGGAGTTCACCTGAACCCGATACTGGGAGCTTTTGTTTTGGTGACATAAACCAATCCTTGGCTTTCCTGAATGAATTCCCCCCAGGTAAACCAGAAGGTGTTTTTCAAAAATGGCTCTGGATTTCATCATTGACTGCTCCGCTTGAGTATTCTCTTTAATTGATGCTTTACAAACACTGTGTTTATGAATTATAAATTGAGTTTGTTTTTAGATTTGCAGGTGGCATTTTTCAAAATACAGAACATTTCATTCCTAAGCAATTTAAAACTAAGTGCCTCTCTATTCATAACCTACTCAAAAATAGGAAGTCTACTGGGATTGCCTGACATTTTAGCTAGGAACGTTACACGACAACCATCATCACCACCACTTCTCCACAGACAAAACAATACAAAGTTTTTATCCTACACTGAAAGTGATTGCACCTTTCCATTTGCCATATCAGAAGAGGCTGCCACACACACTTTAACAGAATCACCAGAGAAATAGTTTCAGTACAAAACGTTGGATGCTAGTGCCAGGACTCAAGCTGAACTGCATTTGAGATGTTAAGAGAAATGTTGGAGGATGGTTTATATTTGTGGGATGCTATCTCAGTTACATCACTGTTCTCATTATTCTAATAGATGTTAACATTTGAAAGCTACGGAGAGGGCAGTAGAGCTCTAAGGACAGAGGCATGCCTAGTACCATTAAGATGATTAAGGCTACCCATTTACTGTTATAAAGTTCTTCTGCTTTATTTTCTTCTTTTCTTTCAAAGACAGGTGACATTACCAGTTTAGAGTCCTCACAACTAATCCGTCTTAATTCCTTGATAACATCACTTCTCTCAGGAGACGATATTCTGCACATCTCCACAGTATTTTCATGAGCCTTTAAAAAAACCAAACACACAAAGAATGCTGTATATTAAACACTACATGTTCAGAGATGATTGGTGACACAGTCTCAGGTTTCAAATTTCAGAGAGTCCGCTGGATGTTTATGAACAAATACAATGCATTGAAAAATTTCCTTAGCTTGGAAGTTAGAAAATGCCAACCAACTCCTCCCCTGATTCGCCCCATTTTGTTGAATCTGTGAAAAAGAACTAGCCAACACTAGGCCAGTCTGCATCAGAAGTAGAACTGGCAACCAATTCAAATAGTTTTAGTCAATCAATCATACGAGTTTTAGTTGTTTGAATAAGTTTGCATACAAATAAAAACTAGTTTAAAAGGCCAACTTCCATTGGTTTTTAGAGATGATGCACATGTGGGTCATAGGAAGCATCATCTCCTTGTGAGGCAGGGGAGGGGGAGTGAAAATCCCTTCTAGTTTGGCAGTTGCAATCTGCAATTTTTATTCAAAATAGCATATGGAATACCTTTCCAATTTAAATGCGTAAAATATTGATTCATCTAAAGGTGGCAGTCCTAATCAACTAAGAAACTACCTTCATTTATTTAAGACATCCAAGCTGTCCTTCAGCAAAATCTTTCAGGGTGACATACAATCATAACTATAACAATAAATGCAACATTGGTATCACAGAACAAAACAAAAGGTCATAAACAGTGAAGATTAAAACCCACTTACACACTGTGACATGCCTAGGCAAATAAAAATGTATTTTCCTATAAAATACTAACATGTATTTTCTCTTCTCTCAAATCAAATATTACACAGCTACCAAATCATATCATCTTGAATATGAAACAAACAAAA
The DNA here is from genome assembly GCF_035046505.1 of Tiliqua scincoides. Taxonomy (NCBI): domain Eukaryota; kingdom Metazoa; phylum Chordata; class Lepidosauria; order Squamata; family Scincidae; genus Tiliqua; species Tiliqua scincoides. Next base: position 161,432,095 of record NC_089823.1, on the reverse strand, counting down.
AAGGAACAATTATAAGAAGGGAAAAAAACACAAAGAATACATATTCATCTCTAAAAATCCTGTTTCATATTCTCTGTACTTTCATCATTTCCATCAAGAATCCAGCAAACACAAAAATATCAAGTGCCTGGTCAAAGAAGTAGGACACACAGAAAGCCCAATCCTAAACTGTGGTGGCGCAGCGGGACCACATGGCCTCTGCTGCATTTAATGCAGCTTTGGAGCAGGCTGAAGGTCTCCTCGGGTAAGGGGAAATTTTTCCCCTTTTCCCACATAATGATCCAGCCTGTCCTGTGGGCTACTCTGATCACCAGCTATACAGCTGGTGGAAATTCAAGTGGCCTTCTGTAATATTGGAAGGTCAGGGGCAGGGGTTAGGATACAGCAGAGGAGGCTTCCACCAATCTTGCCCCCTCCTGGACCTGATCCAACCCATTCTGCCTTCACCCTGCCCTGAAACACCCCCTCCCCGCTACCCACACCACTCTGCTGCCTGGTGTAATCCTTACCATTGCTGGCAGCCATCAGACTGGATGCAGTATTAGCAAGGTGACCCAGGCCTCCTTGCCAGTGCTGCCTGCTCTCCAGGTGGCGTAACCTGCGTTCAGCAAATTTATGACACCCCCATCACACTGCAGAGGCTGTTATACCAGCAGATCACCAATTTAGGATTGGACTCCAAAAAGTTTAATTGTCTAGCTTTTAGGGTTGCCTGCTACTTACACTTTTTAAATCAGAATGAGAAACAGGATATCCTACTGCCAGGGTTGGGTACCAATATCATCAAATGATCATTTCCATGTGCAATGAATCAAAAACCAGGCATAACTTTCATATGACCTCTCCTGCAATGCTTTTCAACGGTTCACACATTCAGCTGGCACTCAAATGTATAACAATCAAATGATGTACATGCTGTGTACTGTGCAGGGCCTAGAGACCATTTGTTTGCTAAAATTTTGCTCCAGTGGAAATTACCTTCAGAAACACTGTTCCTACATTTCATAGTTAGGTTCAAGTCATAATTTTAGACAAGACAAAAATCAATGGCAAAAAGACAGCAAGAAAGTGGATTATACTAACCTTGTCACAATTGTCCAGTGCAGATTTTTTCAGTTCTTCTATCTCTTTGTCTTTTTGTCTATTGCTCGAAACTAGAGAGCTCAGCTGAATTTCTAAAGCCACTACTAGCTGATCTCTCTCAGCACGCCATTTTTGAAGGTCAATATCTTTTTGTGCCACAAGTTTTTCCTTATGAGAAGACAAGGAATTAAAAAAGCGATTAAGAAAACTTGCAATCCTCCTTTAAGATATGAATTACATGCTGCTTCCTTCCTGTGTAGCCTAAACTACAAGGTAAATTATTTTTGTATTTCTACCATTTTTTAAAATTATATACCACTTTGTGTACTTCAGCAGAAAAAGCAGATGTGTCCCAATTAACAACAAGTACTATTTCCTGACTCCATCAGCCTGTGCAGGTGCAGCACTGAATTTCAAAAAAGAAACATACCATAGATACTCGCCTACAGTAAGTTAAATTTTTGCCAAGTAATCAAGCTCCAATTCTCACTTCGCCTTATCTCCGCGTCAATCAGAGGGCAAAGCCTTTCAACTCTGAACAGTTTCCTTTCTCAAGCAGCAGACAGGCGCCAACTTTCTCAAGCAGCAGGCAGGCACAGCTCCTTAGAAGCAATTGGTTAACCTTTTATTCTCCTTCTGCTGCAGCCTGGTTCTGTAAGTAGGGCAGCTTCTGTGTTTTTATTTCCTCAGAGCAAGGGCAGGATGTAAGTGTAACAGACCAAGACTGACTAAACCACCAAGAAAGGAGGGCATCAAGAAGGCATTTTACACTACAAACTAGTAGAAATGAGCTGGATGTCATCGAGAACCTCTCAAGAAGCTCTTAGTTTACAAGATTAACAGCCCAATCCTAATGGACAACCCAGCTGGCAGAACGAATGTTCCACTAATGTGTACTGCTAGTGCACTGGTGGAAAGGTCAGAACCTTTCTGCCTGCATTGTCCCAATATTGGCCATCCGCTGAAGCAGGTAAGCCAGTGCGGGTGGGGATGGGGGCAGGATGGAATGACACAGGGAAGAATGGTGGCATGGAGGCTGTGGGGGAAGACCCAGTGGCAATGGCACATGTCAGATCCTATCCTCTATTTCCACAGCCTCCTCCCTTCCCTCAAACTTGCACCAGCTAAAGAGCTGGTGCAGGTCCAAGGAGAGTCATTGTGGGGCTGGAGAGTTCCTCCTGAAGCCTCCCACTACCCCTCCCCCCGCTGGATACAGCACGCAGCTTTTCAGCACGGCTGTACCAGTGGGGACAACGATGATAGGATTGGGACACAGGACTGCAAGCCTATATATGCTTTCCTGGGAGTAAGTCTAATTGTACCCAATGGGACTTTATGCACAAGATTAAACTTTTAGCTGCCTTATAGTTTCAGTCTGTTACTGAGCTATACAAGTCAGAGCTGCTGGTTTACTACTTACGGCTTCTGCTAGCTGCCTTGCATGGTGTTCTCGATCTTCAGCAAACCTTTTCATCTCTCTGTTTCGATGAATCTCTGCTTCTTTCACCTGACTAATGAGGCTCATTTTTTCTGCCTGAAACTTTTTGCGATCCATTTTGTGTTGTTCTTCACATTCCTGTTTGAAAATAATCAAATCTGAGCCCAACTATTCTAAGGGAATTGGGAAGGATCTCCAAAAGGTCAAATTTTAATTGGCATATACTAAGGCCACCATAAAAGTGTCAGTCTACCAAAATATTCCTTAGTTATCTGCTGAGCACGTGTACTTCTATTCTTCTCTGTGCCTTTCAAAAATTCCTAAAATCGGTTTATACTGATTTATGACAGTTGGCTATAACTAATACAATGCAAGCACGAGTCTCCAATAATTTACTTCATATATTCTTTGAAGGCAAGTGGCAGGAACCTGAACATTACCTCTAGTTTCTCTTGCAATCTTTTTAATTCATCACTTGGCAACTCTTCGCTTCTAAATTCTACGTTAATGCTTGGTGGCCCAAAATCACTCTTCTGCTTTTCTAATTCATAGCATCTTTTCTTCCATTCCTCAAGTTCTAAAATGAGGAAAAATAAGTGCATCAATAAGCATTCAAGTCACTGTACTGAATTCTTTTATTGGCTAGCACAAGTTGAATTGACTGGAATTCAACCAATGCACCAGTCACATTGATGAAGTCTTTCAAATGGTCTTTTGATCAAAATTTCAGTAGGATCGTTACTTTTTTTCTTTTTATTATAACAAAAATGGGTGGGAAACCATAGCCGTCCTTCCTACCTTACCTGCCGCAAACCTTTCAGTCTCTTCGAACTTGGCCTCAAGCAATTGATCTTGTTCTGCTTGAGTCTTTTCTTGTTCCTCCAAAGTCAACTTCATGTCTTCAATGATTTTCTCTTTGGAACAAAGATCTAAAGAGTTTAAAGCAAGACTAAATGTTTTAACAGAAGGCAGTTCCAATAGTATCTTCTCTTATATTACCTCTGTACTAGGGTAGCTCTTCCCCCTCCCAAGCAAAGCCTTTGTTTGCGAAGGACTACAACCTGTGGATTTGCTTTGATATATTACATTTACTTACATTATATTACATTCTGCTTTGTTTACCTCAGGCACGGAATGAGGCAAAGTGGAATATGTTGAACATCTAGTAGTCAAAAGGATTGATTTCCGCAACATTCACATTATACCTGCTCTTATTTTAAGTTTTAGATTACAGAACACAAAGCAATCAACTGGCACAAATTTTTAATAGTACACCAATAACTTATAGACATGAGTCAGAGTGTTTCTTTGTCCCTTATCAACTATGACAACCAGTCACTTCTGCATTTCCATAAATGCCTTAACTATTTCTTTAAAGCACCTTCCATTTTAAAATTGTTAAAACAGATATCCCAGTATTTTGTTTATATAAGGAAAACCTTTCAAACAGCAGCTGTCAAGTCTGTACTGTCAGGAAAATTCTATTTGAGGCTTATTAAAATGGACTTTTTCAAGTTTCTAAGTTGCAGAAATGGGAAAGGGGAAAAATACCTGCTCTGCTGCCTGAGAGGGCTTTTTTGAACAGCAAATCAACATTTTCTTTGGTGAGTCATTTAGCATTTGGGCCCTTTTTCAAAAGACCAAGATTCTTAACAGTTTCTCCCACCCACCCAGTTTGATCACCAGTTTAGTTTCAGGTGTTGATGTGTGTTGCCTGCTATCCTTCCTGCGACTTTACAGTATCCCGTCCCCTGCAACCACCAGAAAGGGGTACTAGACCTAATCCAATATAGAGCTCTCTAACAGAAGTTCATCCTGGCTTATTCCAGGCTAGGGGTCTCTAAACTTTTTGGCCAAAGGGCCACAACAAATATCTGGCAGTGTCAAGGGCCAGGGAAAAAAAATTAAATATAAAATTTAAATAAATACATTAGAGATGGAACTTAGATGAATGAATAAGTGAATGGGCTCAAATTTCCAGGATTTCACCAAGCACCAACATACAACACAGAAATAAAGTACACACTTAAATGGACCCCTACACCCACACCCCACAAGCACAGCTCTGGCCATGTTTGGTCAATTGTGCCAGAGGCTCTCAGGGGACCATAGACTAGCCACAGGCCGGATCGAGACTTGCCATGGGCTGCATCTGGCTCCTGGGCTGGGGTTTGGAGATCTCTGCTCTAGGCCCTGGAAATCTTTCAGTTTCTCCTTTCATCAAGTGTGCCTTAATTGGTGAACCCTTTAAAAAAGTGTTACTCAACGTTTGTCCTCTGATGTACCACTTCACATGGTCCACCTATTTGAAGTACCACCGGAAGTAACTGGTGATTACATCATCACCAGTTACTGCTGGGATGGGAGTCCAGATGTGACACAATCAACACCAGTAAGAGGCATGGTGGGCAGAAGGGCTTTTTTGAGTGCAGAAAAGCATACTTTAGAGCTCTGCCTGACAAGTCGGGCATCCTGCTGCTGTTTGTTGTGTCACGTTCCTGGTCTCACTGCCAGGCAGCAGGGGTCCAGGGATCACATGAGTACCACTAGACACCACCTCTCAAGTCCCACTGGTGGTACCCGTACCACTGGTTGAGAAACACCACTTTAGAAGATTGATTGAGACACACAGTCTAAAATATATCAAAATTCCAAACATGTTAATACATGTAATATTTTAGAACAGTTCACATCAGCAGGATTACTGCATGCCAAAAAACCCATCCCCAGCATGACAGAGCTTTCTGCTCCTCAGATAGATGGTAAAGATATCAGGCTATCTCCCCGAAACCTCAGGCTGGCCAGTCACAACTGCCCATAAATCTGGGCACAAAGCCTGTTGGGGCAACGGAATGCAGAAGCAACTGGCCTGTGTGAGGTTTAGGGGAGATCAACGAAGATATTAGGCTGCTCCACAAACCAGTAAACTCCATTCATGCGAGGGAGTGATTTTCATGGGCGCTGGATCTGGCCTGTGGGCTGGGGTTTGCCCTCCGCTATTCTATACTGCTTCAATAAGAAGAGAGACCACTCTGGCTTACATACCCTTACATGCTCTCTGGAATTGCTTGGAAACATCTTCCAGTTTCTTATTCAGTTCTTCCTAATTTGGGCAGAAAAAGAAATGATACATATTTCACAAGAACTATAAGGTAAGATCTACCTTATTCACTGACCAAACGCTTAAAGTCTCATAACACAGTTAGCAATTAAGCAAGACATTCTTGAGTAGCTGGTAGCCCTCTTTTGAACGTACTTCTGAGCTCTTGTTACCTCATAAAGAGGGAGCAAAAGGACCTGTGACTGTTAAGCCAGAGAGGCAAGGCCGGTCTGGGCATGAGAGCCCTCTGTGTGAATAGCATGTGACCTGTCAGACCCTGCCTCCTGGAGACACAGGGGCAAATCTACTCCCAGGAATGGTGAAAGAAAAGGAGAAACAATTTATGGCATAATGCAATGCAATGACAGTTGGTTTGTGTGTTCTGGAAAAGAGAAACATTAAATTTAAATGACCATTTAAATTTAAAAAAATAAACAAAATAGCCTTCTGTTGCTAATCGTACAGAGATCCAAACATCACACAAGCAGTTCTTGATCATTTCCAGTCTTATTAGATCTATCAGAGAGATTATACAAAACCTTTGGAACAGTTTAATAATAAATTCATAATACAGGTGGAGCCCATTTATGTGCATGAGTTCCGTTCCTCGACCTGGCGCAATTAAGAAAAAATGCGTTGTACTAAATTCCATAGAGTTACGCAAATACACTGCAGCCTGACACTTGGGGCTGGAAGGAAACTAAGACAGCGGTTCTCAATTGCCTCCCCCTCCTCTGCTCCGTACTCAGCCCTCCCTGTTGCCAGCTGTCCCTGCTTCTTTCACAGGTGGGATGCTGAGCTTTTAAGAGTCCAGTTCTATGCATTTCTACTCAGAAGTAAGCCCCATTATAGTCAATGGGGCTTACTCCCAGGAAAGTGTGGATCGGATTATAGCCTAAATCTCATGCTTTGCTTGCTAGACTTGCTTGCTGGGCTGTTTTGTTTGCGTAGGCTGGAGCACCATCTCAGTCTGAAGAGGGGGGAATTCGGCAAACACTCCCTGGGTTTTTTAAAGCAATTCCCTCTATTGCTACCGCACCTGCCCCTGTGAGCGAACTCTACTTTGCTGCACATGTTCTGGCTACAGAGGTTTTGGGGCCCCCCCTTCCCCTCCTCAGCCTCTTTGCTGGTTCAGGGGCTCCAGGAGTGTTACTGTTCCTTCGCAAGAGTAACCTCTTCCATGGCTCCGGGGCTATTTTCCTGCCTGTTCGAGGAGCCTTTTTGCAGTGTTTTGGGCTGCCTTGAAACAGAGAGAGACGCCAGCGCAGGGTAAAGGAGACAAAGGTGTGTGAGACTTTCAATTCCCCCCACCCGAGACAAATCCGCAGATTAAAACATCTGTGGATAAATAGGTTGCAACTGTAAATTCAGTAATAAATTCTTTAACAAAAAAAGTTTTGTTTTACATAGTACTACTGAGTACTTCTTATAGAGAGTACTCAGAGTGTTCCACCGACATCTCTAATTTTTAGAAGGGCAGTATTATGAACTCCATATTGCAGAAAAGCCGCCTAAGCAATTTATAGCTACTGTGAAATTATTTCTAAACCATTGCTCAAGGAGAAAAAAAATCTGCAACAAATAAAAATACAATACATATACAACTTGAGGGGAGTGTGGTGAGGGAAGGAGAAGACTTCTTAACTCACGATCTTAAACATTATGCTAAATCAGCTTTTTTAGTTATTTTGAAAGCTACCTAAGCCGAAAGCTGAGATAGAACAAAAATTAAGTTACCTTATTAAATTGCTCGATTGTTCTCTGTTTGATGTCTAGCTCCTCAGTGAGTTGGTTTTTAGCCTTTTCAAGGTCATTAACTTTATTCCGTAGCATTTTCTCTTCAGTACGCATGGTACACACCTAGAAAAGTTGGCCATAGCATAAAATGGAATTACACAATGCTTTATTGTAGTTTCTATGAAGCATGTTAAGCATCATGTTTACATCATGCATTTGAAATCAGCCTCATGACTCAGGTTCAGCTAATTTTGGGTTGCAATGCAATCTGCTGTGAAAAGGGACAGGTAGATAAGAGCACACAGAGTTATTAGTAGACAGATGTTTATATGTGCCAGCACATTTGAATTTGTCTTGTATCAATAAAACTTGCCTTCCCCCTCCCACTCCAGCACCTGCTAGGTCTTTAAGATGGCTTAAAATGTGCTTGAATGTAGTTTTTTTAGCCTCAGTGGTAGCAGGAACTTTCATACATAGTTCTTCCACCTAGAACAAAGCAAAGGACTTTTTTGCCCCATTCAGTGTCTACTATGGAGGGTAACATTGGTGGGCCAGGACCCTCTGACAACGTCTTCTATTGATGCCTCAATGATTGTGAGACAAACAGCAAGCCCCCCACCTCCAGACCAAATCAGGAGCAGATAACAGTCAGGAGGTGGTCGAGGCTGCTCTTGCCATAGTTTTTCCCACAGGTAGCTTCCTTAAAGGGACAATGGCATCATCTGCCATTGTATGTATGATATTATACATACATAGGTCAAATAGCTCAGTTTTTATGCAAGTGCATATATGAACAGAAATACAGGTGAGACCTCAGAGTCCACCCTTTCAATATTCACTGATTTGACTTGCCACTAATACTGGGGTCCACCTTTAAATGTCTTGTAACAAGGAAAAAAAAACACCGAAATACCATTTCCTACCTTCACACTGTTAACCCATTTTTGCCCGGTCCACAGGTGTACATGTTTGGCCCCTGTTGTGTATATGCTACATTGAGCAGAAATGATTTAAACCTCTCCACTTGCAAGCTTCTCAGGGTAAAAGATAGCTTTAAAGAACCACTTCTGGGTTTCCTGCTCCTTTATTGGCATCCCAGAATACATTGGTATAGGTGCAATACTGCATTCAGCCACTAGATGTGTGAATAATGGAATCTAATAAAATTATTCACCCCATCTAGTGGCTGAATGTGGTATAGCATTTATACCTTGTTACAAGTCATTGATAGGTAGACCCCAGTATCCATTAATTTTGGTATCCACTAAGGGTTCTGGAACAGAACCCCAGTGGATACAGAGGTCCCACCTGTAGGAAATATCTGAGACCAAGAAATTTGAGAATAGGTGTTCAAATGGACCACTGAATATGGAGCCATAAAATATGTGTAGGAAAAGAAACTGGTTAACACACACCAGCTGGAACAGGTAAATGAAACTGTGCCTCGCTTTACAATATATACATTACAGGGGAAAATGAAACACAGTCCACTGAAATACCAGCAGACCCACAAAATGACTAAGTCAGGTGTGTAATCCAGCTTTTGAATTTTGGTATGCTGATTTTGGTATGCTGATCTGTCCAGTTTCACTAGTGTTCTTCAACATTTTACAGCACTTCATATCCCATTTCCAGCAATGACTATCCAAATGAGGTGTGGGGAGGGGAGAACAGAGGAGCTACACACTGTAGAAAGATTCTTTCCCCAACCGCTCTTCTTACAAACCTGTCTCTGAACTTGTTCAATCTGTTTTTTGGTATCTGCCAGCTTCTCTTTCAGATCGGCATATTCTTCATCTTTCCGATGGAGTTCTATTTGCAGACGGGAGGCAAGAGCCTTGCTATCCAAGAGGTCTTTATTCAACCTGGAAGGGAAAAGAGAAGCATTAAAGAAATATCCCCAGGCGTCCAAGGGCTAAACAGAACAGACCTAGGGCTCTCAGGTATTTTTCTATTGCCACTTGTCATTGTAGACTTTTCAGCTCAATCCCTACTTCTTACCCAGCAAGTGCTCTACTGATGTCTTCCCAGAATTTGCCCTTCAGAAAGAGCAAGCACCAGTCACAATCATCCATGACAAGTGGTTTAAGAGCAGGCTGATATAACTTGGTAGGAACACACATCAGTCCTGCCAACTCACTGGCACCATTAGGACCCCACCCAAATGTTAAACTTCGGTTCTCCATCAGGGCACAGAACAATGGTCGTCTCACTACCAAGTGGCTGCATTTTCCGCACCTCAGACACCATGAGTAGTGGACAACTAAGAACACAAAACAAGCCCTGCTCAGGTGAACAATGTACACACATGAACTTGGCCAAGATCATGGCTCTTCCTCCTTACATAGAATCTGCACCTTGCAATTTGTCCTCTTCAAAAGAAGTGGAGCAACAAGTCCATGTGAATTCGCAATTCCCACCACACACAGAAAGCTATAGTGACTGCTGGTGTGAGCAGGAATTTTTTGTTTTTAAATATCAAAGCTAACTGGCTTATCAATGGAACATTTCCAAACACACCACAGAGCTGAAAGAAGCACAGGATAGCAGAATTCTGGATTCATATACACAACAACATAGCTACAAGATGATCACATCAGTGAAATGTATTGCACAAAATGCAGTTAGACAATAAGAATGCACCTTGGCCAGATGTCAACTCAAGCAGAGCCAGATTTGATCCTTGTTTATAAATAGTATTCTAGCTCATGAGTTCTACATGCAATAGAGTTCCTGTCCTGTTCCATGAGCTACTTGCTCATAACATTACATTCAGAACACTTGGGAGAGAAAAAAGCAATCAATACCCAATGAAATGCTCAAAATACCAAATTTAACTATTTTTTGAAAATCTAATCCTTGAAGAATCTTTAAAAATGTAATCTAATCCCAAGTGCATTTACTGAGAAGTTTTCAGCGGAGACCATTCCCAAAAAAAGTGAGGATAGGATTACTGCCTTAGGGCACAATCCTGAGATTGCACTGGGCTGGCAATAAGTACCTTATGCTGACCTGGAAGTGTCGCAAACATGCCATAAAGCACAATTGCGCCTCCTCTGAAGTCAACCAAGCTGGCGCACACAGGTGTGCCAGCCCACAGAGGCCAGATCCAGCCTCTGAGGTGACAGGGGCAAGTTTGCACCAGCCGAACTTGGCAGGCATGGGGGTCTTGGGGGGGCATGGGGAGGGAAGGGAGGAGGCATTCCAGGGTGGGGCGAGGGCAGGTGGTCCCATGGGCTGGTGGCGGGAGAGCAGGGGTGGGGCCAGGATCTGGCACCTATGCCGAATCCTGAGTTCCTGGGCAGCCTGGCACAACTCCAGGCTGCTTCAAGTAGCCCCATTGGGGCTGCTGCGGCTTTGCCCGGGGTAAGGGGAAGCAATTTCCCTTGCCCCAGGCAGTGTTGCTTTGGGCCCCAACCTCACGCTGGATATGAGGCAGACCAGCGCAAGTTAGGATTGGGCTGCCTGTATCTTAAAGGGCTGAAAGCTACCACTTTCTCATTGCTTTCAAATGTGCTACTCCCAAACTCTTGCAAACCTAACTGTAAAGGGCTCAGAGAATAGCCCAAAGACACATAGCACAGCTATGAAATAGAATAAAAATAACTGTTTCTCTGCTCAGATGCAAGAGAAGATGCAAACAAGCAATAACATCATAAGCTACTCACTCTTGAGTACCATGAAAGCCACTGCATGTTTCTTTACAGCCACTGTATAACCATACAGAAATCTGAGCTTGAAGTTATGGCTATTTCTTTACAATATTGAAGGGCAGCAAAAAGGTACTTACTGCTCCAGAGTTTGCTTTGTTTCTTCTCTTCCCACATCTTGAAGTCTGATTGTTTCCAAGTTGCTCTTGAGCTCTAAAACTTGCTCCTTCAGTTGCAGTTCCTGATCATATAACTTTTTAGTTTCGGATTCTGAAATGTTGAGTTTCCCCTGCATGTCTTTTAGCTTTTTTTCCAGGACTAAAATGGCAGATTCTTTGTCTTCTAGTGTTTGTTCTAAACAGGCTATTTTACTCTCTTTCAGCCTACACTCTTCCAAGAGGCCATCCATTTGCCCCACATAGCCAAGGGCTTTATTTTCAGCATCTTTACATTTTTCAGAATAAAGAGTGTTTTCCTGTTGTAGGTTCCTTAACTGGCAAAGGAGGCCTTCCTTTTCCTGCAAGGATGTGTCCACCTGATTCATAGTTTCACTTAGCTTCAACTTTAGCTGATGCATCTCTTCTTCAGCAGCCAACATCCTCCTTTGCAATTGCTCAGCTTGGTGCCGAAGGTCTTCAATCAAGTTGCTCTTTTGAACAGATGCATGAATGATTTGCTTGCTCACTTCCCAGATGTTTTCAATACTACCATGAAATGAGTTCTTTTGACCAACATTCACAGGAGTTTGGTCGAGTCTCTCATTGGGAAATTCTAGCATCTCCTTGGGAAGCCCCAGCACCTCCTTTCCACATGCCAAGTCAACATCTACATTAGGGCGCTGTAAGGCTAACCTGTGTAGCTCACCTATTTTCATCTCAACTGCTTTTACCTTAAATTTTTCTTCTGCATTAGTTTGATTTGCAGATTCTCTTTCTTTAAGCAGCACCTGAATCTTTTCTTCTTGTCCCTTATTTGTATCTTTCAGAGTAGCCAATTCAGACATGATCTTCCCACAATAAGCCTGCTGCTGCTGGAGTTCCCTGCTCAAGTCAGAAGTTTTTTCTTCTGAAGGCAAACTAATCTCTCCAGATAATCCCTCACTCTCAATTTTCTCTTTTTCCAAATGCCCTCCAAGAGTAGCCAAGTTTGTTTCCAGCTTTCTATTTTCTTCTTCCAGAACTACAATTTCCTTGAAAACATGGGGTTGCATTTCTTCCACTTTCTTTATCTCTATGTTATCTTTACCATTGTTAGTGGGCCCTACAAAAACAAAAGATATGGTCATTTGTATCCAATACTTGTACCAGGCAAAGCCTAGGAGCCTGCAAACCCAAAGAAACTCACATCAAATGAGTTACACTGTTAATCTGTGTCAAGGTCTCTTACGGATAAAGAACTGAAGCAGAATGAGTAGAACTTCATGATTCAAGGAAATTCTTTTAGAAATATTTCCCTGCAAAATAAATGCAAGAAATTCCTCCTTATCACCACATCTCGCTTTTTGTTTTGTCAGGTTGATCCAACTTTGTTTTGTCCTAGATGGATACTACTCTGCTAGCACTTCAGTGTGAGGAGTATAGCAGTCTTATAACTCCAGAGTCTAAACAGAACAGTGCCCAGTTCCAGGAGGAGCGTTTGACCAGTGTCTGTACAGTTCAGCCTTGATCTATTGACTTATAGTTCTTTTTGGCACAACTTATGTTCTGAGGAAAGTTTGGAGTTCTACCATACAGCAATAGAGTGGACTAATCTAGCACTGCTGACCTGGATTCTACACATGCTGCAAATCGAGTACTATTTCAAAAATTTGTTTTTCCACCATTAGAGTTCACAGCAGCTTCTGCAGTTCACCACAGCAAACCCTGCTAACTGGGGAAAGGGGCACCTTTTCATGCGGCACTCCCCTTAGATTTAGTAGGCAGGGAGCAACAGTCTCTCTTAACTCCAGCACATCATCTTTTTCTAGTGGTTCTTTGCTAGCCTCTCTTCTGCATCTTTCAGTTGTTTTGTAGGAAAGCAGTGATTGCTTGTCTCTCTACTTCCTCTGATGGCACCCTCTCTCCTGTCTCAATGCTTTTTGGGGGGGGAAGGGAAGCAATACTTCTTCCAATTTGGAGTAGCACATAGAAACCTTGAAAAGACATAGCTGCCAAGGGGTGTGGGAGAAGAATGTAAACAGATGAACACAAAATCTGTATGTGCAAAATACTTGCTAAAAGCAGTATCTGAGAGCATAAATATGCATTAAGAGCTACTTTAAATTAATTTAAAGTAGTAAAGAGCTACCCAGTAATTTCAGATAGGCAATTGCCTTTTTCTCCCAGTGTCGATATTACATATAGATCCCTGTAAGAACTCACACGTGCCACCCAATATCCCAGGATGTAACCAGAGATGCACCTAAAAAGATGTAATAAAATCCAGACCTCTGATAAAAGAGACCAGTAATTATGTTTGTAGGTTATTTTATCCCTTTTTTCCAATTAAGGGCTTTCTACTAAAGGCCATCTTTCTTTGGAAGGGAGAACAGGAGAAGAGAATGAGGGAAAGAACAGCCTTTATGGGGAAAAATATATATATATATTGTTCTTAATAAGAGGCCCTGCACTGACAGGTCTCCCCAAATGGGCAGTTTTTCTACTGGGAAAAAACAAATGGAGAACCAGTTGTAATTCTGTCTTAAATATTAAACACATTGTTTTTAGTTGTATCTATTGTGCACTGCTTTTGGAAAATTTTATCTAAACATTGAGATAAATTGTTGCAATTAAAGTTGTCTAGGATTAAAAACTGTGTTCTAGTTAAAAACTAGATTTCTCTCCACAGCAACATGTATACCATATCCCCTGCAAGTGTGAAAAATTATATGTAGGCAGCACAAAAAGGAGTGTGAACACAAAAGACACTGTCATCTGCAGCAAGCAGAAAAACCAGCAGTTGTGGAGCACATAAGAACTGGCCACCAGATGAAGTTTGATCAAACATAGGTATTGTCTACAACCAAACAGTATCATACGTGGTTATACAGGGAGGCCATTGAAATCCACAAGCACTTGAAGAATATGAACAGAAGAGAACTTAAGTAGCAGTAATGCTTGGCTCTCTGCTCTCATGAAGGTTAGAATTCAATGTTTTAACGATAAGGAAGAGTTTAGGTAGGAAGGATGATCATATCCTTTAAATCTCCAAAGAACACAGAGGTGATTAGCGAGTTGACAGGTGTGATTGTTTACATCTAAGATACCACGCACATAAGATACCACACAAGAAAAAGCAGAACAAACAACAAGCTGAACAAAAGCTGAATAAATAAAACAAAGTTTATTTTGACTTTTAAAATAAAATCAAGAGAGAAGAGTCATGCAAAAGGCATGAATTTGCTTTAATGGTCAACTTTCCATGTCTACACTGAGTTTTTGCCTTCACTCCAAAATACATGCTCTCATTTCAGGAGTCTTTCTGCAAGCATGAACAGGAAGAGATACCTTGCTTTGCAGGTGGGCCTCCTTCCTGCTCCTCAATTTCTAGACATCGTTTTCTCCCATTTTGCTCCATAGATTCCTTAGACTGGGTGCAACTTGTTTTCTTGTTCTCACGTTCCATTTCTTGCTTAATAGTTGCAATTGTGGCCTCCTAAATTAAAAATAGGGCAGTCAATTCTATTAATATCTGCACCCCTTACGTTCAGTGGCATCGCTAGAGGGCTGCAGGCCACACCAGGTGATGCACATAGCAGAGGGAGACACCACTACTGGCCAAAATTTTTTCAATCTTGATACTTTTGAATAATACCATCATGTTTTATCATTTGATGTGCAATTTCATACAGAATGCAGTTAAACCACATTGAAATATTATTATATCAAAGTTACAGCCAAAAAACTAGCGGGGATGGGGCAATGGTACATCCTCATGCCCACTGTCTGGGGTGTTGTCCCACTAAGTGCATGGAAGAAGGTCCATCATGGAGGTGATGTGCTGGCCTCCCAAACTGGGTGAAGCAAACCCTAGCGATAACACTGCAAATTCAGTTATCCATTTGTCAAGACTATTCACACTGCTTAGATAGGCCAACTTTAGTTAGTTCATCCCTTTCGTCAAGGATGCCAACACAATTTGCTTGGCCTAGAATACCAATTTTGACATGTAGATGTACAAATGAGATGCTGAGCTGTTAGAAATCTAGCTACCACTTCTCTCAGATTTGGCAAGAATTTTTGTTCCTTCATTTCCTTCCAGGTTCCTGTTTCCTCACAATGCAGGCTTAAACAAAGGAAGAAAGTCCAAGCTCTCCAACTTCCTTACCTGACGTCCTACCCCTGGTCTCTTACAATACGTTCCACATAATAGGTTGTAATATACCTTGCCATGGGTGCCTTCAGGCAGCAAACGGCCAAAGCATGTCCCTTGCATAGCAGCCATGTTTTCCAAACAAACATTTTCATTGGCCTTCAAGGGACAGGTTTGAATTTTTAGGATGAAGAACAAATTTTTCATTCATTCATAAGGCATCAATTATAAAAGTATAAGTATACAGTAATATTTTGTAGAACTTTCTCTTTTGGCGTAAGTTGAACTGAACTCTTTGAGGCCAACTTCCAACAACCAAAAATTGGAACCTTCTCCGTGTGTTTCTTCTCCCATCTGCTCCTACACCTGCCTGCTTTGAAGTGGGCGGTGGTTCGCCCCCTCCTGAAGAAGCCCTCCCTGGATTCTACTGCGCTGAATAACTACCGGCCAGTCTCCAACATCCCGTTTCTGGGCAAGGTAATCGAGCGGGTGGTGGCGGCCCAACTCCAGAGGGTCTTGGATGAAGCGGATTATCTGAACCCTTTTCAATCTGGTTTCAGGTCGGGCTTTGGGACGGAAACTGCCTTGGTCGCCTTGGTGGATGACCTACGCTGGGGACTGGACAGGGGGAGTGCATCCCTGTTGGTCCTGCTGGACCTCTCGGCGGCTTTCGATACTGACCCTCCAAGTAGGTATCTTGGCTGGTGTGCCAGCTGCGGCCGTACTTGGATCGTGCAGACCTGGCCACGGTGATCCATGCTACGGTGACATCGAGGCTAGATTATTGTAACATGCTTTATGTGGGGCTGCTCCTGAAGACGGTTCGGAAACTGCAATTAGTGCAGAATGCGGCGGCCCATGTGGTCACTGGAGCTAGGCGGTTTGACTCTGTCAGTCCGCTTCTCCGGGGGCTACATTGGCTGCCCATTCGTTTCCGGGCCCAATTCAAGGTGCTGGTCTTGACCTTTAAAGCCCTATACTGCTCTGGGCCAGGCTATCTTAGAGATCGCCTACTCCCGCACAATCCGGCTCGTCCTCTCAGGTCATCACAGAAGGCCTTTTTACATGTGCCGCCACCTAAAGAGGTTCGTGGGGCAGCGGCAAGAAATAGGGCCTTCTCAGTAGTGGCACCAATGTTATGGAACTCCCTTCCCCTTGACTTGAGAATGGCTCCCTCCCTCGAGACCTTTCGGCGAGGCCTGAAGACCTTGTTGTTTACACAAGCCTTCTGACTCTATGGCCTTTTTAACAACTTTTATACATCTTTTAGTTTTTTATAGGTGTGATTCCCCCTTGAACTGCTGTTTTATGCTCTTTTTATTCTGACTTTTATCTGATTACTGTTTTTATGGTTTCTCTTAATGTGTTTTTAATATGTTTTTATCTGTTAAATTATGTTTTAATCTGTTTTTTTTTTGTTTTTTTAATATGTTGTAAGCCGCCCTGGGTCCCTTTGGGGAGAAGGGCGGGATAAAAATAAAGTTTATTATTATTTATTACACTGCATTTTTTCCATATATGTCCTTATAAAATAAGTACACTAGTAGAAGTTCTAGTGGAATCTGTGGGGTTTATTTCAGGAGCAATCATGTCACACTCACTATAAGGCTGCAGCAACTCACTGCATTTCCAATTTTCTTTGATCTTCTCTTTTAAAATTAAACTCTTTCCTCCAACCCTAGACCAGCTTTCCAGTGCTAGAAATGGATTGTGCTACTCAGAGTGAAAAACGGTCCTCCTCCTGCCTGGCTCCACCTATCCTGAATAAGAAAGGAGTGTTCTAAGCACTGTGAAGCTTCTACAAGAATCAAGTTTTTCTTTAACCCCTATATTCACCCAAAGCAGCAAGTGTTCACGGTAAGAGAATGGAACAAGACATGCACCTGCTGTTGTCTTAAATGTGTCTAATTTTTTGTGGTGGTGCCCCTTCTTTCTTTTGAGAAGATTAACACTGCGTATCTGAGCAACAGCCTACATTCAGATGCCTTCCTTCTGGCCATAACTACGTTTCAGTACTAATCATGCAGTCTTTGGACCCCATTCTAAAATATTTAGCTCCGGAATAAACAGCACATTAGTTCAAGACTGCTACACAGGTATTCAGGTACAGCTCCTACTGTCAAGATTAACAAGAGAAAAATTCACACACTTACAGAGTCTTTTATGACACTCTCCAGGTAACTTATCAGATCTTGGAGTCTGTGTATTTCATCATCTTTTTGCTCCACAACTTGCGTTAGCTCTTGAATGCATTTGTTCTGTAGAGCCATTTTCTTCAGAAAAAGGAAAGATATGGTTAACATTAAGATGTATTTAAATTCATGGCAATTCTTAAATTCAAAACTGTGAAATGAATGAGACTTGATCAAGTAGACTATGACATAGTAAATGCTGGTGTTAAAGAAAAACACCACAACAGACATTTACCTCAGTGGCATCTTGAAGAACTTTAGCAGATTCACTCAGTTTATTTTCTTGTATTTTCATCTCTATAATGCAGAGGTTTTTCAAGAGTACATATTAACAGAATATTAATATGTCTTTATATGTTAAAAATACAACACGTACATAGAAAGATCAAATCTGTTGATTTTGGATTGGGGTGGAGGTAGAAGGCTGGCACTTGTGACATGCCATGTTGGGGCTGGCATCCAAAGGGCTACTATAGGTATTCACAATGGCTCATATTTTTTCCAGTGGGATTGTTTTACTTCCCCCACCACCACCACAAACTACACTTTCTCAAACTGCTTTTTGAAAGCTTTTCAAATTTCAAAAGCAGCTTGCTCAATGAAGAGCAGTCATTCAAGAACTAAGTGAGTCACCTTGGAAGTATGAAATTGGTTGCATGGGTGGATGAGATCTTGGCCCATGATTCTATTTAAATGTTCCCATAATGCTCACCTTTACTTCTGCACAACAACTCCTCCTGAGTTTTGGATAACTCTGCTGTGATTTCAGTCAATTGTTTTTTGAGCCACTCTATGGTGGTTTGAGGATCTTCTAAACCACCGAGCAGCTCAAATATAGTTTCTGCCTTCTGTTTAATATCCGCGACGTTCTGTTGCAGCGACTCTACTATGCAGACAAGATCAGCAGCATTTCCCGATTCTCTAGCTTCACTTCCCTTGTTGCAAGACACAAAATGTAAAGTAAATGTGAAAACTGTCTGTGAGGATCTGCAGAAGCCTCTGCAGTTACTAAGAATGCCAGAGCATCATGCCGGGCCACTATTGATATATCTGGCAATGGAGCAAGGCTATGGGACAGCGCTTAGCCAACCAAGCCTGTTCACACAGCCCAGTAAACTTTGCTTGATGAGACAAGAGCAGTCCTTGAAGTAAAAAGCCACCCTACCTGTGGCCATTTCATAATAGTACAATCAGAAAACTCAGTAGCTCATTACCTTATTAACTTATCCAGAAGTGTGCATTTCAATTTTAAAGGAAGCACTCATTGGAAAGATCCCTGAAGTCTCAAAATGTGAGCAATATGAATATCTTATTATCAAATTTAATGAATAGCAGTAAAATTACCAGTAAGATCTTGATCTAAATGGCCCAAGATCTAGCAAACAAGCTTTCAACCACCACATTCATTTTTTATGCTGTTTAACCCCCCCCCCATCAAGTACCAAAGGTAGCCTTTAGAAATACATCTGTGGCCTCTAGAGGTAGCACAAACTTACCAGAGTTTCATCCTGCTCATTAGACCAAGTCTCTTCTCCATCTTTGCCATTTGTCAGTTGGATACAGTCCTGCACCAGCTCCTTGTAAAGCTGCATGCGTGCCTCACAGTTGTCCTCCATCATTTCTTCCTTGCGGTCAAAATATTCCCTAGGTTCAAGCAGCAGCCATGGAATTATACAGTTTGCTTTCCTCCTGAAGAACCCTCTATACTGTGCTATTTCTGCCAACTGAAGTGCTCTTCTAGGAGAATTGAACCTTATCTTGAAGCATTTCTTTAAAGGGCACAAGGAATTTGCCATAATTTTGGGCACAGGGGTAAGAGAATCTGACTACCTTCTGAAAAGGCCCCAGATATTAATGAACTGTGTTACCCCAAAGAGGCACCTTTTAAAGTGATGTCATCTTATAATTAGCAGGGGTGGTAAATATACTCCATGGTGCCTTTTCCAGTGGCTGTTGGTAGGTGTCTCTCTTGCACCTCCTTTTAGACTTTGAGCCCTCCAAGCACAGGAAACCATTCATTGACATATTTTCTATGTAAACCACCTTGTGAACTCTTCTTTGTTGAAAAGCAGTATAATAAATATCACCCCAGATGAGCTATGTACATAACCAGGGCTTTTTTGCTAACCACCACCACAGGACAGCTTGGCAGTAGTGTCAAACAGGCACATTAAGAATTCAGACACACTAGGTTCCTCTCCCCAATTCCCTCAGCAACCTATATGTCATTCATTCAGTTCTATGTGGATGCCAACCCTGCACAGCAGTAAACATAAACCAACAGCAAACTCACCTGAGATTACTCTCCTTTTTAGCAAGATGCTGAGAGCACTCCTGTACGACTTCTTCACGGATTCTAAGTTCCAACAGTAGTTTATCTTTTCTTTCATCAATCAGCTTGTTTTTCAGGTCCTCTATTATATTCAGCAGCCTCTAAACATGATCACATGGGGTGGTGTCAGTATGCAGAAATCATCAAGTTAGGAGCATTTGGAAGTTCTTTTGTAGGGATTACACCAGAATCTCTGGCTTCTCACAGTTTATCCATAAGAATGAAAAGATGCTATCATGGAATCACAAGGACTAGACTGAAAACATTAAATGGAAATACAGGCAGTACTGGAATTCCATCTCTCATTTAAAAGGCTGGTGATTCCAGACTTATTTTCAATATTCGTGTTATTACATGTAAATAGACAAGACATACTAGACCACTAGCTTACTGACTTGAAGTGAAAAATTCTAGACACAACAGCATGACCTGTCCCTATATGGGTGTAGTGGCCATGTATTGAGAGATTCCCATAGACCAAAACAATCCCTTCCATTTCTTGGGTAGATGGGAGGGGGGAGGAGGCGGCCAGAATACGAGCATGGGAAGCACACAGGGCACTATAACTCAATGCTATAGGTTAGGCTTCACATCAATTGAGGTTCAATCCCCAGCCTTTCAGGCAATTAATGGTTCTCAGGTAGCAAGGCTGGAAGAGGTGCTTGCCTGGGATCCTTGACAGCTGTTGTCAGCCAGGAGTGGCTAGTACAAGACTAGAAGAAACAATACTTTGGCACCATGTAAACTTGCTTCCCATGTCCAACCATTGGTGCCAATACAGTCAGAGTATGTACCCATTTTATCAAAATGTACATTTTCTGCATGGTCATTGCCTTTTGGTTCACCATTTTTTACTATTTTTTAAAAACACATCCTTGAAGACACCTCAGGGCAGTGTAGCTACAAGTAATTCTCTTACCCTGGGAGGTAGGTTTGGCTGATTGCAAGTGACTGATCAAAAGGTCACACAGTAAGTTTCATGAGAAAGCAACAATTAGTTGGCCCGCAGGCTTTCTGCCTCTTGCTGCTAAAGACAAACACAGTTTCTCCTCTAGCAAGGCATACCTGATAGTATTCTTTTCCCATGACTATGTCACTGTCTTCATCCTCCTCACTGATGGCCTCTTCTATCACCTCAGGTTCCTCCTCCTTCCCAAGGGTGGTTTTTGCCATACGGGTTTCTTCATGTACCTCACTGCTGTCAGCTAGCAACTCTTCTTCATCTTCCATCACATCTTCCAGAGTACTTTCCCAGCACAAAGTTGCTCTTTTAACAGGTAAAGACACACCTTCTTCAGTACTAATTTCAGAGTCAGATTTGACTGATATTTGATCAAGCAACTCTTCTTGAGGAGAACTGGAAGAATCAAGGACCATGACCTATTCAGTAAGAAAAGTAATGTCAGATTTGTCCTTGCCAATGGCAGCAACAAGATACATTGTAGCTGGTTAGAACTTCCCACAAAAAGTTATAGTTTTAAGGCAATCCCATGCGAAGAAAAATTCTGTGAAAACTACACTTTTTCCAAGAAAGTCAACATTCTTGCTATATAGCTTAATTTGTCGCGGTTTTAGTATGCAAATCCTCACACTTTGCATACTTGTTGTTTATATGCTTACACACACACAGGATCACAATGAAAAAGAATTGTAACACCAAATGCTGCAACACTGGATTCTTAGACTGATTACATAATGTTGCAATTAGTTTGGGAGAACTGGCAAGCTTTTATTAACTTCTGGGGAAATAATGAATATTTATACAGTCTGGCAAATCCCACAGATGACATCACATATACGTAGTATATGGCTCACAATGAGTTTCATGCGTAGAAGTTATTCTAGTACTTGTTGGAGGGAACCTATGTTTGTCCAAGGGGTTTGTTTGTTTTTAATGTTGTATTTTTTAAAGTGTTTGTAAGCCGCCTTGTGTGCCTGTTGGGCAAAAAGACGGGGTATAAATTAATAATAATAATAATAATAATAATGTTGCAAAACCAGACACACGTTATGCCACATGTAGTAGTCATGTGGTAATTGGAAGGAGCCCGCCCCCCATGCTTTGCCATTCAGTAACTGATATTCAAAGACATACTTCTAAACCTGGATATTAAATATTGTTGTTGAGCTATTTGGAAGACTCAGTCTTTTGTCTAGTTAAGCACTGATCTTTTTAGTAACATCCTTTGAGTAACAGAGATCAAGTTCTAGAAATGCATGCAATGTCCATGGTACGCTTAGCACCATGCAAGATTGGTGTCAGGACAACTGTAGTAGAAACATACACGTATTTGCTCTATATGCAGGACCTTTCCTATTCCCAAACAGTTTGATGGCAGGGTAAATAAGTAAGCTTTCTGCAATAGTTTAAACTCAGCCCCCATGTACATGCTTACTTTTTGAGCAATTGCTGAAAACTTGAGCACATTGAGCGTTTCATCATATGCAGAGGCATTCTGGCTGACATTCACAATCATGCACACCTTCCCTTTACCGCTGAAGAAGCCTTGGAAGAAGTGTGTTAGCTTACTTTCACGAAAAGGTATGTGCTGCTGCAGTCTAGAATGAGACAATGTTACATTTTATCAGTTACAGCTCATTTTGTTTTCAGGCAGATATGAGCAACTACTGCTATTTTGCTCTCCAACACATGACATTCATGCTCAGGCTCTATAATCAGTTTTGACCAAAATGTCAGGAACAATGAGATTATAGGCATTGTAAACACACAAAACAGGGTTGATCCCTTTTTGAGGGATGGAAGGCACTTGGGAGACCACAATGGTGTTTTTAGGATTGACCAAGTGTCTAACAGACAAAGAGCGAAGGCCCAACACCTCAAGGCTAATGCTTCACAAAAAAGGCCAGCTGGAAGGCTTAAGGTTTCCCATGCCCTCCAGAACCTACTTTGACTGCTGGCTGGTCTTTAGGGCATGGATACATTTGCCCAGAATGTGCAAGGAAGTGTTAATATTTCCACTCTCTTTCAACCGCTCTCCTTCATTGTGGGTTCTGGTACAACGCTCCGAGCCAGCCAGGTCACACAGAAATAATCTGGAGGTAGAGAAAGAAACCAAATATAGAGCAAGGATTTTAGGTTGCTATTTGTGAAGTTTTGAAGAATTGACAATGAGCACAGTTCTTTCAAAGCACAATCACTTACTCACTGACTTGCAAGACACGAGTTGCTCCAGAATCAATTTTTAGCATTTTCACAGTGAATATGCTATGGCTGAAAGATAAGACACAAAAAACTAGTCCACTTCCAGCATTGCTATTTTTAAAAATTAGTAAAAACATTACTGCATTCAAGTCCCAACCTTACTTCCAACAAAACTAAAACTTCAAAAGTTTGTTGGAAGTTTGTGTGTTTGTCACCACACCCACACCCCCAATACAGCAATTCCTAAACCATGCACTGCAGCATCTCATGGCGCCACGGCAAATTCACAGGGGTGTCGCAAGATATCCCCAGTGGCCTCTTCTTCCCAGCTCTCCCAGGCACCACTATCTTGGGTCTTGTGCAACCCAAGATGGCGGCACCCAGGACAGCCAGGAAGAAGAGGCCACAGCAAAAGAAGGGCACCATGACCACAGTAAGTTTGGGAAGTACTGTCATAATACCACTGCTGTGGATTTTAGAATATTTCAGGCTCCTTCACTGCCCCACTAACTTAATGCAGAAGACCACAGTGGGTTCTCAAGGAGTTCAAGCAATTAAAAAAACATTCAGATTGATTTGAGTCTGTGGTATATCTTGAGGGATGGGGGGAGTGTGTGGGCATAAGTGTTTCAATCAATTCTAGGGGCACAGTTTTAACAAGTCACTCTCAGAAAATAAAGACAATCATACAAGTTTGCCATTATTCCACATGGAATTCCATGTTAGCTTTATCTAGGAATTACAAGTCACATTCCACCTTAACATGGCCCTATCCCCACCTGACACAACAGATAGCACTCAACTGAAACGTAACAAAACCAAACACAAATTTAAACAGCTACAAAGCAGCGCTGACATGCAACTGCACCAGAGTGTAATTGTCCTAAATTAAAAGCGTGGTGAAATGAAAAAAAGCTCTTCGCCAAAAAAATGCAATAGCAAGGTGCTCGACTGACCTAATGGGGCAGGGACCTGGGTTCTGTAACAAAGTGGCCCTGTCATACACCCCCACCAACCAAACTTCTGAAAGGAAGAAGGGCTTCTGCTGAAGGTTTTTGTGACTTGGTAGCTTCATACTGGGAGCAATGCTGCTCCAAACAACTTGGTCCTAATCTATTTAAGGTTTTTTTTAAAAAGGTAGTAACCAGAACCAATGGGGATGAAACAGAATAGGAGTTGCATGCATCAGAACCTAGGCCCTCGCCAAGGGTCACTCTCTTACCTTCTACTAGAGTTGGCGTTCAGTTTTGTAGAAGCAGAACTCTGATGCCTCAGACCTAGTTTCATGAGCCTGAGAGCTTCTTTAGAATTTGAAACCTGAATCCATTGTAGATCTTTAAGAAATATTAAAGTTATTTTAGTAACAACTGCACATAGTATTTATGACAATACACACAAAAGCAGGAAACTGATAGGAAGAGACTGGTTTAAAAGTATTCTTCAGAGCTGGTTTTTCACCTCAGCCAAGCTGCATCTGTGCTTAATTAAGTGCAGCAACAAACCTTCACACTCCCACATCATGCATTAAAGGATGTCACACTTTATGCTGCCAAAGGTCTGTGCAATAAGGCCTGCTCATGAGAGGACAGGTCATTACAAAGTCAATAATGAAAGAGGGGCGGGAATCATGGTTCTGCAGCCTACTATGTGCTCTACATGACCAGGCCACACATGAACAACCTCTCAGATATTGTGTCTATTTACAGAGCTCTCCTTTGTAGCTTTATCTTTGACAAGCAGATGGGTTTGAATTAAAAAAAAAAAACTTAAGCTCATTCTAGAAGGTCTTCAGTGAAGAGCAAGGGTGGGAGGAAAGAAGTGTTATTGCTTTTCCTAGACTGCAGAAATGCTTTTTGATAGAAGACAGTACATTTGAAGTCTTAAAAACCCTCAATATTTGGAACACAATAATTTTATCCTGCTTAGAAGATTCAGCATAAACCCAAAGATCAAAAGTTGTGGTACAGCATATCAAGGTTATTGTTTATATAAAGGATTTTAAATTGACAGAGCCAAAAAACAGTATTTGAAGAAGGAAAAGATGCATTTGGTGACTGAAGATGATGGCCTAGTCTGCCCTAAGCACTCTCAGGGCAGGCGGGGGAAGAAACAGTGCTTTCCCTTTGCATCACAGGGCTGGGTTTTGTTCAGGGGAAGCTAGCACACATTGAATAAGCTACCATCTTAAGGCTGCTGGAATTGTGGTTGTTCACACCCAGAATGCTCATTACCTTTAACATAGGAACAGCCTTTGACATCCTGGGCAAGGCGCAGCAGCTTTCTTCTCTTGTCATTGGATATAGGGAGCAGCAAGTCATAAATGCACTCATTGTAGATTTCACAAAATGAAACCCAGACAGAGTATTGTGCTCCTTTCGCATTCTCCATGTTCCATTGCTCAGCTTCTTTGAAGGTTTCTGCCAACACTGCTAAAACATTTTGAATTACAAGAACATCCTGATGGAAATGAGTCCTTCTAGACCAGTGGTGCTCACACATTTAGCAACGGGATCCTCCTTTTAGAATGATAATTTGTCAGGACCCACTTGAAGTGATGTCATGACCGAAAGTGACATCAAGCAGGAAAACTTTTTACAATCCTAGGCTGCAATCCTACCCACACTTACCCAGAAGTAAGTCCAATTGACGATCAAGTAAGTCCCATTGTCCCACCTGGAATTAGCTTGCAACCCACCTAGTGGGTCCCTATCCACAGTTTGAGAAACACTATTCTAGACATCACAAATGTAAAACAGTATTGTTTAACAGTATCTTTGCAGTGGGAGATCCAAGTTAAACATGCACACATACCTCAAGATCTCAGAGAAAGTCTGCTTCCAACACTTCTTGTTACATAAATCATTCACATGGAATTTACATAGGCTGGCTTTCATTCCTTCCATATGCAACTTACCTTCAGAATTACTGGCATTTCTGCTGCAATTCCCATTTATACCATTTTGATAATCCACCTGGAAATTAAGACCAGCATATAGTCAAATATTCTGAAATGCAGATTGTCATCCTTTATATTCCAACATTAGAAACTTATGACATGCCAATGAAAGAGTTTCTAAGAGTTTGTAGAGCAAGATAACTCTTACTGTCATCTCCAGAGCCAAAAGTACACATGAAGATGTGTGGCTGCTGCCAAAAAATAGCTGCCCAGTGTCTCTTCTCTCTCCCCCCAAAATATGTGCTAGAACAGAACATGTGACACATTGTCACTTTGTTCAGTTTCCTAAACCTCACTTCACATTACAAAAACACATGGCTATTGATATGCAACTCTTTCCTGTGTGTTATTCCACCTGTTAATACAGTTTAACACATTTCAGTGAAACTCGGGGTCCAATTCTACCCAATTTTCCAGTTTGGAAGCATCTGCAATGCGGCCCCAAGATAAAGGAACAAACCTTCCCTTACCTTGAGGAGACCTGACCGCCTCCCCACCACAGGATGCAGTGCATGCCCCATTGGCACGGTTTCAATAGCACTTATATAGTGCTCTGTTTTTTCCCCCAAAGAAGTACATATATTATTAGGATCAATACAATCAAGATGTAATCTTTCACCGGAATGCAAACTGTCGTTATTCAGAGCTTTCAGACTAGCAAAACAACCAATTTTGCAATGTTGAAAGAAATGTCAACCTTTGCCTTGGCAAAGATCAGCAATCTACACATTCGGGGCGAATTTGTTCATGTTAAAAAAACGCAGTCAAAAGAAAAAATCTTGGAAGTATGTGTGCCTTACTATATTTTAAACATTTCCCCCCTAGATATGA
This sequence comes from Tiliqua scincoides, assembly GCF_035046505.1. Classification (NCBI taxonomy): domain Eukaryota; kingdom Metazoa; phylum Chordata; class Lepidosauria; order Squamata; family Scincidae; genus Tiliqua; species Tiliqua scincoides. The sequence continues at coordinate 161,405,323 of NC_089823.1, read as the reverse complement.
CCTCCATTGGGTAGTTTGCCTTAGGCTGGGTTTAATCACATATCAAGAAACTATGGTTTCACTCATATCCAAATCCAAGCCTGTCCACAATGTAGTTTGCATGTTTGGGGATGACTAACCAGTGTCTGACATGACAACATGAAGTTGATTATAGCACAGCTTGTGCGTTCTATGGTTTTATGTAATGTCTGAATTCACAAGCAATTGACAAACCATCATTGGGACCATTAATTCACCTCAAGAGGCTGCTGCACCATGGAAACAAGAGTAAACTTTATGAACAGTCCTGACAAGAAAGGAATCAGGAGTCAACAAGCAGCTCTAGGCCATGGTTTGCCTACTGCATGTGTAGTAAGTAGCTCAAACGAGGATGTGGGTTCTTAACTACAGTCAGTGTAGAATCATGATTTACAGTATGTCTGAACCCAGCCATAGTAAGCCAAACTGAAGTTCTCTTACATGCCCATATTCTTTTCCAGATTAAAACCTTTACGCCATTTCCATTTCTAAATTGGATCACTATTCATATAGCTATGCAGTATGATTTCCAAGCATAAGCCCAGCAAGTTCTCTGCTCCGTGGAAGTTCTTTATAATAATAATAAATATTTAGTAATAGTATTTTAATAAAATATTTATAATGAAATATTTCAGTAATATTGCCAGTATCACAGGTAAAGACTTTGGACTGTCACCGTTAGCAGGAAGGTTTAGGTTAAAAAAAATTATGATATAATTCATTATATAATTCACTCCTGCAATCCACAGGAGATATTTTTACAAGAAGAAATCAAAAATCATAACACATATAACACTAATAGAAGACACCATACTTGCATAAAGAACAGCAGCAACACAGAACAATCAGAAAAATCATTCTGTAGAACTGCACTGCCCTCTTTCGTACGCACATATATTTTAAGCAATTTAGCCCTGTTGGCCTTCAAAGCCTTTTCTTGACAATGCACCAGTCAAGCTATTAAAAAATGACTTAAGTTTGTTGGTTATTCTATTGACTGCTACAATAAAGGCAAGTCCAACAGTTTTAGGCTTTTTTTTTTAATTTTAAGTTGGTATGTATTTATAAACCGCTTTGAGCTTCTTCACAGCAATTTTTAATTGCTCTTCCTAAATAAAATTATCATACCTCTTTCATGAGACGGAGTAATGAGTTTTTGACAGCCATTTCTTCTCTCACTTCTTCTTTACTCAGCTTTTTATGTTCTCGGCATCTATGGGGCTTGAGATTCATTTCTGGATATAGCTGACCTTGAATGCTTTTAAACAACATGTCCAGTGCCCTTGGGAGAACCCCAATGTTTTCATCTGTGCCTGTCATGTAGAATGCAAGACCCATCAGGACGTTGGGTACCAGGGCAAAAATCAGGAACAGCAAAAATGTTTTTCCTCTCTCAGAAAAAGATGAACTAATCAAATTCTGAATGAGAGTCATCTCTTAAGTACAAAATAAATTCAGAAATCATATCAGTGGCATACCGGGGGGGGGAGAACAGTTTGGCAAAAATGGGTAGAACACCACCTTTAGGTGCGTTTGGGCACCAATTTCTTTAAACTAATCTCTGCACTAAGCCAGTATTGTCATTTCTGGGTTTTTTTTTGGGGGGGGGGGGGAATCCTGAATGAACAAAACTACAGTGCCAGAAACCCTAAGAACACAAACTTCTGCCCCTTCTTCTTACAAGATCACATGGATGGACAGTCATAAAACCTTTTTCTGAAACTTCATCAAGCTGATGTTAAGCAAGTGGGATGACATGCAAGAAGAGCATCAACCGTGTGCATAGAGTTAAGGGGATTCCCTGCATTTGAATCACTATCGGAGACGTACAGGACTGTTTCCAATACACACTAGTTCTAAACCCAATTCCATATCTGCATTCCTTCTGACCTGCACACATATGAAACCTTTATTCAACTGAAGCAGAAGCATCAAAAGGAATACACAGTCTAAAAAAATCAGAATAATTAAATTATAGCCTGCTTAGATATCAAGGGCAGTCTCAGCGGAGAAAGTACAGCTAAAGTTAATATTTTTTTTCAAAGAAAGTTCCACTATACCTTGGTATGTATATGTTTTTCCGGCATTTGTAACACCGTAAGTAAAAACTAGGCGACTGTGGCCCTTCAGGAAGTCCTGCACTGGTTGTTTCACAGTACCTTCAAAGAATTCTTCTTGAGTTGTTTCAGGTCCAAAAACCTAATGAATTAACAAGTGGGATTTTTAAAGGCTTTAAAAACTAAAGTTATGGACAATTATTTTTCTCTTATGTCAAACTCATTCTGAAAAAATAGATTCTCTTAAAAACTCTTCAGATTGCACAAGTACAGGCATGCCCCCATATCTGCAAGGCGTTCCATTCCAGAACCTCTCGTGGATATGGAGGGTGACCCCCTCCCTATGGAAAGAAGGGGAGCTGGGCTCCCCTCGCCTCCAGAGGGTCTTCTGAGCCCTGCAGAGGCTACACATATCTGTCCACGGCCTATGTAAACCTCAGAATGACTTTTTTCTAATAGTCCTAATAGTCATTCTGAGACCCGCAGAGGCATGGGGGGCCCCACCTGCATCCAGAGTTAACTGAAACTGCAGATAGGGGATCCACGGATATAGGGGTCCCCTGTATTTGTTGCTGTTCATCTACAGTACTTCCATACCACTAAAAAGTTGCCAGCAGCTTTAACTTACCTGTGAAAATGTGAATTTCTGCACCACCTGACCCAAATTTTTTTCACTGAGACGAAACACCATGGAGCTTTTGGGAGCTTTTAATACAATACTTGTTGAGTCAAGAACAGAAATACAGTCCTGTAAAAATATAAAGAAATATTTAGCCTAGCAGAGAACACATGTTTAGTGAAACTTGTGTGTACAGGTTGTTTTTTAAAGTTGCACCTGAGAATCACTCTCTTTTTCTGACTGCATAAGTGGTCTAACACGAAGGCAAACGTGAACACGTTCTCTGGATTCCAAGCTGTCTCTCTAAACAGGAAACATGAGCATAAAATAGTTACTGTTCAAGAAACACTTTCATATATCTTGTGGTGTTAATCTCAAGTTTTTGCAGACAAGTTATTTCTTCAGGCACTCTCTCCCACACATATACTGGAGATAACTACACACTTCTCCTGTCATCGCTGCAAGGACTCCAAGAAGGCCTGTTGCCATGTGCAGCAACACTTTGACTTTCATTGCTTTGCTCTTCCAGCTGTTTTCAAGTATAACCACATTGCAAGTTTCATCTATTTTCTTTTATTTCTCTCTATTTAGGTTTTGCACATGTTATATAGTTACCTTTTTGTTGGGCAAAATAAATTTACAAGCTAAATAAGGCTTTCATTCATCCTTTGCCTGTCATCAGGGCCCATGCCCTGGTCCCTCACCAGACAAAAGTGCAAGATATTGCTGTAGCATCATAATGGTCTGTGACAGGTTTGTGTATCTCAGTTATTTAAGAACACGTCAGGCAAGATCTTCTCCCCTCCATCAGCCTTTTTGGGGGGGGGGAGAATGAAAAAGGAGCAAAATTACCATCTCAAACAAAAAAAGCATAGCTCAGAGCACAAGCTCTGTAAGAACACAGTTCAGATGATAAGATGAAATGTTGGAAGCCAGCTCTTAGCAAGATTCTAATTATGCTAGAAGCCTCAGTCAAATGATCAGCAAGTTAGTTCCAGTTAGCCGTGCCATTGGTAGCCATCACTTCCAAGGAGGCAATGAAGACCAAAGCCAGTGCTGCAGTTAAAGTATTCATCTTCCTCTGTCGTATCCTAACCCCCTTCCTGGCTTTATGCTAGGCTTCATGGATTTGGGCCAGCTATACAGCTGGTGTGGATCCCAGAAGCCCCATAGAGCAGGTAGGACTTGACATACGGTAAGGCTTAAAATATCCCCTTACCCTGATGAGACCTCCAGCCACCTCCTAACCTGTGCTGGATACAGCACAGGCCATGCAGCTTGGCTTTGCCGGCGGTGGTTAGGATTAGGCTGCCCTATTAGGGCTACACTCATGTGCAATACAATAAAGACTGAGTGATATTGTGAGATGATTACCCATGTTGAAGATCCTTTGGAGAAAAAAACATGGTAAAAATTCTAAATAACTTATTTGTGAGTGTGAAATAACTTATTATAAGGACAAAAAAGCTTGGCCATTATCACAACACTTGTATGAGGATATGAGGCAGAATTAGACATCAACATTTAGAAAATGAAAGAACAAAAAAGCATCCTTGTTGGGGGGGGGGATATGATAAGCAACCTGCCCTATGCTGTAAAAGCAAAATAGATCAGGCACTTGGTTCTCTTACCTGGCTGATATCAGAAGCTGAGGAAAAGTCACCATAGAGATTTCTCTTAATATCATTAGCATCCACAGGACCAGCTCTTGGGGACATCTCAACAGCTGTGACAAAGGAAGGCCTAGGAATGCCGGGTTTACCCAAATTTTCCTCCATCCTGCAAAACATAGCAAACTGAATGAGTAGAGCACTGATGATTGGTTTACATGTCCAAATTGTACACAGTCTGGTGTACAGATGCTATACTTCCCGGGAAGCATGTTTTACTTTGCCATCTTAACCTGAAGTGCCCCTGCACGTTCACAAAGCAAGAGCACAGAGAAGAAAGGGAGATGTAGCGTAATGGTTTTCCAGGTTATCAGGGATTTCGCTATAACAGTGTTTCTTCAACTGTGGGTTGGGACCCACTAGGTGGGTCACAAGCCAATTTCAGGTGGGTCCCCATTCATTTCAATATTTTATTTTTAATATATTAGACTGGATGCTACCACCAGGTAGATGGGACTCGTTAGCCTGGGAAGGCAACTCATCTGAGAGAAGGAAAACTCTGATCCCAAACCTCCACTGCCTTGTGGCTACATCCAGTTATGGAAAAGGCTTCAGGAGTCAACCTCGAGGCAAAATCCGGAGCCGGAGTCCCTGAGGCAGTTCATGGCTGAACAGTCACGTTCTGGCAACTCCTGCAACGCCGCTGGAACCAACCGTATTGGCTTCTGCCTTTCCATTGGACCATTTCAGTGACGTGGAGGGGGGGATTTGCTGCATGGGTAACAACCTATCCTCCATACCTACTTTACCCAGGCTTCGCGCACTGGAGAAGACACTCTGTTCCAGAACCACCATTCAGAGTGCGATACCATAGTCTTCCGAGACTGGAGGATGCCAACATGGATGCTACCATGGCATGTGACTACACTGGAGAAATGTTACATATCTGCTACTATGTATAGTCTTTTAACAATGATAGTAAATGGGACTTAATCCTGGGTAAGATTGCAACCTAGTTAAAAAATTAACCTTGTTTAAAATGCAGTTTAAAATTTTCCTAGTTTTCCTAGCAACCTAGTTAAAAATGCAGTTAAAAATTTTCCTGCTTGATGATTTCATTTCCAGTGAGTCCTGACATATTCTCATTCTAAAAAGTGGGTCCTGGTGCTAAATGTGTGAGAACCACTGCTCTATACGATTCATAATCACCAAGTTCCCCTAGCAAATGCAGCAGGAGGACATGTTGCATGTATTCCAGGGCACACCTCCAGTTCATTAATGTAAAAAAATGAAGCTCACCAGACTGGGCCAGCACAGCATGTAACCAAGTGTGATACAGGCTAATAAAAGCCAGCCATTTATGTATATGTTTAAAATTAAACTTAGCAAGTGATTATGCTATGCAATTAAAATATATTATTAATTTAGCAGTTAATGGGAAAATGTATACAAGCTCAATAGTGGTTAGCATAAACAAATATTGGCAATAAGGTAATTAAACAAATTATGCTCACATGTTTAAATTTAAAGCCAAGAAGCATATTTGGTCTCAGTCTGTAGAAAGTGCAGGCTAATTGGCAATTTTACTGAGATAGCAGAAGAATGTCTCTTTGGCAGCCTTCCAAGCAGATAAAGACATAGGCGTTTGGGAGTGACATACACTCCCTCCTGCTTGCTGTTACTAATCATTTATGTTACTTATGTTAATAATGTTAATGCAATGTTATAGGTGAATTAGTTAAGTTTATGTTTAAGAAATAAGGAAAATGTTATGCATTTCACAAACAAATATTAAGAAATAAGGAAGTGTTAATATGTATAGCAATGCTTATTTGTTCAATACCAGAGAGCATTATTCTGGTTTTTGTCTCCAAACTGAAACAGGCAAGCTGTAAATCAAGGAATGTTTTTAACTAGAATGTCAAAGACATCAGATAAGAGTTTAAGCTTTAAAGCACTGTTTGTGAAGGAAGCTAGAATTCCCAGCTGTCGAGTTTAATTAGTATGATAAATGAAGCCAGGCTGAACAGAGTAGTTTCATTTTAGAATACACTCCCAAACTTGAATGTCTGCTTCTGAACAGAGAACATTTAGATTTTAGAAATATAGTTTAGGCTTTCTTTAGAACCAAAATGTGCACTGGGAATAGCTATTAAAAGTTTCATATCAAAAGAGTCTTGTATATGCATTACACCAAAGCAACATACCCAAGCATCATAAGAAGTGCCAATGTTTGCATGCATTCATCAATATATCAATAATTATTGCTTAAAATGTTAGTAGCAATGTTAGTAGTACCAGAAGTGAATTTTAGCTGTTAAAAATAGTTTGATCAAACCATGGAATACACAGAATAGTGGAATCTAAATTAAAAGACTTAAGTCTCAGATATGTCTCAAAGTAACCTTGAAAAGCAGATGTCTGGCAAAGTTAATCAAGAGAATCAGACAGCTCATAGACCTGGAATGTGGTATACTCCTTACAGATAAGAACTCTGTATATCTCTGTAGACTCAGTGGCAGATTTAGATACTTTTAATTGGAATAGAGATTTACAACATACAGGAAAGACAGATTAGGAGTAGTCAGGACACCTGCACCATTAATTAGGAAGAGTTATAACAGATAACTAAGAGTTTATATACAGGTTAAAGAGATAGCACTAACATTTTAATGAGGAACAAAGCCTTGGCTAAAACAGTAAATCTGTTGCCAATTAAATTAGAGTTTGGCAGATACAAACACCTACAAATCAGCCAGACAAGAATAGATAAGCAAAGAACATTCCAGAGAGGGTCCCCTGATCAGCAAAACATCATTAGAGCCTCTAAAAGTTAACAGAAAAAGCTGACTTTAGTTAAAATGAATAGGAAAAGAGTTCTAAAAGAGAATCCTTTTGTACAATGAGAGTTAGTTTGTTTTGAATTAAATAAAAGATACCACTATGCATCACAATAACAAAGTCACATATTGAGAATCACACATGGGATAGAGAATTAAAAACCAAGAGGCTTAGTTCAAACAGAGGTTAGCAGAAAGCCCACAGTGATTAATGACCAGACAGAAGGAATGTTGGATAAACAGATGGCTGTTTGAAGGTCAGGCCAGTGAGGAATAGCCAGAGACAGACAAAGACATACCAAAGTACAGTAATAAATGAGTAAATAATGCCACCTAGTGGTTGTTGAAATGTATGTTTTTAGTTTGTAATTTGAAACTAGCCAATCAAATGTTTGTAAAGTGATCTATTTCTGATGTCATAACCCCAGCCAATGACAGTGTGAGATTTTCACACAAAGAAGCCAAAATGCTATGTAAACAGAGACACACACTGGAACATTGCTTTTCTCTGGAGACACTGAGAGTTCCCACATGGCTCTCATTGCTCCCCTCATTTGGACAAGAGTCCCTGAGAAGCCCGTTGCTGGTAACGAATAAAGCTTGCAGACGATCGCCACTCTTGGCTACTGAGTTTGCTTTTGAACTTTGCTCTTGACCTTGCAACAAGTGTAGGCCCCAGAACCCTCTGCAACAGCAACAGACATGCAAAGGTTCCTCAGGAGGCATGTTGGCATGGAAAGTGTTCCCTGAAGGCAAAAAGTTTGAAAACTACCAATTTAGCATGAAAACACAAGTGTTGGCATTTGATTGTGGACAAGGGACAACCAGTAATGCCATTAGTTCAGAGTTTTCTGTAATGGGTAGATGAAAACCAACAGAACTCATTAACCCGTTTCTGCTTGGCCCACAGAGGTACACATTTGGTCCCCGTTGCATATATGCAATGTTGGGCAGACATGGCTTGAACACAACTTGGCAGGCATACCGATTTGCATCCGATCAGAAAATGTTTTTAAAAACATCCTGCTTGGCATATAAGAAAAAGCTAGGTCAGCCAAGATTAACTCTACTATGCAACTACTAGAAATCAAAGCAGCTCTGACCTCCTTTGTAAATGGTCTGACTTCAGTTTCTCTTTTCCTGTATGTTTCTCCATTGTCTCTCCTCACCATATTCTTCCAAACAGAAGAAACCAAGGGTGATGTTAAGTGACATGGCCCACTTTAGGTCGGATTATGACCCAGCAGATGACAACCAATGCAGTAAGA